>NC_142215.1:6462600-6772200 GCF_049639895.1 Pseudopodoces humilis | reverse complement strand
CTGAGTTCTCATTTCAGCTTTTCTTGTGGTTTTCAGAATTTTGAGGTCTGTTTTGTTTGAGGGTTTTGTTTGGTTGGTCTTTTTAACCAAAGAAATAAACATCTTTCAGAGAAACTAATTTAAAAAATGTGTACAACATAAGAGACTTGAAAAGGACATGAATTATGAAGCTGAAGGACTGAGAAAGCATAATCTTCCTTGATCTCTTCCAAGAAAGAAGGCTGACTTGTACAGAAGCCTTTACTTTAAGCAAAAGTCAGATGTTTCAGAATAAAAGAAGGAATGACTTATATTGAACACAAGATAAAAAACTCAGTTCTTTTTAATCTAATGGTACTGTTTCCATTTTACAAGGCCCTAGAATAGATCCATCAGTCTGAGTTTATATTGCACTTCACTTCCCCTCTGGTCCTATTCAGATGAAGCACATCCATAAAGTCCAGGCAAAGGAAGCTCAAAGTTTAAAATCTCTTGGGAAGAGGGCTGGATTGCAGAGGGTTTTTTGAATATGCCAGAGCAAGAAGCTGTTTCATGCAGCAGGTGCAATTGCAAAAAGATACCTATGAAATTAATCTTCTTGCATGCAATACATTTATCAATCCCATGTGCTTCCCAAGGAGGTATCACTTCCCCTGTTGCACACACAGGTCAGGTTGTTTCTGTCCATTACTCTTACCAAATACCAAAGGATGGTGGACAGAGTTAGACCTGCCTGAAAAGCTCATATGCAAGTGGAATTTCAACAAAACACGCAGAAGAGGATGTGCAGAGTAGGTCACCAAATCTTTCCTGGTTTCCAGCTAGTCCCACTTTTCCAATGACTGTGGTCCCTAAGTACATCCACACGTAGCCCTCCAGCAATTAAATTTAGTGTAAACTGGGCACTTCACAGTTTGTTGGTCCTAACTGATGCTGCCAAACAGGAACATGCTTGGAAATACTGGGGTATTCATTTGTATGCCACGTGCACTCAACACTGAGCTTAATTGGCACTATTAAATCAGCCTCAAATTGAGAACAATGCATAAACATGCCCAAGAATCACAAAGTAACATTCTCTTACAGACTCACAACAGGCATCTTGACCTGAATTTAAAAGGCATTTTTATGTCTAAACATGCAGGTAGCACTCAGCAGGATTTTTCAAAGCTCCTTTGTATACTAAGGTCAGAACTACCTTTTAACTGTACAAGTTAATCCATTAACCTGCTGAGAGGCTTTCTTTTATGATTACATTCCCTTTCATCTTCACACATTTAAATATCTCCAAAAATCTGGACATTCATTCAGAAAATTCAGGTCTCACCTAAGTACCTTCAAGCAGCACCAGTAGCCAATTTTAAGATTTTTTTCAAATGTGTCTTTTTTGCTAGAAAAAGTGCCCACTTTATCCACCATGTGTGCCAAAACAGAGGGCTGCAAAACACACATAAAATGTTGCCATAAATGTATAATACTGACTAGTTTTTCCACAGGTAAGCATGAAGTTTTAGGGGGGAAGATGTTGCAAATGCAGAGGAGGGAAAAAAGCTTAATTTCCCTGTCATTTTCAATAAGGATTTAGCAGAAAAATCCATCCTGCTCTTCACTTCCCTGTGCCATTCTGTGGTTTGCCTTGCTGGATGGTGAGGGTGGGGATACTGCTGTATGGTGCAGTATATCCAGAGCTACATCTGCAGGAAAAGGAGCCAAGGTGTGGAATGCAGACAGCTTTCCCTGCAGCAGCTTTCTGGACAAAAGACCACCATAGGGAAGGCAGCAGAGTCACCTGAGGACTGATCAGGCTCACATCAAACAGGATAGATGCTGCAAATGAGGATGTATCTGCTGCAGAAGCTGTCCCGGCAAGCAGGCTGAGCCACCACCCAGTGCCTGCTGTGACCCTGTCCTTGTCCTGTCCTCGTCTCCTCAGCTCTGCAGGACACAAGTAGGACATCTGACTGCAGGGAAGGCAACCTGCAGGCTGCAGGTCAGAGATGAGGCTCTCTGCAACCACAGTACATCGAGATTTTCAGCATTTCAAGGAACAGAGTGTATAAGATAGCAGTGAGAACGGCATAGGTAGGGTCCTGAGAAAGAATGTTTGTTTATTCATTTCACTAGAATTTGCAAGAGTCAGAGAAATAGGTTTAACTGCTTGATCACCCATGTTGCCTTCCACACAGCACTTTGCCCAGCTGGTGCCTGAGGTCCAACAAGCAGGAGCAGACTTTGGCTCAGACTCTGAGAGAATGGGCAGGAAGGCTTCCAGGGGCAGCCAGAGCACAGCCTCAGCTTTCCCCCACACATCTACAAGCAAAGGGATTGAGAGCAGGCAGTTCACACCATCCTAGACTGCAACACAGGTCACTACAGCTCCGTGGAACACGTGAGGCTGGGGCTAAGGCAGCATCTGGCTGCTGGGGCTGATCCAGCCTAACCCTAACCCTGATCTAGCCACACACAGACTAATGAATTTGTCCAGTTGCACATGTCTAACTCCTTATTCAGCAATAATCTGGTCACGTCTTAATGCCAGTGCCTGTTCTTCACAACATGTAGCTAGAATGTTTAAAAGGAAGATAAAAATCAGTAAATGTCAAAATGCAGCACATACTGGGTCAAATTCTCCTGATATTTGCTGTTTAAAAGCTTCAATGTCACACTGGCATAACTGCAGGGGTTTTTTGAAGCAGTAATTTGTAGAAGCCTAAGTAATGAAATTTAGGAGTTGGGTTTGGTATTTTTCTCTTCCTTTCCATATTGATATAATCCAGCCAAACTCTGGGATCTGAAAACAGACCATATCAAAGCCAAGGCTGGCAGAACTTAAGGTGTAAATATAATAATGAAGCAACAGGGATAAAGAATTAAAATTCATAGGAAAAATTCTGAGCATTATTGGGATGGTTCTTCCACATGCATTTTTTTCTACATAGTAAAATCTGGAAGGTAGTTAAAACTGGAATCATCACAAACTTTTAAGTGCAATTTTAAATAATGAAAAAACAAGGAGGAAATTAAGCTTTTGTCTAGACAGTGACAGCTGTTGTGCCATTGCAGCATATGCCCTACGGTGTACACAAAGCCTGAACTGTATCCCTTTAACACAGGAAAGAAGCACATGGAATTGGTGTGCTGAAGTTATGGGACAACTCTCTCTTTTCTATTCTCCAGTAATCTGGCTCTTGCTATCTCGAGTCCATGGCCTTTCCAAGGTTTGCACTTCGGGGGGAGTTTCCATTCCCATGCCCAGAGCTGCAGCCATCCAAGTTGGGAACCAGCAGCCCTGTTCTTCCTCACCAGCCACTTCCTCAAGTCTTCAGGTTCTCCCCTCCACATTCTAAGCCCTGCCTCCAAACACCTCCCACAGCAACTCAGCTCTGGGTTTATTTACAGGGTTTACTGGCACTGCTGCAATTCCAAGTGCTGCCCTGCAGATAAAGAGATCGAGAAGAGCCATGCCAGCATTAGTGAGCCAGAGCCCTGTGCTGAATCTGTGCCACTGCTGTTACAAAACCTTCTCTCCCTAAAAAATTCATTTCACCTTCACTGGCAATCACTCTATTATTTGCTTTATCTCTTTTATTCTCTGTAATAATTGTTTGATAACCATTCAAAAGAGCCTGAAAGACTGAAGACTTTGGAGCTCTCCTTCACCCACTGGAAATGAGTCTCTTGTGCTGCCTCTGTATCTCTAAATCCAGTTACCCTGCTGCTGCTACAGCTGGTGAGGCTCCAACAGTGCTATCAGGACAGGGAACCCTGCAGCAGAAAGGCTGTTGCTAAGGCTTTGACACTGTGTCATGTAACTCTGCTCAGGGCAGGTCTAATCACTGCTGCGCTTTAAAACCGCTGATAGTTCTAGAGACTGGCTCACACCCCACCTGCCAGCACGGATGGAGCTGGGGAAAAGCCTCAGCAACCACAGGAAATTCTTGGGGCTCGTTCCCTTGTAGGGACAGCATTGTGCAAATTGTTTCTGCAGAAGTTCTGCACTGACACTTATTGGTTTTTTTCCAAATTTCCTTTATCTATCTTTGGATTTTAAAGCTTCTGTGAGGAAGATATCACAGCTGCTTTCTACCCTCTTCCTAAGGGTAAGAGGCTTCTGGGTGGGAGGAGAAATGGCAGTAAATCAAGTGAAAGACAAAGAAGAGGAGATTCCTGGGCTCTCACATGTGCTGACACACAAGTGAGCGCCCTCAGCTTTATCTGCTCACTCTCTGGCCTCTATCAGAGATTCACGTCATTACCCAACTCTGTGATTTCCGGGGGGAAGTTATTTCCTTGTCTCCTTGACACAGGAAAACCAATGTAGGCAAACAGGCAGGGTGGGCACTTATTCATCATCTCTACATGCACATTCAGATAGGCTTTGTTTGGAAATCCCTTCCCTGCAGTTCCTGTGCCCCAGGGCTGCCTGGCTGAGGTTTTCTGGAGGCTTTGGCACTTGACAGCCACCTCAAACGTGATTACAAGGTCACATAACCACATTGCTCAGCCCTCTCCTCACTGCACCAGCTCCACATTGACTCCACAGTCCACTTCAGCCTCATCCCACCTGAACATACAACCTTCCACAAATTCACTACTGTTCTTCCCTCCTTCCCTTTCTCATTTCCCCCATCTATGTTCCCACTGAAGGCCTTGAAGCTCAGTGTACCCTCGCCACCCTTTGTAAGGCATGAGTTTAAGTGTATTAAGGTATGAAAAGTCTGATCTCAGGTGACTTGCCCACAGCAACACACAGTGTTTCAGGTTAGCACTTCAGACACGAGAGATTCTTTGTCTCCTAGCATTAGACTTTTTGCTTTCTTTACTCTTACAGCCCCACCACCACTGGTGAGAGACCTCCCTGCACCTCCAGATCAGGACACTCCACATCTCACAGATAACCCACCCACTTCCAGAAGTCATCCCAACCCTTCATTTCTTCCTAAATCATGAAATATTTTATAATCCTCCTAATTTTTTTAAATATTTAATAATCCCACTCCGATTTTGACATGCCACTTACAAAATGCTTGGCATAACCAGTTCACACTAGTCTTGGCCAAACCTCCTGTGGGGGACAATCATATTCACCTTCAAGACATCATTATCAACATTAACAATTCATCTAACTCTGGGAAACACTCCGAGATGCAACTGATGTATGAAATCAAGTCACACCTCCCATTTGGACGGGAGTGACAGTAGCTTCCATGGTTACAGGGGATATGCACCTCAGAGAGGTCCTAGGAGGCAGCGGGATTGCAGTGAGGCACCCAGGTGTCAGTTTTAATCCAGTTACAATGAACACCAACAGCAAGACAGATACAGAAACATGAATAACACTCCCAGACTGGATAACATGGCCTAGCAAGCTTGGTAGCCCACACTGGAGGCCCTGCTGCAGGCCTGGGTATTTGTTAGGCGAAGGAGGAAGACTAAAGCTCAGGCAGAGGGAATCTCCTGCCCAACAAACCCAGAGCTGCCTGCAGTATGGATGTACTCAAAGCCATCACATGAAACCAGCCATGAACTGCATCTGCCATAGCCACTGGCTGTGAAAAGCCAAGAACTTGAGAACAGCAGGGACTTGCCCTCACAGCATCTTTCCAAATATAGTACTCCAGGTCACCAAAGGGGGGAAATAATGAGCAGGCAAAGAAAGGCCTTAAGCTGAAAGCATTGTTTTTCTTTCAAACTCTGACCTGAAATAGATGTAAAACATAAACTAGATCTAAAAGAAAAAGGCAAACATCTCTTTCAAAATAACAGTCTCACTAAGTTGCTCCATTTATAAATCAGTTCCTCCCTTCCCATGACATAAAAACTTAATCTCAGAAGTAAATTTCTCTCCATATAATGCTCATTCACCCATTCTTAATGCCTCAGAGGTGGGTGCATCTGTGGGGAAACATGCCATTCCAAAGGCTACCAAGAGATGGCACCAGGATTTCTGTGTGCCACGTGTTCATCCAGACCTCTGGAACAACCTTGGGAGATGTTGTTCCTCTCTGCCTCATCAATTCCTCATCTATTTTCAAATCTCACCTGAAAACGTCTCTTTTTCCCTTGTCTCTACCTCTTAATTTTTCAATTTCTCTCATCTACTGCTATTAACAGTACAATGCCAGGAAAGTGTAATCCTGAAACGCAACTCAATTTGTTCTGCAAAGCAGCACTGACATACCACCAGTCTGAAATGAGATTTTGTAACTGATTATTGATATTAGAACAGGTCATTCCTTGAGAGAAACCACACAGACCGTAAAAATAATGAAAGAGAAGGAACTGCATGAAACTGGGACACCTCTGGCTCCAAGATAATTTCTTCTATTACAATGGCTCATTGCAATAAATTTGCACAGTAGGGTTTATTTACTTATCTTAGTGATGCAACCATCCCTGCTTCATTTTATCTGAGATTTTAGTCAAGTTGAAGACACACCTTATAGAAATAAAAATTTTCAAGAAAACACTCTTTCCTTTCTTGCTGGCATCATCTCATTCAGAATGGTATTTTGTAGTTTTATTTAACAGGACTTCTAGGATAAATCCCATGTAGATCAAGGCCAGATGGGAAGCAAGTCATTTAGCTGTGATATAGCTCAACTGAAATGTTTCTTCCTGTGAATTTTCTACATGGATCAAGAGAACCCAATAGTGTCTGTTTATTCTCAAAATGCTAAGCATTGATTAATTCTGACCACATTCCAATAGAATCATGTGTTACTTTCCAATTAAATATCCAGACTGCTCAACATGATTAATGACAAAACACAGACTAACAAGAGGAATTAAGAATGATTTGCTTTTGATCTGCTATCAAGAACCATTGCCAAATAAACAAAGGCATAAAGCTGAACCCATCACAACAGCTTCCCTATCAGGTTGAAGAAGAACTAATCACCATGTCGGTGCCTTGAGTTTCTGCTCCTTCTCAAAATGCAGTCTGGCATTGGCCAGATATGCCACATATTCTTCTGTTCAAGAAGAGAGCAACTGGAAGTTTAGATCAGCCCAGGAGATGGAACTGCAGTAAACGTTTATGATGGTCCACCAGCAATAACCTTGTCCAGCATCAAGGATAGGGAAAAAACTAACTACCTGCACTAAGGTCCTGGGCATATTTGCAGTTGGATCTCTTCCATATGCCTCTCCATCATTCTCAGCAGAAGAGATAAGTCCAGTATTCAGGTCATGCCCAGTACACATCTCCTCTCTCTTTGTCTGAACCATACACAGCCCACTGCTGTTTCTTCTGTCGGTGTTAAGGTCAGGAGAGCACCTGTACAAGCATTTCTGATGTGGCACTTAGGTCTCTTTTCAACACTATGGGCTCAACACTTTGACCTTGCACTGAAAGCACCAGTTTCAAGATGAGAAAACAGAATCCCAGTTGTATGCAAACAAAACAGGTTTTATAAAAAAGCAGAGTAATAGACAATCTTATATTCAAAGCTTAATTTGGGGCTATGTACAGCCTCAACTTATGTCTGCAGCATTTCCAGGGTCTTCATATTCTCCTTGGTCAATCTGACACAATATCTGATTAAATATGGCTTTTAGCTTTAGATGTGCTGTCCTGATCACCTCAGCATTTCTCTTTCCACTTGCATGAGCTCTGCTTCCTGTAGTGAGTAAAAATCTCCACAGCTCCCACTATGACAGAAGTACGTGATACAGGAATCACTTCATGGCCATGGCAACAGTGCCATCAATATTCCTGCATGTTTCAGGCTCATGAATCCCCCCCACCTCAAATCACCCCTGAGCACTTATCAGCAAAGAAAAGACACCTGTGGTATTCTCACTCCTCCTGGGTTTTGAGCCCTGGCACCAGATAGATCTGACTCCACTTTATAAATCTCTTTCAGCAACCTTCTACTTGACCCAGCTTTGAATGCCCATTATGCCACTTGCAGTTTTCCTACTGCAGTCTCATCCTCCACTGCACAGAGAGAAATAAACATTTTCAAGACCCCAGGTTTCTAGAGGCAAATATTTACCAGAGGTGAAGAGAACTTGCTTCTTTTTCTCTTCAGTATGTGAGGAATCCAGATATCCACCTCAGGTGAAATAGAGTTACATGGGAGGATTTCGTCCCTTTAATGAAAAGGGAGATTAGCAGCAAGCATTTGAGGCACTGGGACTATCCAATAAGCACCAAACATAAGAAGAATTGTGATCAAATGTCAGAAGTGGGTAATGCTGGACATGAGCAAAGGCAGATAATTTCTGCATATCACATTTTCTAGTGAATTAATTTGGCGCCATTCCCAGACCTTTTTTTATTCACTTTCCACTTTTAATTAAGTAGTCAAACTTTACTGGAATAGCCCAATGTAAAAAGCCAAGTATTCTGATTACCCACAGAAAGAGTTTTTATTTCTGATGAATACTTGCTCTTGTTGTAATCTTTCATACGAGGTTTACATGAACACTTACTATGAGCCAGCTCTGCTCAGTATGATAAATAGATGTGCTCACAGAGGTTTGAAAAACAAAGGCATTTTAAAAGACTCTCCAAATTGCTTTAA
Organism: Pseudopodoces humilis; assembly: GCF_049639895.1. Taxonomy (NCBI): domain Eukaryota; kingdom Metazoa; phylum Chordata; class Aves; order Passeriformes; family Paridae; genus Pseudopodoces; species Pseudopodoces humilis. The sequence goes on along the minus strand of NC_142215.1, from coordinate 6,763,690 downwards.
TCAAACTGTGCACCAACCTTTTAACAGCAGAAAAGGAGAACAGAATGAAGGGAACAACCAATGCGCCAGTCACCCCACCGTTTGCCATTTTCTAAAGCACAGGTCTTCCTCTTATGAAAGGAGAATAAATTCTGAGTGTTTTGTTTTCACCCTCTTTTATACTCTGTCTTCAACACGAGAAGAGCCTGCACAACATGTAACTCAGAGCCTCCAAAGCCACTGGTGAGGATAGCTGGTGTCTGACAACCTGGACAGCCATGCAGAAGAAACCAGCGCCTGCCTGACTAGAGAGCAAACATCTTCCATTGTCACACTCCACAACACACGCAAACACTCCTCAGAACAAGTTGGGAAAACAAGCAACAGTGTTGAAAGGGACACTGTAAAGTAGGAGGGGGTAGAAGCTGTGGAACATACAGGGAATAATAAGGATGAAAGGTGAAAAGAGCAGTGATCATTGCACTGTGTGAGGCATCGGAGATGCTACATTAGAGAAGGTGTTGATGGAGTGAAGATTTGAGCATCCCACACACACACATATCAGATATCCCAGCTACTGACATAAACCGAGCTGAGAAAAGCAGAACATCATCTGGCTTTATTTTAAACTGTCCCTGTAAGAGGTATCAGAAAACCTTCTCTGCAGCACAGCATCAAGAGAGATGGGCAAGACAGCCTTAAGTCTCTGACTCTCTTGGATTTCACAGTGGTTAACTCAAGGTTCCCTACACCTCAGAGAGTTCTGTGTTTTTCCCATGCAGCATTTACCTCAGATATGGACACTTCTGGAGAGATCCACAGTCATGGCACCAGCAAGCTGAAGACCTCAAATGCCTAACTAAAGCCAATAAAGCCCATGAGTCACAGTCTCAGGGGAATCAGAGCTACTTGGCACATACCCAGAGAAGGTCAATTGGAGCATGGGGAGACTATTTCTAAATACCCCAGAGCTTCGCCACTGGGAAAAATAAATAGAACTATGTATCTTGTTTCCACATCTTAGCGGGCTAAATAAATAGCTCTCACAGGGCACTCTCCAGGGCAGATTCTTAAAGTGACCTTGGCCCTGCTGCTGCCCAGGACAGGGGAACACGGGTGTGCCCACCAGAGAAGTGGTGGTGCCTTTTCAGTGCTGCATTCCTGGCAGCTGATGAGAGAGCCAGGGTAATCTCAGCTCCCACAGTTGCCGGCTGTTCCCTCCCAGCAAAAAGGCAAACCATGGTGGCACATAGTTATGAGGTGGAGAGAAGGTATCAAGAGCAAGTACAAAGTAAGGGTGAAAGGATTTCTGGGACAACGTTGGAGTTTTCCTGTGTAGACAGGTTAGAGGCTGATGCTCGCTACAGCTTCCATACGGGTCGCCAGAAAGGAGCAGAGGTTTTTGTGACCAAGAACCACACCAAACTACCACATCCCCAATTTCAGCATAGCCACAGCCACTTTGGGAAGAGCTGCACCAGTGTCAGATATCTGGGAGCACATGCTGAGCTAGACAAAGCACATTTTATCCTTTCTCCCTAGCTCAGAAAACCCATCCATAAGCTCCGTGCCCCAGTCACCTCACAAATTTTTAGCTAGACCAACTCAAATCACAGAAGGACATTCTCCCCACATGTACCTACCTCCACTTTCTGATGAACTGCAAAGATGCTTAGGGCTTTCAGACTGCAGCTATTCCAAGCATTTGTTGGTGCTGGGAGAGAAGGTCTGTGACCCACTCTACAGTCTACTCCTCTGGACTCAAGACCCAAATTCTTGCCAACAATATCTCCTAAAACCACTTCCCACAATGAAAGCAGCACTTCCAAGTGAACTACAGACAAACAAAACCTCCACCAACTAACAAGAAACTAGTATCTTTTAATGGGTTGCAATTGTGTTTCAAAACAAAAACAGGGTGGTGTGGTTCTCCTGGTGTAAAACCAGCTGTCTCCACTGTGCCACTGAGCTTCTCAGCTGCCCCTAGCTATGAAACAAAAGGCACAGCTCTGAGCCCTGGGCAGGCCAGCAGAGTGGCCATCAGGCTTGAGCTGATTTATGGTTCTTGTTCATCAGACCAAGAGCAGGTGGGAGCCAAATCACCTTTTCCTGCCAGCTGGGTGCCAGAAAACATTGTATGCGCCATTTGCACATTCATGAAAAATATGTTTTAAGAAGAGCACAAATATTTTAGGAAATAAAAAGAAAATTATGAAACTGAACTAGCAGTGAGAAAGCTCAGGTAGATAAAAAATAATGCACAAGACATTTCATTTGACATTTTTTCAAATGAAAAATAAGTGCAAGCTTTTCTGTAATAAATAAAAAGGCTTATTTATCTTTTTATATTTATATATTTATATTTATTATAAAATGGGCTTTAGTGAGGGCAATTTTGAGTTTGCTTTTCTGGTGTTTGTGTTCCAAATGGAAAAAAAATGTCCACAGAAGAATTCAAAACAATCCTTGTACGCCAAACAAAAGGAAATAAAAACTAAATGTTGCATATTGACAATGTGGAATCATTGAAATCAAAAGCAGCATGTTTCTCTGGTTGTTTCCCTTAGAAGTGAATATTTTAGAGCACTTTACAGACTGCATTTACAGCAACACTCCCTGCATCTCCCAGTGTATCTCAGCAAGAAGCCAGGCTAGAGAGGTGTGACAGATATCAAGGTTTCCATTCCCCCTATGGAAAAAAGTCAATGGAAAATAAAGCACTTTTGCACAAAATTCATTTTAAAAGCCTTAACTTAACTGCCTAGCCAGTCCCACTGCTTAACAGAAAACTGGTACAGGCCCAAGTCCCATCACACACAGATCCTGGCCTATCACAGAAGCAGAACACTGATCTAAATACAGCCAGCACTTCCACAGGAAGGAAAATAGGGAATTTAGTGGAATTTACTTAGCTAAGCATGGGCTTGATTGAGCATCAATCACTTCTGGTTGCCTCAGAAGCCAAGTCCAGCTCTGGGTCTAACCCAACCCTGCCATACATAAAGCTGTTCTCCAGACTGCCTAAATCTTTATCACATGAGGCCTGAGGGGAGTGTTGAAGAATGCTCAAATATCCTAGGAATAATATCTTAGTGGTAATATTCTTTGAGTTGGGTAATATCCAAATGTCTGTGTAGGAAACATCCTGGTATCCCCATGTGGAGGAATCTCAGGTTCTTTGTCTACAAGAGAACTGAAGCTGTGAAGCCGTACCGGGTACTTGGCACTGAGCTAGAAAGCCAAAAGCACAGGTAAAAGTGAGTTGGCTCCCATTCACAAGGCAGCTGCAGGAAGTTGTGCATCTGCTGGGTCCCCTCAGTATCTTATTTAGAAAAGTAAACTGTCCAAAAATTGTGTATTGCCAGACAAGAAGGCAGAGGAACTGGAAGAAAGCTACACTTGGCAAACAGCAGTATTGTGTGTTGATGTGCAGCTTCAGCACTGGTGGCAGGTGGAAATTAATTGAAATTCCTTCCCAGTTATTGTGTAACTCATGATATTGAGAGAACTGGTCTAGGTCTTTGATGGTAACAGCAGGGTGGACATTATTTAATGCATCCAGGGTGACTGGCCCCCACTTCAACCACAGCTAAGCTAACCGTGGCCAAACTGCTGTGCCATGTCTGTCCATCCTTCTCACCTCATGCTCTTCCTGAAGCTGCTTCCCCAGTCATCACCAGCCATGGACCTCACCCATGCCAGGAACATGCAGAACTGGCTGAATGCTGCCATGTCCTTGCTGACAAGTGCCTGAGCAAGTAGGGACTGTGCCCCAGAAGCCACTGCATGTCCCAGCAGGAGAACTGCATGGTTCTGAGACATTTAAGCAAACAAGATTGTGTGGGCACAGCTCACAGTAGGAAATTCTTCGTCCTGCTTTTAAAGAGCAAGCCAGAGATACGTGTTATGCTCTTATAAAATTTGCCTTGAAAGTCATTTGAGGAAATGGTCAGAACAGACAACTTGGGGACTAACATTCAGCGGTAAGATGACGATATAAAATGAACTTGCTGTCTTCAGAAAATAACTATTTGAAATATGTGGGATGGGCTTAAAAGCAGACACAGATTAATACTAGTAAGAACTGTCATACTTCAAAAATATCATGATGACCAGGTCATGACTCTGCAAATGGAGGATGAGGCAGCACTGCCACAATTTCACTTCACCTGCCCCCAGGCTGGTGGTGGCAGGAGATTCTTGCTGAGTGGGAGGCAGGAGTGGCTTGTCTGCTACCAGTACATGCTTCTCAAAACCCAGTTGTGGCTGGGAAATGAAGGAGGGTACCTTGCAATCAAACTGCCATCGCTCTCTAGGGCACACTACAAATAAAGGGCCACCAGCATGAATCATATGATGAATCACAGCATTAACGTGTCCTTCGGGGAACTATTTCTGCCTCTTAAAAAACCCTGCAGATTTAAAGTGAGTGGAAACTGCATACATTTCTGATTTCTTTGCCTCTTCAAGTGGAACCAAAATTTTATTTCTTGCTGTCCTGGAAAGACGAGTTCCCTTGGGGCTACTGCCTACCTGACCGTCCTGACGTGTCTCTTGCTGTAGGGAGTGATGACTTTGAAAAGCAGCTCCATGGCTCCATTGATGCCAAGCATAGTTCCCGTGGTAACTATGGCAATAAAAGGAAAAAGCAGTCAGCTCTGAAGCAGGCAGCTGGCAATCACTGCTTAGAAGAGATGTGGGGAAGAGTAGCTGCCCCTGGGGCTATGAGCTCTCTGGGCTCCCATCTGGACTCCACAGGTCCCCTTACAAACACAGAAAGTGAAGCACAGAGCTGTCTGTGGACACAATCTGAGCCAAAATCAGGTGCAAAAACAGTCCTGCAGCTCTTTCCCAATTTCCCCAAAGCCCCTGTTCCTGTAGACATTGTACTCTCCAGAGAACAAACCATAATTAAACAGGGTTTTCTCCCAGAAAAAAATGACAGAGCTCAATTTCATCCCACATTTCCTACATGCAACTCAATGAGGACACTTCATTTCATAGGGGCTTACAGGGCAATTTTCTTTCTGTGCTATTATTCAGCAGAGTGGAAGTGGGTTTGGGGGGCTTCTGAATGCAGTTTAATTTCTCTAGGCAAATTTTCCATTTAATCCTTCACTTTTTAACACACTAGGAACTTTTATAGACAGCTTTTGCAATCATTTTCAATACCTAATGCATAACCTAGGTGTTTAACCAGACCTCGTCACTATGAGACAGGATATCTGTGTGTAATGAAGGAACAAATACAGCCCTGAAATATTAAATGGAAGCAACCAAGGTGAAAGGATCAGTAATCAACAGCAGCCAGAAGGAGCCCTGGCTGCCTGCCCACTGCTGGGTTTTGGCTGTTTTGTAGATATCTCCCAGTGGTCATCAGAGAGCTGCCAGAGGGCCCATCATCTCCTGCTGTCCTACTGTGTCCCTGCCAAGCTGTCCTGTGATGGAAAGTCTTGCAAGGCCTGCCAGCTACATTCACACTGGCTGGCAATTCATTAGAGACAGGGTGGTGGACAAGGCTGCTCAAACTCATCCTGCTCCAGAGCAGGATGTGAACAGCCACAAACATCTGGTGGCAGTGAAAGGAGCAACCCAGAGTGGGGCATGAAGTGAGACCAGGACTCATCTTTACTCTCAAGAGTTTTTATGGCTCTGCTTCCCTTAAGTTACACTCGATAATTTTTAAGGTTGGGAACATATAATCCCCTAGTTTGATATCACATCCCCACAGATTTTCACCTAATTTCCCCTACAGCCTCCCAGCTGGGCCACAGAACCCACAAAGTCAAAGTTATTAATGGAGAGTGCTGGAGATACCTGGAAAGTAACAGAGTTGCTCCAGCAGAGGTGCAGAGCTGGGGTTCAGGGGTCTGACATTAACAGAAAGGCGTTCAGGCTGCCGTGTGCATCCTAAAACCTCTGCAGAAACAGCAGCTGGACTGAGTGCAGGTGCACTGAATCAGGGAGCAGGGAAATGGGCAGATCATCATTTTGGGTGAGAGGCAGCACAGGGTCACTGCACAGCTGTGAAACCCAAATAATGGCACATTTCATCTTCTGGCTTCGGCTGCATTTTCAGCCACACTCAGACTTTCAAATGCCGCCTATCACGGGGAGAGGGGTTGAGTGTTGAGGCCTGGCTGCTTGCCTGAGGAAGCCCAAAGCATGAAGCCAGCTCCTGCCCAGGCAGAAGGGACCTGTAGGGCTGGGTGCCAGGAGAGCTAAATCTCAGGATGCACATAGCAGACTGCAGACAGCATGGCCATCAAGAGTTATCTGCTGGGTGAGGGATGTAGGCAAGGAGAGGAAAGGGTTAGAGTGAGCAAAGGGAAATTTGTGCTGACGAGCTCAGTGCTTTATAGCACGGAAAGCCTGTATGAATCTGTAATGATCCCAGAGAGAATACTGGAAATCCCATTGCTTGAATCATTTAACATGAGGGCATTGCCAAGCAAGAAAAGCTGGGAGAGTGCACATCTGAGGGGATAGTAGTCAGAAGACCAGGATCTAATATCTGCTTCCTGGGGGACCTCAAATAAGTAACAGATTTCTCTCTCCCTCTGCTTCTCCACCTTCATGGAGCTGCTCTGAGGACCAATACAATCAACAACAGTGAGACATTTGGCTGTTATGGTAATGGGAACTGTATAGGAACTTAAGGTACTCAAGTCTCAGAGAAAAGGAATTGACTGTCTATATTCTAGAATAGGAGATCTTTGCCATGAATATTTTTTCACTACAGCACTTTTATTTCCATAGCTCGCAGATGAAATGCACTGTAAAGGCTGCATAGGCCCCTTGAGGAGCACCTTTTTCTAAGGTTGTTCCAGCTTTTGTGCTTTTCTGTATATTAATAGTGCATGCAGGCACTAACCCTACCAGGAATGATGTTTCTTTGCATTAAAATGGCTAAAAAAGAACCCTGGTGGCTGTCACATGGAAGAAAAGAGGAAAATGCTGGCACTCACCATTAGAAGCACAAACCCGCAGGACCCAGAGGCAGTGGGTGAGGTGCAGGTGGTGGCCCAGGTCTCTTCTTGTCAAGCTCAGTATTATATCTGTGGCTTCTGCCTTCTGCACTTTAAGGCCAAACTTCCTATCTGTGAAAAGCAAATGAGAATTAAACTATTGCAAAGGTCAGATCATTGCAGCAGTGCTGCTAAACATGTTTTTATTAAGCCTTGTAACTCAAAATCTTATAAGAAAGGCATTCAAATGTATCAATGAGTTAAATCAATATTAATCTCACTGAAAACAGAAAAACATGGGGTTTACTTTGAGTCACCATATATGAAACACAGAATAGTCTGTATTAAAAAAGACCTTCAAAGGCCACCTAGTCCAAACCCCTCACCATGAGTTGCACCAGACAATGTTGCTCAGAGCCCTCTCCAACCTGACCCTGAATGTTTCCAGGGATGGGGCATCCACCACCTCTCTGGGCAGCCCATGCCAGTCCCTTACCGTCCTTACCGTGAAATATTTCTTCCTTACATCTTATCTAAACCAATCCTCTTTTCAATTTCAAACCATTACTCCTTGTCACGTGTCAACAGGCCCTACTAAAATGTCTGTCCCCTTTAGCTACTGGAAGGCCACCATGAGGTCATCCTTATTTCTGTCCCCCCTCCAGCAGCCCCCCAGCCCTCAGCAGTACCTCTCTGGCCCACCCTGGCCAGCAGCCGCAGCAGGGGCAGGAGGATGTCATGGTCGGGTGGCTCTGTCCGGGCGGCCGTGGCCAGCGCCTGCAGCAAAGCCTCACTGCCCCCCTTGCTGACCACGTAGTGAATTCTCCGTCCAGTGCCTGGGGAAGAGAGAGAGGAGAGACTGCTCAGAGCATCCCTTCCCTGAGCCACAGCTGTGACAAGCCCTCAGCCTGGAAGGAGCACACGGAGCTTCCATGGCCTTCGGGCAATATTTGAGTGCCGTGGACACACGAGCATTTGCAGAACTGGCCCTGAATCTCTGGTGTCCCCAGCCTGGAGACATGGATGGTGGCTGCATGGTGGAGCTATGTGCTCTGCTGCCTGTTATCACCACAGTTGTTGTCTCTCCAAACCCACGTGCTGCAGAAGCTTTTCACTGTGCGTTGAAATGTGGCAGAGAGGAATAAGCAGAGACACCAACAGGTTTCAAAGCAGCAAAAGGCTCAGTGATCTTTTCTTAGATACTGGAAATTAAACAAGGAAAGAACTAAAGCTGCACTGGGCTTCTGCCAAATGAAAAGGAATCCTAGGGAAGCCTTGGGGACAGCTTTCAAATAAATGTAGGTCTCCAAAGAAATCGCACTCTAACCCTGGGAGCCTTACCGTGTTAACAAACACTGATCCAGGCTCTGTGGTTGGGGCATGTTGCTCGTTCAGTTCCTGGGGAGAACAGGACCCCCTATTCTCCATGGAGACCACCCTTGCAGCCAGCTGAGGAACAGGCCTGCAGGGCTCCAAAAGACATGTCCAGATGGACAGGTGATGTCTCTGGTGGGGCTTCCAGGAGTGGGGGACCCAGGAGGATCCAGCACTCACCCATATAGCCCCCACAGTCTGTCAGCTTAGTTGGGTTGGGAATTATCTAGTAGATGATATTTTTGTGGTGGAGCAGAAAGGAAAAGGAATTTGAATATTTTTTTTTCAGTTCTTTTGCTAATACACTTATTTTCTAGCACATAAAGCAGTATCAACTCCCTGCAGCCCCAAGGTTGAAGTGCCTTTTGGAGAGAGGCTGAACCCTCTGCATTAGAGGGTCCCTGGGCTCTGGAAAGTCAGGTTCCTTTCCCTGTCTCACAGTCCTCTGTCCAGTGGCACTGGTGAACATTTCTGTGGTTGACTGCCAGGGATTATGAAACACTTTTCAACCCATGGGCATCCTGGAAACTTAAAATAAAAAAAAAAATTAAGCTTTCTCTGAGTCTCTTTTTTTAATTTTCTTTAGCACACTGAATAAGCTCTGTTTTCCAAACACAGGAGTAAGGACTGCTGATCTATAGGTACAATTCATATTTTTTTCACCTTGCAAACACCTGGTCAAGTTTGAATGCAAGTATGAATTCCTTTACTTACCTGAGGACCCCCTTTTTGCCCTAGCCCACACCCATTGCCCCAAATCTTTGCTTCCTTACCCAAAGACAGCAAGTCAGTGAGGACACTGAGAATGTTCAGGATGACATCCTTGTCACAGGAGCTCTGGAATGGAAACACACCAAATTTACAGATCAGTTTAGAACAGGACACTTTGTGCTGCACAGAGCTGCAGTGCACCATGCAGTACAGAGGCACTGAGATCCTTGTTTGGATACTGAGAATTTTTGTGCCATCTGGACAGTGAATATGTGGAAACATATTGATGACACATTTTAAAAGCCTCTAACATATACTACACAGTATTTTATACACGGTAGCATTTCTGTAGAACTTACATCCAAATTCCAAACTAAAGCTCTCATTTTTTGGTTTGATCTGCCTATCCCAAAGTTGACAAAATTCTGTATCACACAGAAATGTTAAATATGAGGTGGTCTGTGAGCACTGATGGCTTTCTCAAGGCTCAACTTGCTTTTGCTCTTACCTAAAATCCACAGGCAAAGTGCCTGTCTCATCCCCACCTCAGAGCTGGCCCATACCCAGAGAGAGAGCCTGCTCCTTCTATTTGTTATTAACCCAACAAGCAGAGATCTCAGCACTGAACATAAAAGTTCAGCCCTTTTATGATCCATGTTGAAATCAAAAGGCTTGGTGTGATAGGATTACTGCTCCTTTCAGAGCCAAGACAAACAGAGCACGTGGCTTTAATGAAATCCAGTAACTCAATTCACCACGTATTGCCACCCTCACCTTAGAGGAACCCAGATTTGTGCCACTGGCTCAAGGGACCACACAGTGAGGCAAGTCTGCAGCAGGGTCAGAGCACTTCTGAGAAGCAGTACTCTTGGGTAAGATATATAATTTTAGTCCTATGTTAATCTTCCTAATTCATGTCTTTGCTCATTTGAACTGGCTCAAGTCTCCCAGGCTAAACAAAGAACATTCAGAGCTCTCTTCCCAAGAGTTTCTTGGCATTTTTTACCATAGGGACTCAATAGTCATGGGCAGGTTGTCCAGCATGATAAGTATCCATCAAATTCACTGACTCCAGGAAGACTTACTGTTCTAAACAGCTTTTTAAATCTCAGGATTGCCTAAATCAGACTGTCCTCTGGTTTTGTTTTGCTGCCTCTCAGTATCCCTTTCCTCTGTAGGTGGATGGATTGCACATTAAGGTTTCAGTAATGAAGTCTTCATTGATTTATGCTCCTATTACACTGGGTTGTTTATTTTAACTGATTGGATTGTGGGTTCCTAAGCCATTAACACAAATAGTGATGACATAAGATATCCTCTGACTTTCCATGCACTTTATCCAGGGACTCAGGCAAACAAAGAACTTGAGGGAACATGAAAGATCAACCTTTAAAATGTGAAAATTAAATCTGGGTGATATAGCCAAATATTCTACCTGAATGTTCACTCTTGATATTTTAACACTAAAATTCTGTGTTGGTGCCTCATTGCTCCCCTTCCTTCTGCACACAAAGGAAGGAGTTGGCTGAAACAGGAGATAAAACCCCAGTCCCATTACAAATTCTAACATATTTTCCACTAACTTTAGTGGCACCACTGAATAATACAGACTTCTGCAGAAGAGCACAGCTCCCATTTATAATAGCAAGACAACACCTAAAAAAACAAACCGAAAGTTGCTATTGTCTTGCTAGATGACAACTTGCCTCTTGAAAAGAAACATCTCCAATTTTTCTTCAGGTTTTCAAAGTCATCAAAGATATTTGGACATTGAAATCCATTAGCATCGATTGTTTAAATTAATACACATAACAAACCCTTTGTGGATGGATTGCCAACATATTCATTCATAAAAAATATTCAGTAAATCTTTTTGAACAGTAAGTACAAATGAGAAAATCGCAACTTGTGCCTGATCTAAAAAAGATGAATAGAGTAATTTCTTTAATGTAAATTTCTTACCCAGCTCTGGTAAAAAATAAACACATTAGTTATTTTTATTGAGTGAGATGTTTGATGGTTTAAGAACAAACCATAACCAGAGAGAGAAGAAAAGTAAAATTCCTCTTGCTAAGTATTTTCCATTCCTGACAGCGCTTACAAATGTTAGATACAACATGTACATGTGCACAGACTAATGAAGATGCATTTGTTGTATATGGGTGGAATAAGAGCAGAGGAAAGTTCCCAGAGGCTTAAGTTAGATTACAAAATCACTGACCTCCTTCAGGACTTCACTAAAAGGATTTAAAGTTAGAGCCAAATTGATACCTATTAACAACAGCCTGTAGCTGTCTTTCACAGCTTGTGGCTCGACAAAGGTTAAAGTAGCAAAAACATCACTTTAAATATCAAGCACGGCTGTACATTTTGGTCAGAGCCCGTCGTCTCTCTTAGCCTTACTCCAGCAAAGCATCCTGTCTTCCTCACCCAACCAGGAGTATCACAGGGCTGAGCTCAGATGCATTTAATCAGCTCCTGGCTGAGAGCTCCTCTCTGAGCTTTTTCTGGGAATAAATCCCTGAAACACTGGGGTTAGCTTGGCACAAGTTCCTCAGAGATAAACAGCAGGAGGATGGAGAAAGCCAGGAATAAAAAAATACCCCAGCACATTGTCATTGATACGTTACAGGCAGCAAGTGATTAATTGGTGACATTGGGCTTGGAGGACAACAGCTCGATCCCAACATTTCTGACTGGCAGCTCGGATTATTTCACTGACCCACGATTAAGCAGGGAACAGCTCCTGTCTCCTTGTTCTGCTCCTGGGAACATGCCAAGACAGCTGTTATTTACTCAAGACAAGATTATAAAATTGCTGCGAAGGCACAGTAACAGGTAACCTCAAGGAAGTCTCTGGGGATGTTTTCCACAAGACTCAGAAACCCAACAGAGGTGGGATTTTTTGTGTCCCGCCTGAAGGATAGCAGCCACCAGCTCCATTCCCCTCCCAGCACTGCCTTCAAACAAAAACTTCCCATAAACTCAGTCTTTTGGGCTTTTGTGTCTTTTGCCCAAAGGCAAGTATTTCCCTGAACGAGACACACAACCTACTGAGAGGGTTTGTTGGGAGTCTAAGCATCAATGCTGAAAAAAGAAGGACACCCAGAAAGAAATCAAACAGCATTAATTTGTGCGGTGCGAGATTTACTAATAAATATTTTATTTGGGGGAAGAAATACAAAGCAGTTATTCCAATCACAAAAATAATGAATGCAAAATGAAAGAAGTCGCTCTTGCAAGACAATGCATAACATGGTTTCTACCAATACGTCTTTTAAATTAATTATTGAATTGTCCCACAAAACTCTGTGACTGCTTAGGAAAAATCTCCCAAACAAACAACAAAACAAAATGGTCTAATTTTACAGAAAAGGTAGTGCTGCACTGGGCTAAAAAACTTACAGACCTGTTTCTCTGGGTCTTTTTTAATAAGACTAAGGAACAGGATATCCAGTTCCAGGGTTTGTTTGTTTGTTTGTTTGTTTGTTTGTTTGTTTGTTTGTTTTAAAATAGCCTGTTTCTAAATACGGAAGCAGGGTTTGACCTGTCCAAAATATATCCTCCTCTCTTCTCTTTCCCTTAATAAATTTGCTCACACAAATAGCAGTCAGCAGCCCAGCTGCCTGTGTAATGAGACTTACATCTGCAAGTCAGATTTCTCACTCCCTGCACTTGAAGCCTATTGAAGAGAAATTCTGGTGCAAAATTAATACTGGCTAAAATCAAGAGCAGGTTAGAGGCTGAGCAGCATTAGCCCTCACTGTCTCTTGAGACCTCTAGAAAATATTGGGTTCTAATTACTCTCTTAATGCTTAAATCTGAGGGTCCTCTGCCAGCAAGGTAGAGGTGCCTACCAGCTCAAACTGCTGGGCACAGCCACTCACCACTGGCATTATGGATTTGCCAGCTGGATATCTCCTTCCCACAGCTGACAATCCAGCCTTGCAATAACTGTGAAGCCAGGTTTGGTGCCTTATGTTCTGTGCTTTGTCAGAGTAAATTGCTTTTTCTAATTTAAGAGGAGCTAAAAATTCACACTTAAATAAGAGAGCAAAATACCCTGGAGAGTTTCTTGTCTGTATGCTCCCATCCTCAGCCTCAATATTCAGCCAGCTAAGCGTGATAACTTCTTGTTGGAAGGCCCACGGTATTTGTTACATGGAGGTTTAAGGGGGGAACAAAATCATTATTTCAGAGGGGGAAAAAACTGTTCTGAGACCTCTGAAATATCAGTAGTCAACCACAGAGTAAGGGAGGATTCCAATTAAAGTGATTATAGCCTGAATTTTGGCATAAGTGGAGCGCCTTCTTAACAATACTACCATTATCCAGCTTTAGAAGGATCCCAATAAATTATGGTCAAGCTGCCCCTGCTCCCAAAATAATCATCCAAACATCCTCAGCATCACCACAGGAGTCACCATCCTCTGTGGTAAACAGTACGTGCATTTCTGAGTCCAAATCTGGGTTTCCTCTCCTCAGGAGTCAGATAGGCCTGAGCAAGCCAGGAAACTCAGAGGAGACATGGAAGGAAAAGAGGCTATTTAAAGCCTCAGAGAGGAGGACCTTGCAGCTCTGGGAGTGTCCTAAGTGACCTCTTTAATCCTGGGAGAAAGGCGTCCGCAGCTGTGGGGGATCACGTAGCCCTCAAACTGTACCCGGGGGAGCCAAGGGCCCTCCAGGGACAGGACACGTGGCCCGGCAACTTCTTGCTCCTGTTCCCAAGCCTTGGAGACAAGTCCCTGTGGCTGGCCCTGGCCACCCCTGTGAGCCATGGCAAGCACCCCACTGAGCCAAGCGCCAGACATTTCTTTTCCTACTGGTGCTTCACACCACACCAAGCCCAAAGTAGAAATTATGGTGTTTATATCAGAAAATATAGCAAAGACTCATTAAAAATGTCCCTCCCTCTGGCCTGCTGCATTCAGGTGGGTTGCTTTTTTCATGGCTTGCAATGACCTGAAGGTTTTTTCTCATCTTTGTTTGCACTTGGGTGTGATAACCTGCAGCATCTTTTTCAGTAACTTATCAGATCACCGCTGGGTGCTATGATTCCAACCCTTCACAGAGGGTGGCAGCTCATCCAGGTGAGCAGGAGTGGTGCCTCAAAGCAAACTTCTAATGTGTGAATGGACAGGGCTTTGGTCCTGTTCACTGAGCTCCAGGACTTCTTCTCAAAGGACACAGGCTACACTCTGCAGGACTGAACTGCTTCAAGGCAGAGATGGGAAAATTCCAAACTTACATCTGAATGTCCTCAAAACAATGAAGGTGTTGAGATGAAACAGCTTGGCTTAAGCTGATCTCTAGCCAAAATAACTTGGTGAATAACATGGTGAAAATCATCTGTGCCAAGGAATCTTACAAAATTTAATGCAATAAATTGCACTAACATAACACCTTGCATCAGAGAATCACAGATTTCTTCACAAATACTAGCTGACACCTGCCCAATAGCATGCCTCATCAAGATCAGATTGTTTCTTATTTTCCTGGTGGGAAATATCACCCTGTGGTGGGAAATGTGGAGGATAGCTGGCAGAGCCAGAATAGCTATTACAACAAAATGAAGCAGAAACATTGTGTGCACAGAGGTAGTGTGGCCCTCAACCACAAACTTACTTCCATCCTTTTGTGAGGAGTTCAAAATTTTCCTTCCCTGAGATCAGTCTTCTCCTCCCAACTTCCCAGAAGTAAGTGAAGCAGAAAAATCTATCCCCTGCAAGGAGTACTGATGCCAGACTGGGAGAAGAAAGAGCTACTCCCCACCAGTGGGTCCAGAGCTATTTAAAAAGACATTCATCCTTGTGCCAAGGGACTACATTTAGTTAATCCATATAGGAATTAGGAAGCACATGGACCATGACCTGAGCTTTTTCCAAAGGATGTTTCACCTACTGCGCCAAAAAGACTCAAAGGTGTTTCCCCTAACTTCAGAGGAAGGTTGTTCATCTCAGTGCCTTGATATTAGTGAGTCCCTCCAATAAAATACATTCACACTCAGATATCTGCAGGAATTATGCCCTGACAGATTGCAATATCTTGGATTCTGTTGGCAAAGTACACCGCTTTTTTCTTCTCTTTCTTTTTTCACACCAAAGTTCTCTCAGTGATTTCAAAGAAAAGCTTGTCCTTGTGCAGAAGTTCCTCCTGATACAAAGTTCCTTTGTGTCACTTGTTCCTCTTACAAATGCACCTCTAATAGAGCAATTACTTTATTATGCAGAAACAGTGGTAAAACACATTATTATATAACCCTCAAATGCTTCTGTCAAATTGGAAGTGTTAAAAGAATGAGGAAACTTTGAGATAAATCAAAACACGTGATACTCTGCAAAAGGCTTTTAGAATTTCTTTTGAATATATCTAATGTTCTTTCTGTAATTTCTACTGCAGATAAATCCTCCCAGGTTTTATCTCTTATTTTACAATAAGTTACCTATGACACCTAAAGATTTTGACTGGATTTGTTATATTACTCTCTTTTTTGCTCTTTTTAATGTATTTTTATTTTAATGCCAAGATTATCCTAGCATATGCCTTTCACACTCTCTTATTAAGTTTCTATAAGGCATTAACCATTCTTGCACAGTGAATTCTATATGCATGCCAGCACCTACTGTTTATTGCTGTTTCTTGGATTTATTCCTGTTTTTTACATTACTTTTTGAACTAATTTAAAATATTAACGTTTCATTCCAATGCCACTCTGTTACAGATATTTAACACAACTGCCACCCTAATTTAATAGGGAGGGACCTGCTTTCTCCATTCATTTTTAGTTTTATTTTCCCCTACCAACGATAAAAAAGCAGCATTTCTTTTTTGTGAGATTTGATGGGTGTCAGTCCAGACTTTGTCTTTCAAAGATAAAGCACATTTGGGAATTGACAAACTTTTTTACAAGCAATGGCATTTCTCAAAGTGCAAGTGAGTCTGGAGAATCTTGGAAAATTTCCAGATGTACTCGCTTTTTGATGAAACCACGGATATTTGAATGCTATAGCAAACGTGAGTATGTGCATGTGGAAATAAATAACCATAATGAAGGTGCTGCTATCCTTGCCTTCTCTGGCATGTTCCTGCTTGGACCACACACAATAAAGCCCAAGAATCTCTGTGTCTAATCTCAGTTTGGCCTAGCACTTGCCTGTGTTCAGTCCAGGCTTCTCTCTGTATTCCAGTGCAAACAATCCCACTTGCACGTTATTGTCACTGGCTTGTACAGGCCGAAGATGAGGATCACTATAAATTACACTCTGCTGTAGAAAAACACCAGTCCTTTCTCTTGCCAAGACAAGTGTCCTTATGTGTCAATCTACCTCACTTCCAAAAGTGCCTCCTGGAACAGCCATGCAAATGCTTTTAATCAATCACATTTAATAATGATGATCGAGGTATGGGCAGCAGAGACAAGCCACTAATAACTATTGTTAGTCACAGCTTATTTTCTTCAGAGATGGAACCTGAAAGCGAAAATGATGAACCTATTTTTGCCATCCAGTCTAAGTGAAAAATCAAACAACAAACGAAACTCGGCATCCATAATGAATAGCAAACTGTGTTTTGAAATTCTAATGATTTAAAGTAATATTACCAGTAATACAAGGCAGAACTTCCATTTAACTGCATTGCTGAGACCCATCCATCTAGATTTAAACAGCAATCTCTCAACAGCAAAGCCCTCAGTTCTCTAAAAGGCTGCCAAGCTTTTAAGAGGTATGATAGGGGTATGTCATTTTCCATCCAGAAGGTAACAAAGATTTTTATCTCCTTTATCTTCAGTCTACACCCTATGCAAGACACCCAACAGCAGCAAGCCAATGCCACCATGCCAAAACCAGATATGTTTGGGGCTTTATTCCACGCTTGTTACTTCATCCAGCTGCTCAGAACCACCTACAAAGTGTTGGTCAGTCAAGATAAAAGTAATTTTATTAGCTCCATGAATGAGCCCATGTCTGTGTTTGTGACCCAGAAAAAGGGACAGGAGTTATATTTAAAAATACCCAGCTCTAGACATTCTGCTGGGATCCCCTGTGGAGTTCACCCAAGCAGACCCCTCAGGCTGTCTCTTCTGAGACTCTCTCAGATGGGAATGGGCAGAACATGCAATGGCACAGTGAGCTGATCTCTCAGAGAAAGGTGAATTCCTCAGTGAACACCCACTGGGAGATTTGATCTATGTCAGAATCTATATCTGATGCCTGCATCCATTGCCAGCAGGGAGAGATCCCCAAAAAGTTGTTGTAGTGTCCTGTTTTGTTTTAGCGTGTTCCCAAGGAGACCTGTTGGTGTAATAGTGCTCTACGGGCTTTGTTGGACATAGCAGGGGACTCTCAGCTAGGGAGATTTCCAACTGTTTGATCACCCAGCCATGCAGACCTTTTAGACAAACCCCCCAGAGTTTTCAGTCAGTGAGGTACAGCTGCTGCTGCGAGAGCTTTTGAAACAAGCTGTTAATAATCATGGTTTTCATCTCAAAGAGAAGTTGTTTTAATGCATCTCTGCATCCAGCTGTCCCCTTGAAGTCTCTGTGCATCGTGGGGAGATCAAATGACCTCAGCCATATGGGAAGAGAAATTGTCAAAGAAAACGGAGCCAGGCACACATTTTCTTTCTCCTTTGTCACCTCCAGCTCTCTCCCCCACTTGCAGAACTTTAACATGGAGCCAGAAGCCATTCAAATTGCAGAAGGTTGTCCCAAAGAGAAGGTCAGATAAACCAGGGCATTAATATTGCTTTCCCCTAGCCTCTCCAGAAACTCTGCATATGGATGGTGCTGGTTTATTCCTGGAAGAATTGAAGATTGAAAGAGGCAGTTCAGTTTGTTCCTCTGACTTCATCAGATCAGCATTTTAATCATAGGGAAAGGTCAGGTGGTCCATTCTCCCTCCTCCCCTCCTTAGAAGTGAGACAGGTGGGCATTCACCATGCCAAGCAAACTGCTTATGGGAGGATACCTCTCTCCCTGTCAATCTTCTGCTTGCCAGGTTAATCCTGAATAAAATGGAGGGCCAGCTTTATCTTCATTGTAAATCTGCTGCTTTGGCCTTTCATCAGGAATCCCATAAAAAGCACAGAAGACGGCAGAGGACGACAGGCGCCGCACTGATTTCACCCAGGCTGCATGAGTGTCATCTGCTCAGAGTGAGTTGTTCCACCCTTTGATTTGGGAAACAATGTGAGCTACGATTCCCTTTGCCCTAATTTGACAGATGAACCTGATCTCCATCTACTGTCCAAATGAAGAAAGCAGAAGGCACAGACATTGAATGAGTTTGATGGGGTTTGTAACAGTTCTGAAATAAAGCCCAGCACTCCTGCTTTGTCCATCAATACAGCATCATTCCCTCCTTTGAAAGGAAAGAAATAGGTACCAGACAGTGCACTGAGCTGATGGGCCATGGGGAGAAGAGTCTGTCTCAGTTTACTATAGGGATCAAATTCCCATTAGGCCCAGTGGGAAAGCCTTTGCCTGTAAATTACACCAAAAATTAATGTGCATAAAAGGCTCTCAGAAGTTGATTGCAATAAAACACAATGCTGTGGTGTTTCCATGTCAGGAAAAAAAAACCCCATATGTTTTGGTTTCAAAGCATCTCTTGTTGAAAGGCAGGGGAAAAAAAGCCAAGATTTCTTTGGTAGAGTGGTTGCTTCTCCCGCAGGATTTTGAATTGTGTCAGAATTACTCAATTTTCTAATAAGAATCATCATGAAAGCTTTGCAGTTCTCATTAATTCCACCTCAACCTGCACCACCTTTTGAAAATAAGGCTGTGTTCTTCCATAAGAAGAGACCATGGGAAGAGAAACCCATCCTTGTTCTCTAAACCCCCAAAGGAAAGAAGATTTAGCTTTGCCCATGTAATTTCTTATCAAGCAAATGTTATTCTATTAATCAATAGTTGGTCTAAAACAGTAATTCTCTTTTTTGTACCTTAGTAGTGCCTGCAGGGAGAAGAATCTCTACTCTGTTATCTTTATCCTCTCTAGATGACACCTTATGAAATCAATGACGAATTCTTGATTTCTGAGACCTTGATTTCTGTACGGTGTGTTTGGTTCCCCCTCAGTAAAACAAAAGTCATAACAGCACACAGATCAAAAGGAAATACTAAGTCATGGACATGAATGGGCTCTGTCTCCATCAGCCTCTGGAGGAGAATGGCAAAGTTTCCCTTATTAATAGATGATCTTCAATGCATTAGACTTTCCTTCCCAAAACTGTACTAAGATAAATTGTTTTGCCTGTATTAAAAGGAGGAAGGTTATCCAGTTCTTGGAGATTTGAATCTCCAAGATTCAAAGAACCTACCTAGATTATATTTAGGTCAACTTCTCATAAAATGAAACAATCAGGGGAATAAACCCAGATTTTTAATAACAGAAAATGCCTACAAATATTTTATTGATTTGGATTCATGTTCTTGCTTCTTAGTCATCTTAAATTAAACTGTATTTTTGTAATAATCTGTCTCCTCTGAAGCAGCCCAGTAATGCTCTCTGTGGCACACAAAGCTTGCAGGATTGCAGGCACCAATGTCAAGAACTACCACCTTGCTTACCCCTAACACTCACTCCTCACCTCCTGCAGCAAACCTGGTTTAGTCCAGGGGAGAAGGGAGGCTGGCTGCTACTGCTTCTGGTCTCCTTGGAGAAGGTTCTTACTCCCTCTCACAGAAGGTCTCACCAATTCCCTGGAGCATTCTGACCTCAGAGTTCCCTGGGGACCGAAATCAGCTGCTTTGCCCAGGAATCACAGCTCCCCATCCTACAGCTCCCCATCCTTCCCTGTGGAGATTCCCGGAACGCAGAGCGGCTCCGCTGATGGATCCGCGCCTCTGTCCTCGGGCCCATTGGGCCCTGTGGGCAAACAGGTGCAAATAGACTGTCCGTGAGACAAGTGCTTATTAAAAGAGCAGGGGAAGGCAGGAGGGAATTATTTTCTACCCTGGCCTGGTGAGAGCAGCACAGTCACGAGACCGGAGCCTGGCAGAGCCCAGCGACACGTGCGGGCGCGTGGGCTGTGCGTGCATTTGGCATTCTCAGAGCCTGAGGGTCCCAGGTGTGCACACACCAACCCTGACAGACACAGGAAAGGGACACCTCTGCCCAGGAACACCACCAGCTCCATGAGGAGCTACTGGCAAACACTGCCTTATTCTGCATTCCCACTGACTGCTCTTGGAGCACTGAGGAAGGAGAGGCTTTTTACCTGCACTTCCAGAGGTTTAAATCCCCCCCAGATTTCATTGCAAGAGTGATGATGGTACGAGTTGTGTTATCTATCCTGGCACAAACAGGAGGGATCACACAGAGGTGGCGTGTCTATGATAACAACAACTCCAGGAGCAATTTCCAACCCTGCTATCCCAGGCCAAGCAACACAAAAATCCCTCCCCATCTCTTAAACTCCCAGTATGCGTATGAAATTATTTTCTTTCTGTTAACACACATCAGTAATATCTCTGCTGGTGCCAGTAGACACTGCTGGAGCCAACCATTATCAGCCCATATGTTTTTCAATACAAGCAACTTTTTGTGTGTGCTTTGCTGAATGAAATATAATAAACTTTAATTCAAAATGCCCATGAACACATTTTCTACTACA
The DNA here is from genome assembly GCF_049639895.1 of Pseudopodoces humilis. NCBI lineage: Eukaryota > Metazoa > Chordata > Aves > Passeriformes > Paridae > Pseudopodoces > Pseudopodoces humilis. Next base: position 6,743,042 of record NC_142215.1, on the reverse strand, counting down.
GACATTTTTTCCCTATTATAGATAAAACCAAGAGGACTGGACCAATGCATTGGACAGAAAAATGTGTCTAAGCCATCACAACAAATGCAGCATAATATACTGAAAATAAGATTATGCTACACAAAGAAACACTAGCAAGACCTATTCAGGCAAGCATCTCTCTGTATGAAAACATCTCTTCTTATATTTCAAAGAGGGAAATTATTGAAACCTGAGGAAAAGAGAAGGTAGAAATTTTCTATTGTCATAAAAATATTGATGTAATGTATAAATACATCTGTAGGCATACAAAACAGCTAGGGAGGCTAGATAACCACCAATAATTATCCTCAATTTACAAATAGATAAACAGATGTTTTAAAATATATTTGCATACTGTATGTGAAAGTCTAAACAAATCCATATACCTCCTTCCATAATGTGGTTTATTCTATTAATTTGTTTATGTCTATAATGCTGTACCAAAATACACAATATTGAGTTGCATGACATGGCATAATGTGCCATTATATTACATCCAAATAGTCTAAGTTAAACAGCTTGGCCATAAGCATAAAGGCAGCCCTTCAACAGCTAAAAAGCACCAGTTTTAAAGCATTCCTGATATTTCATTTGGTCCCCTGGAGTAACTGCATTTTTTAATTTCCACATGACAACTTGTTAAATTTCACAAAACCTCTGCTTCAGGATGAGCAGTGCCTTTTGCCTGGAAAATCACCCCATGCAGCATTTTGTCCTCATCATTTAGCATTTGGTTCTGTGCATTATTTATTGTGCGGGATCCAAGCCCTGCACAAAAACAAATTATTAATTTGCTTCTCAATTTATTCTTTTTTCCCTGTGTTGTCACCAAAACTTCAGGGCTTTTTTTTTTTTCTTTTTTCCCCAATGTTCATCACCTGGTTTCTCAAACACTGATGTGAGGCATGGTGGGATTATTTGCCATGTTCCATATGACTAACTCAGAAGCAGAGGTTTATATTGCATTTTTCCAGACTGGCACCCAACTGATCCAGTGATGTGGATACCCTGTCACATTTGCATTGCTGAAGGAAGGGAGAAAGGGCTCTCCTTGACCATTCATGACACACTCTCATTTGTCCTCAAAGCAGAAACCATCCTAGACAAGGATGAGGGACAGCAGAAGATGAACAGAACTTCACTTTCCTGGTCTGACACACAAAGTTCTGCTGAGGCTCCAGCTGAGGCTCACTCTTGTGCTCAGCTCAGCCATCACTGCTGCTGCTCCAATCGGTCTCTGGGTACATTTTGCACCCTGAGGTTCTGAATTCTCTTTTATTCAGCCACAGAAAATTCTGGGTAGCCCATCTGGAGTCATTTGCAAAGGAGCTGGCAGTGTGCTCAGAGAAACAGCTGTGGCCGGCCCAGGGACAGAGAGCCATTCTGGTCCCAGCTCAGTCAGTGGAAGGATTTCAGCAGAGTCCAAGAGCTGTCACAGCTTCCTCAGAAGGTTTTTAGTGCTCTGAGCTGGTTCATGGGAGTAACAAACCTCAATATTTCTTCTGTGGCCTGCCAGGATTTTGGGATTAATGTATGGATGCTAGCCTCTTTTCTTCTTTGCTGCTTAGCAGTGTCCCATGGCAGTGAGCCAAAGGTTGTAGGGAAAAGCTCTGGGATGCCTTCAGGTTGTCCTTGGACAGGAAGGAGATGACAGTGGAGGTGGGAAGGAAAAGCAGTGACCCTAAAAGTAGAGATGGGACCTGCTCTACCTCTCTAGGATTGTTTATGGAGGATTATGCCTTTTCTTCAATGGTTAAAGCCAAAACCAGGCTCATGCTACCCAAGTGTCATTGGAAGTCAAGACATGAAAAGGTTGCACCCATTATTTCTCCTTGAACCCTCAAGCCAAGTGTTTCCATGTCCTAACTGCACTTCTGCTGTTGTAAAGCTTAATCAGTTTTTATAAGGAATAGCAGGAATAAGTCCACTGCTGCTAACTTTAAGTACAACAACCTCAGTAAAACTCAGTTAATGAACTACATTAAAATGACCATCTGGTTTTTAGTTGATTTTTGTTCCCTTTAAGGCTATTCCACTAAACCCAGCCTGCCAGGCTGCCTCCCAAAAACACAGATCCAAACTTTGAGCTCCTCCATCTCCAACCCAAACGAGTGGCCATTCTGCTACCTGAGCAGTTCCTGGGCTTTTTTTGTTTCTCTCAAAACCAGGAATCTGAGCAGCTCTGCTGACAGAGTAAGTGCAAGGATGCAGAGGAGACAAAATCGTTTTGCAAAATGCATTTCTATTCATTGTCACTGGAGCAGCACAGATATCTTCCCACTTGTCCTTAGGATAACAATAGCTCTGCCTTGTCAGCCAGCCAGCACGACAGCTCGGAAGGGGCAGCACAAAGAGCTGAGAGCTTCAAGTTAGCAAACAGCAGATCCTGTGTCTGTTCTGCTGGACACTGCGGCCACTCACAGATAAACCCCTTCCCTAAAACAACATCCACCACCAATACATAAGATTTGCATCTTTTCCCTGTCAAACCGTAGCATTTGGGAACCTGTGAAGTCCAACACAGTAAGACACAGTTTGAGCCAAAGATCTGCCAACGGCCCCAGGGGCTGCCAGCTTTGCAGAATATGTGAACGGGGACTGTGGCTTTGGGAAACATGTGAAAATCATGCTGAGAGCCAACAGGAAATCTGGGACTCCTCAGGCAACACGATGTATCCTGCCATAGAATAAGATGTTCTTGGGGGTAACCAAGGCATGGGCAGTGAGGAGGAGAGCAGGGAGAAGGAAAGGGAAGAGTCAAAATGTTTCTTATTTGTCTAAATGATCCGAGGTTGGGGTGAGATGAAGGCCAGGGCAGTGAGGAGGAGGAACTAAAATACTCTACAGTCTCAAGGGATTCAGTAGTCTGGGTCACAAGGCAAGATGTTGGCTCCAATTTTCTATTGCTCTTCTTAGCAAGTACCAGCTGTTTTTAACTAACACCCAGATACCTCCTCCTGGCATTAAAATAAACAGGAGATTTAATCCCAAATCTCTTGGGATTTTGCATTGAGGAGGCTTCCTGTAAAATGGGATGTCAGACTTTTTTGCCTGGTCAAAAACCATACATGGGGGAGGGTGTTTACTTCTGCCAGGCTGTGGCCAGGGACCAGGGTGAGAGTGGCAACCAGCCCAGCCTTGACTGAGGGACTGCATTGTCTGGGTATGAAAGACAGAGAGGGGCTGGGTCGGGGCTGAGGAGCTCGATGTCATGCAGTGAGAGATGGGAACAGAAACAGGGAACACTATCCAAGCCAGAGGGATGGGAGGTGACAATTGTAGGATCACACTGGAGGAGAGTCAGGAAGAGAGAGCAAAGAAGAAGGTAGCAGGCTTAGAGAGAAAATGAGAAATGACAGTAAAATCCTCAGAGCTTGGTTCTGCCATACTGACACAAAACCTGTGAGATGGGGGGAGGGTTTTCTTAAATCTGAATTTCACATTTTTAAAGCCGAACATTGTAAGCAGTGAAGCACTTTTTACCTAGAGATCTGAAATGTCACATCTTCCCTGCAGTGACATTTTGGTGACAAAATGCAGCTGCGCTTTGAAAGGAGTTTTTGCTATTCACCTTGTCACTTTGCAGAACATCCATAGCACGTTGCACTTCCAGGGGTTTGAGCTGTCTTTGGAGGATCACGCTCCTTCACAGCACTGGGAATAGTTTTGAAGAATTAAAAAATGTGTTTCTTTCCATGACTACAGCAGTTGCTCAGTTACAAAGTGCACAGTGTTCTGGATTTGTTCTGCTTGATACTGCCCTTACCAGAGCCAGGCTGTGAGTCTAGGAGTGAAAGTGTCTATGCCAGGAAGAAATGGGGGAGATCCCTCCCTCAGCAGAAGGTGACAGACCCTATTCAGGTCTGGACATTCCTCCAACTGGGAATAAAAATCTGTGCCAGTTCTTGGAAGGGAAATTTAGCTCTGTGTGAGTGACTGATGGAGAAAGGATTTTTTTATTCTGAGTTTATAAAGACTGGCTGAATGTTCCCTCTTTCTTCACCTGAAAGGTTTCTGCATTCAAAGCAATATCATGTGCTAACAGAAATGGAAAATACCCAGTAATACCCTGCAGAATAGCCTGCCATAAGCAGCAGATATGTTCTTCATGCCCAATAAAAGAATATGAACCAGCACTGACAATCCAGCAGGTCACAAAAACAAAGCAACCATGTTTTGGACAGCTGTTGCAGAAAATAACAAAGTGTGGAGAATTGTTATCAGCAAAGGCAAACATCAACCAAAGTTATTATTTCCCAGGCCAATACTTTCCAACTGTGTCAAGTAAAGGTCTTTTTTATCACTTGATCTTTTAGCAGAGATAGGTAATGGTATTACAAAGTTATGCTGGTAATTTTTTGGCTGAAGGTAGAGGAAAGAGGTGAATCTGAACATATAATTGTCAACAACCCCTTACTTTCTGACCTTCAGCTCCCAATCCTCCACATCAAATTGAAGATATAATAAGAAAGATTTTTTATGTCCTCCAAGTGAATATAGAATTTTTGAAAAAAAGGGTTTCGTACCAAAGTGGGATTTTGTGGCACCAGGGATGAATGCTGTACTACCTTGTGGTTTTACCAATACCATGCCTGCAGTGCTCCTAACCATTTCTAGTTTAGACCTCCATGTAGCTTTGTCAATGAACTGTGTATGTGATTTTAAACTCTAGGTTACAGTTTAGGTCTGGGACTTGTCCAATTCTGTTCCCAGATTATGCAGAGAACACCAGAACTGTTATGTTAGAGAGCATAAGAAAAAACAGATGTACACTCAACTCTCAATTATCCAAAGAAAGAGGGTGAGAACTATAGCCTGGATACAGAACAAACATGATCTACTACAAAATATGAATTAAATAAGCTGTAACAACATAGGGCAAACAAGTTACACTGCCAAAACACAGAAGGACAGCAGGATAATTTTCTTCAGCATGCCTGAAGAACTCACCGACATAAGGGGCTACAGAGGGCAGACCAGTGTTTAATATGAGAAGTAAAAGTTGTTGACAGTTACATAAGCTTGGATAAATATGTCAAATCAGCCCCCACAATTATAGTTTCAAAGCCAGTTGCTATCACTGGGTTTTATAACCTTCTCTGCACACTTGTAGCTGAGACCTCCCGAGACATAGGGCTGGGACACATGAGTCCTTGGGCTGACCCAGGTGGGTCAGTGGTTTTTTGCACAGCCTCTCCTTCATTTTCTGCATCTGCAATGTGTGAGGCTTTGATGGCACATGTAGCAGTCAGAGGATGCTGCTGCCTCAGGCATGAGACTCCTGTCCCCACTGGGCTCTGGCCCACGTCAGCACAGCTGCACACAAGGGCTCAGGGCATCTGAGGAGTGCACACAAGTGGCATTTCATCATGACTGCCTAAAAGCTGTTCTATATACAAGTAGCTTGTCTTGGCAAAACAGTTCCTACCCATCCCTCATGACGAAACAAGGCTTATAAATGCACAGGTTCCCTCCCAAAACACGCTCCCTATTTCATAGGGTAGCTCATGCCACAGCCTGGGCATCTTCTCCTGCCAGGAGGAATGCATCCTTGCAGTGGGAAAACTGAGAGCCACAGATGCTTCTCCTTCATCCCATGGCCAAGTTTGTCCACCAAGTATGATCCCGGACTGGGACACTTCCCTCTGGTCCTTGGGACCATTCACTGAGCACACCCAACACCAGCACCTCACCAAACTCTAGAGTTTTTGTCACTTCCCTGGAGTGCTTGAGGGTCTTGGTGCAGACAATTTGACAGGGAGGAACTTGCTTCTCGCAGGCAGATCTGTTTACTCGTGCCCCTCAGCCCTGGGACGCGCTGAGCTCAGACTGACAGCGCTGTCAGGTCCCATTCATTTCACAGCAGCCAGTGCCTCACACCTCCCTGCTCCCCTGCTGAACACAGCGAGACCTCAGGAGCGGAGCCTCTGCCCTCAGACGGGGATCAGAGATTGATGCATAGCAGTAATTGCCAGCACTCATCACTGAGCACTGAAACTTCAATTCATAAAGGCTTCTCAGGGCAGGAGGTGCAGGTCAGGGCTCCCACACACTGATGCTGTTAGAGCCAAGGCAGCCAGGAGCTCGTACCAACAGCCTCAGCCCAACAGGTCACTGATGGGGAATTAAAGAGGAAAACAAGCCCAAGCGCCTCTCGTGTTAGTTCAAGCTGTTCTTACCTGGAGGGTGGAGAGAAGGACTTGCAAGCCACTGGCTTCTTGTTCTGCCATGCTGCTCCCCACTCACACTCCCTCCTTGTAGCAGCAGACACAAAGCAGCTCGAAAGCCAAGCTGCCAACTTGCCTTGCTGCTGCCCCTGTGTTGTTTAAGAAACGAAGAACTAAACACAGATCCCCAGACACACGCACACTGCTCCCACCAATAATCACAGCAATGCAACTCTAGACCTCAGCAGGAGAGATAAATGTACCCCCTCCCTCCCAGCTCTCCCACTGTGACCAGAAGATTAATCCCTATATAAAGAATCCCGGGGATTAAGTAAAGAGCCCAGGAAAGGTCTGGGTGCTTGATGTGTGGTAGGGGGAGTGTGGGGAGGGTGGCAATAGCAACAAGAAAGCAGAAGAGCTACAAACCTCAAAGAAAGCCAGGGAGAAGGGAGGGAGCAGCGCTGGCTGCCTGACAGGCATTCCCAGCTGACCTGCCGATCCGTTCCAGACCCTGCGTGGTCTCTTCTCCGTTTGACTCCGTTCCAGTGAAACCGGAGACACGGAGAAGGCAAAGCGGGCGAGAGAGAGATGCCCTCGCTCTTAACGAGCGCTGACAACGAACGGAAGATACACCCGGCATGAGGGACAGGTGGAGCAAGGCTCGGGAGGGTTTTTGGCTTCCAACCACGACGATTGTCCCAAGTGGCAGCTGCCGTGGCCACAGGCAGCGCCCTGCGGGTCAGGGCGTGACCGCAGAGGGACATCCCGTGGCTGCACAGGGAGGAAAGCCACCTCTTCAAGGTGTGGGCTGGGGAAAGTTTGCTCCAAGGGCCCCCACAGTGGTGCCCACACACCTATAGCTGTCTATGAGCCCAGCAGCTCGGGGCCTGGCTCTCTCCCCGCTGCACAAGACGCTGTAGTACAGTTGTAGTTGCGGCTTGAATTCCTAGGAGGGCACGGAGTCCACTTTTAGCTCTGGCCGAGTGATATCAAAGGGCTTGGTAAACAAGAAGAAGCAGATAAAGAAGTTGAGTAGAGGGTTAGATGAGGATTTTCCAGCAAAATGCTCTCAATGTGAAAAGGTCAATTAGCCCTACAAGTGGTATTTTTCCTGCCTTCTCAACACCAGGATAGCATTTTTGGTCCTGAGAGGCATCACTCCAGGATGGTTAGAAGGCTGTCAGTGGAGATAATTACTGGATATGAAGAAGACAAAGGTTAGCTCTTGTTAGTTTGGGGATACTAATTTCAGTCTTTTACTGCTGGAATAACTTTATTCTGGTATGGTTCTTTTTAGTTCATTCTTTTTGAAAGAATAACAAAGGATTTTTAGAGCAGTAACATGAACCTGGGTCCCTGGGCACAAGGCAGATGCTTACAGAGCTCAGTGGCACACAAAGACATACCAGACACTCAATGTGCACACACTTTCCTTTGCTGATGTCAGTATAAATCCCTAATCTTCTAAGAAGCAGTCAAATGAAGAATAAAATGCTCCTGTCTTGGCCAAGGACTATTTTCACATGATGAACCTTCATTGATAAGTGCTTTATGCAAATGGTAAAACTAATCCTCCCCAACTCATCCCAGCAATGTGTGAACAAATGGCCCAAGCATGACATTCCTCAGTTTCTGTGTGTGCCAGCAGGGTCCCAGGGTGTCACTACCAGGTTATAAAATAAAACAGATTAAAATGCCTTTGTCATAACTATGGAGACACATCAGTGCCTTCAGAGAGAGTGCTGTGAAGATCATTAATTGATGGACAAGATACTCCACAGACAGCTAGGTAGAATAAGACAAATTTCCTTTCCTAAGAAAATTCATGTTTAAAGATTTTAATTTTTTTAAAAACATGTTTTCTTGCAACTTAAAAAAAATAAATCTCTCACACTTCATGAAACACCATATTTTAGATACAGAGCTGGTGTTCAGCAATTGAAACACTAAATTTTTGGCCATTTTGGGTATGCTTCTGGCAGCTTCCCACTGGAGTCATTCCTGTATTCTCTCACTACCAAAACTTTGCCACACAAACCCAGTACAGCTTTGGGGGTTCTTTCCCATCTGCAGGATTCAATAAAACCTGATAAGAGGCCACAAATAAGTGGGGGGAGAGAACCAAGGCAATGCAGGCAGTGCTGGGTGGGAGGAAGGTGGGTATTGGGTTTGTGAGCAGTGCCAACACATATCACTTTTGCAAATTATTACGGTGACAGAAAACTACTTCAGAGCTAATTAGGAGCTGTTTAAAGAAGCTCTTCCACATTGTCACTTCGTTCTCTTTCTTGTGACAATTGTACCTGTCAGCAGAGCAGTGTGGAACTATTAATTCCTGCTGTGTGGATTTTCAGAAGGCAGCGAGAGCTGATGGATGTAAGCAGGCAGTAGCTGCAGGCAGCCTGGACGCCCTGATTCCCTACCTAAAACACAACTTTGGCCTCTGTTATAGGATTCTGTAGCAGATTCTCCAACTCACCAGTGGTCTGGTTCTTCCTCTCTGGGTGAGCTTTAGAAATAATTGCAAAAGTCGCACTGTAAATATGACAACCCAAGAGGAAAGGGACACCAACATCAAAGCTTGGGGGTGGAGGAAAATCTCTTATGTTCCTTAAAATATTGGTGTGTTTAGGCTGATTGTACTGAGACAGTAAAATAAAATATTGTACACAGAAACCTCTGGAGCTTACATTTTACTTGAAAAAAAGAGACAACTGAGAAGAGTGATTAAAGAATAAAATGCTCATTAAAGACCCCAGCAGTGACAGTGACGTTTACACTGATGTATAGTGTACAGCAAAACCCCTTTGAAACCAAATTTTAAGCTATAAATCATGAAGACTTCTAATTATTCACCATTCCCAAGCCATTTCCTCCAGAAGTTGTTGAATTTCCAATGTTGTTGCTTTCTAAGAAAAGGAGGTCCCCCAACTCAGCACACAAAGGCTGAATGAATTAGGAAGCCTACACAGAACTAAATGCCAGAATTAAAGCATTCAGATTCTCCCATTCATATTGCAGTGCAAACTCAGTTTGAAGATTAGCTTGTTAGTTTATATCGATGGCATTATTGCTTCCCCTGTGCCCTCAGGATTATGTGATCCTTAAACAAAATGAAAATTAAATTCCTATCTCCAGCTTTCTGCTAGTGCCAATGTTCTTGTGGGGAGGACAAAGGGGATTAGAAACACAAAGGCAGGACCTCTGAGCTCTCTGCAGGTGCTGCACACTCTCAGACCAGTAATTTTCTTTCCTTGTGCTCCAGGGCTCAGACAAACAAACAAACTAGAGATGTCATCTGATCTCCTGTAAATATGTGTACATACATTCAGCCCATAGCAAAGGGAAGGTAATTCAGGATCATTTTGCCTACATTAAAAGAGCACTCAGTCCAATTATTTCACATTTTATGAGCATATGCAGAAACCATTACCATGGATCAGCTGACATTAAGTAATACATTCAGCACAGAAATTAATTCCTGTGACTAAACCCATGTTTTCCCTACCTGTGAAAGCTTGAAATTTTCCTCATGGAGATGCTGCACAGCTATAAAATTGGTAAGCCTTCTTCCAGAAGATTTTTTTTTTTTTCAGATAGAGCATTGCATTAGAGTGATATAAGGTCAGAAATCTTCCTGGATGAGATAATCTGAAAATTGATGGGAGGAAGACAGAAGTCCTCTGCCAGGTATCTGCAACCATAGTGTTATTGGTTTGATATTTATTAAAAGTAGAAAAACCATAAAAAGACATATAGCATACTTAAACAACATCTTACTCAGTTATTATCATTTTTCTACTTATTCTGTCACCTCCAAAACAGAATTCATACTTATCCATCTGAACCATGCAGAATCACATTTGAAAGTAATTTACAGGCTAAATCAAAATTAGCCTAAAGAAGTCTTAAGCACTACAAAAGCAGCACCAGAGCCAATACCAGCAGAATAAAGTGACCAGCCACAGCCAAGCCTCACATTTCCTGTCCAGAGTCTATACCAAGGAACAGCAGAACTCATTCATTTTTCTTGACATTAGCATTAAATGAAGTCCAAATACCAAAATCGGCTTGGAAACCTGCGATTAACCTGAGGATATTTTCCTCCTCATTCTCAAAATATTGACAACACTTTTGCACTCACATTGCCCACCCAATTTCTAGTAGGATTATTTGAATTTTTAACCAATGAGATAGATAAGAGAATCACCAGGTTCTATTAAAAATGTGAAGAAAAAAAAATCTAATTGGATAATTTATTCATTCTGAAGCCAGCCTGAATTTTATGAAATGCAATTGAAATATCACTATGTAAAACACCCAGTTAACTGTCCATATTTCATTTATATTAAATAGAGGGTAGACTTCCCCTGTCAAAATTATGTGTAGCCAAGAAATATATATATTTTAATAAAGGGATATTGCTTTTTCTATTTGGATGCTTTTCTCTCTAACAAACCCTTCATTTTCATTTTCTTTCATTTAAGCACAATGCTTATCGTAAGTGATTGCCAAAACAAATTTAATATATTTGAATGTGGAGCATTGGTGATGTTCCATTTGTGAATGACTCTGAATAATGTCATGCTGTCCCTCCCTTTCTGGAAATAATTTACTCTTCTACACAAGGGAAAGGGTTAAAATCGAAGTGAAAACACAAGTCATAACAGTGAAATTGGTTTTCAGAATCTGCTGGAAGTGACTCAAGGCTCCTGTAGCCACTGGATGTGAAGATAACATCTTCTGGGTCAAACCAGACCACTGGAAACTGCTGGAGATACTGATTTAATGGGAGGCTGGGACTGTACAGAGCACCAGGGGCAGAGAGGGGAACAGGCAGCCTTGGTCAGAGCTTTGTTTGTCTGGGAGCATCCCCATCCAACCTGCCTTCACTCTGCCACTGCCCAGTCTGGGGATGGGGCTCTCACAAGGGCTCCTAAGGACAGGACAGGTAATGGCTTTAAACTGAAAAAGGGTGGGACTAGGTTGGATATAAGGAAGAAATTCTTCCCTGTGAGGGTGCTGAGACACTGGGACAGTTTTCCAGAGAAGCTGTGGCTGCCCCATCCCTGGAAGTGTTCAAGGCCAGGTCAGACAGGGCTTGGAACAACCTGCTCTGGTGGAAGGTGTCCCTGCCATGGCAGGGTGGGATGGGATGACCTTGAAGGTACCTTGCACTTCTATGATTTTATGATTCTATGAAATGCCTGTCACATCTTAAACACACATACACAACTCACCTTGAGAAAGGTGTGTTTAATCACTTGACTGCTGTGAGATGTTCCCCTTCTTTTCCCTACGGAACATCTTGCTGTGTCCTTCAACGCCTCAGATAAAGCAGGTGGAAAACACCTGCCCTTTTCCTGAATGCTGCAAGTGTGTTCCAGTCAGATCTAGCCAGGGAACTGCTGACTGCACCCAGTGCCCTGGCAGAGGAGACACCTGAGTCTGTGAGACTGAGGCAGGCAGAGCCCTTGCTGGGCTGCTGCTCTCCTGGCTGCTGATAGAGCCCTCACAGCATGAGGCTCCCTGTCCCAGCCCTGGCCAAATAGCCCGTAATGCTACCCCTTGTTGAATGACAACAGTAAAGATGTACTAAAGAAGCAAAAGAGGAGGATGGAATTATAGAAAAATACTTAAATTAAGAGCTTTGATGCTTTAATCCTCTTTGGCAAATCCCTGGGTGGCAGTACAAGGCAAAGCCCACTTTATCTTGATTCTCAGTAAATGTTTCTGCTGGACAAAACATCTCTTCCCCCAGACATAACTATACCAAGTTTTTGTATTGTTTATAAAAATAATACATTTTTTTTCCTACCTTGACAGCCTTTCTTTGCCACTTGTGTCATCATTTTCTTTTCTGCTAAAAATGTCTCTGTTCTAATTTAAAAGTATTCAGCACTCCCATTGCAAAACTGAGCACAGATACATGCAGGAAGAGGAAGAATCGGTTTTGTTGAATGTTTAAGGAAGTGGACTTTACATCAGCCAGATGCAGCAGTAGACAAAGCTTTCCAATTAGCAAAACAAATTGTGTTACATCTGTCTTTTCTGTTTGTCTCACATTTAGCATCTCTGACACACAGTATGCAAAGGTGCCAGGAAAAAAAAGGTGGCTCTGAAAGGGTAAGAAACAAAGGAAAAAAAAGAGAATTCAACCCAGATAAGCAAGCCCAGAGTAGCAGTTTAATGAGCCCTGCAAGTGAAGTAGAAAATGGAAAGTTGGGCTGGCTTAGGTGATATCATATTGGGACTTAGAAAATTCACTCCAAAAGGGGTTCCTCACCGCAGTTTTTGTGTAGCACATCCTCCTTCTTGTTTTTCTTTGAGGTGTGATGAACATCAGTCATCTATCTCATGACAAAGCAGTGACAAAAACAGTGATGGTGGAGAATCCCTATCCTGTTTCCCCTAGGTCCATCAAAACTGGCTAAATCTGGAGCTGAACTCTCCAAATCTGGAGGGGTCTCACTACATACTCTGAGATTTGGCTAAGACTGAATATGAATAATGGTTTGTGACCTAATAAATTTATCAGTTCTATGGAGGCCTTGGAAGGAGCTGTCATAGATAGAAACACAGCTGGAACTGAGGATGGCTCATTATTTGCAATACTTCATCATTAAAATCCTCTCCATCCTGAATGATGAACAGTTCTCTATAGGAATACAAAACACAGCAAAATTTAAAATGCAGAGACATTTGTACTGTGGGGAAGTCGTCTCAGAGACAGAAAACCTGTAAGACTAAGGGACAGTGTTTGTCTACATTTTGCTTTGACTGATTGAAAGCAGGTTGGGCTCCCAGAGACTTGGCTCTGGAAGCACCCAAAAGGATCTTTTAGGACATTAGGTCCTTCTAACTTTCCTCAGAAATGTGTAGTTACACTCTCAGCCCTTTGGACCTGCAGAGCAGTGGCTTTTTGCAAACACTCCAGGAAGGAAGTGGTTCAGAAAAGCTGTCCCAGTTCCCTACATCCATGAACCCAGTGAAAACACACACTACTACAGACCTACTACTACTACACTACTACACACCATGTTATGTGCACAGATTCTATCTCTGGTTCCAGCTTCTGCTTCTTCTCCCCATCCTAGAGGCTTTTTTCCTACTCTGCCTCCCTGGAGGAACCCCTGCAGACCTGCTGAAGAAGATGGTTTGGTACAATTTCAGAAGAGTCTTCTTGTCAAAGAGCAGACCCTGTGGAAATCATCCTGGGCAAAAGCTGTTTCTAGAAGCAAAAGAGTTACTGAAGCTGGGCTTCTTATTGAGTTTCACAGCTGACCAGCTGCAGCTGACAGCACAACCTTTCCAACTGAAGTGCTTGGGGCAATCTTTTCCACACTTTCCTGATCCACAGGGCCTCCAGAGTGTACTAGAAAAGCCTTTTCCTCACCAGTGGTACATCACGCATGTCTCACAAGTACCCAGACACCCATTTTTCCTAAAATCCTAGGAACTGCATTATCTTTGGGATTTCTGCTTCTCTGTAAAACTCATTTTGAAAAAGGCCAATGAGCTTGTAAGTTTTTAGGGCAAGGGAACAAAATCAGAAAGGGAAGTATTTTCTCAAACATGTTTCCAAATGAAACTAAATTAAAGAACAGCAGTTAGAATAATAATAATCGTTCAGTGCCATTTTCACATAATGTCTGAACACCTCAATAATGTGACCCACCAGTGCTGGTATGTTCCAGACCTGTGGTGGTTGCTATGAACATGACACAATTGCTAACAAACTCCTGGCTGCTCCTCTTGTTCAAGCTGTGGCAGCTCATCCTTTTAGCTGTGGATGTGCCTGGTACATTCCCTGGTGTGCCTGTCAGTAGCTCTTGACACATACAAAATGCAGCAAATATTAATCCGTCAAGCCTCACAACCTCCTCTTGGGGAGTGAGACAATTTTTTTTTTTCCAGCTTACACTTTGCAAAGCCAAGGGAGAGTCTCTCAAAGACACATCCAGCATCGGTGGCAGGGGGACTGTACAGGTCACGTTGCCCCCAATGCCACCACGGGAAAACTCAAAGCAGGAATACCTGGGATGGAAAGGAGAAGATGTTGTCATCTATTCAGCTGTTGCATTTTTCTCCCAAAAGTCAAAAAGACTGTGGCCAGGTGCATATTTGTCAGTGTTTCAAGCAGGCAGAGCTTATTTTTGATGCCTGAGCATTCATTTGAACATCTGCACCCTTTTGTCCTTTGGGCAGCATTTGGCGAGCCCTTGGTTTGTCCCAGCAAGCTTCTGTGTGCATCTGCCTTGTTCCAGAGACAGGCTCAGTGAAATCATGAGGGTTTTGTCTCATTTCTAATGAAAACTTGCCTCAGAGACCAGCTTCAATTAAGAGTGGCCACAAAGGTTCATACCTCTACCTTTCTCAGCACAACGTGGAGCCAAATGTTGATTATTCCAGGACGTGTCCCTGCTTGGGCTCTCAGGCTCTCAAACCTTGAGTCAAAACCTTGTGAATTCAGGCTTATCCTGGTGGAAGTGGGGAAACAAACACAGAGTGAGGGAAAGCCACAGGAAACAAACTGCCTTGCAACTTCATTATCATAAGTGTTTCTTGTTCAGCTCATTATGTGAATCCAGTTCTCCATGTATTTCCTCTAAAATTTGTTAGGGGAGGGGAGCCCCATGGCTTGATATATCCACTTCACCTCCCTCCTCCAACCAAAAACTCGTCAATCACATCTGACTCTTTTTCAGTAAAACCTTCATTTCATTAAAATTTAATTATTGATTTAATTAAAATAGGCAAGCAGCAGTGTGAGATGTGTATGGTTTTTTATGGCTGAAGGAGATTGTAAAGTCCTCATTCATTTCCCAAATGAGCTTCCTCTAAAAATTGGGCTGCCTTTTTATAGGCCAATTCTCAATGCTGCTTTCAAATGGATCCCACAGCCATTCATATAGATTAATTCGGGCAGTGAATCAGATCCTGCTTATTGGCTGTCTTTCAGAACACACTGACAATGCTCCAGGAGCCCTGTGGTAGAGCCCTGGGAGCCCATGGGTCTCTCCAAATGATTAATTAATCCACATACAGGAATTTTTCAGTTCCATCTTAATTTATTCACATTGCAAAACAAATTTAGTCTTGGTGAAATGGGCCAGATCGACAAGCCTTGTGTGACTGACAGCTGCTCTGTCATCCCCCCAGAAAGTGTGACATGGGAAAGGTTCTCCTATACTGGTGAATCATGTCCTGTGACACAGAAGACAACAATTATCTTTTTCTTTTTTTAAATACAAAAATACAGTGATCCTTGTCTCTTCTTTCAATGGCTTCTCCAGCATCCCTGTCCCTTCATCCAGCATCTTGGGAACATGTGTCTGCACACAGTGAGAAATCAACACAAAGCAGACAGCACACAAAAAATTGGCCTGGGTCACTATACAAGGAGGTTTCTAGCTGTCCCATGGAAAAAGTGGGGAAGGGACAGTGTGTGGATGTATTTCTAGGGCTAGGGACAGCACCAGACAAGCACAAGCAATGAGACACCCTAGTGCAGTCATGGCTTCCCTGAGAAACAAGTCCATGAGTTGCTAATGATTTTCAAGTAATAAAAGTGGTTTTCACCTCACAATAGAGATGTGAATGGTTAGATTCTCTCGAATTCCCAGACCATCTGGTATTTGGATTTGTTTTAATCACTCTTCTCTTTGCACCAGTGAATTGGGTTTCAAAGAGTTGTGTAGCTCTTTGTAAATGCTGGTTGCAAAATAATGACAACAAAAAGAGGAATATTAAAACTTTCAAATAATTTCAGCTCACGCTCTTAGGCAATGCTGGGCTGCCTTCCCAGGGCTTTGCAATCTTCAGATCTCTTTGGCCATAGTCCGTGAGGAAATGAGGGAAGCAACCTTTCATTTTGAAGCAACCCCCCAGACACTTTTGCAAGTACCTGCAATGACCTTCAGGTACCCAACCCTCTCCAGCAACACTGGCTGAGAAAGCAAGCTAAGTACAGGGCTGGGAACAGAGTGTGCTGTTTCAAAAAGCTTTTACATCTCTTTTGTACTCGCTCTAGTCTCATCATTTTTCATTTTAAATATCTTCTTACATATGCCTGAAGGTTGTGGATCTCTTTTTATAACAAAAAGTATAGATCAATCTGCAGGTAGAGGTCTAATTTTCAGCATTGTCACTGAGTTCCTGGGGAGCCTGGAAGGACTTGAGAAAATCAGGTAGCACTGCTGGCACCCTATATCTTTCTCCTAAAGGGGTTTATGATGTGAAATGGAAGGACTTCTTGTCCTCTTCACCTGGCCTGACTGAGCAATACCTCACAAACTCCTTGTTGTCAATGATAAAATGATACCTGGTTCCATGGACCCTGTTGGATCTTTGTGAATACATTAATAGGCTGCCATGGCTGCTCTTTGGAACAAACAAAACCACAGACTGGCTGTGGGTTTGAAGAAAAGAATACTTGAGGGATCAGAAAATTTTTCAAATTTGCCATGCCCACAGGAGAAACTAGGCTGGGCTAGACAGGCTTTCATGTGAGAGAGAAGATCCATAGGACATGGCTTTGTGCTGTCATGTTCAACCTGTTTGGGCTCTCTTGCCTTCTGCAGTAACATTAGATTCACATCACAGGGTCTTGTGAAGCCTTGCAGCTTTGAGCTCCTCAGCTGAAAGGAGCCATGTAAGTGTGGACATAATTGTATCTTATTGAGGAATGCTGCTGTAACAGCCTCTATAACCAACTGTCCAGCTGTAATATTTGTGTTTATGTCAGCACTTAAAAATCATTGATCTGCAATAAGCTCAGTGTGGGGAAAAGAATCTGATCCAGAGGTCAGAAAACAGAAATTCAATTTTTCCTTATCAGTCTGGAGAGCTCAGCCAGGGAATGTGGGATTGCAGGAAGCTTTGCTGCTGCTCCCTTCCCTGCTGCTCGAGCAGCACTCAGGGAGATGACCCCAGATCAAAGCTGCTTGCAGCAGCAGTCAGGTTGCAAGGCTAATCATCATTTCTCTGCTGGGGCTGCCAGGCTGCAGGTAACCACCCACAGTGGAGTTTGCTGCTGTGCCAGAGCTGCACAGGCACTTCCCAAAGCCAGAGCCTCCCCACACCCCTGTGTGTGGCAGCAGCAGGGTGAGCTCCCTGGATATCTGCTAGCAGGTTTTGCTCCTCACAGAGCCTTTGAACTAGGAAGTGCCTCACTTCTTTTCTCTGGGAGCAGGAGGGTGGCTGAGGGTGTTATGGAGAGCAGCAGCCCAGCTGGAGCCTGCCCTGGGCACACACCACTGAGCACACAGTAAAACTGCTCTGCAGCGCAGGATGTTGCACACTTTTAGCCCCCGAGTGTGTGTCTCTCCCCAAAGGCAGACCCATTATCCTAAGACAAACCTGAAAATCTCCTCCTCAGGCAGCTCCTGATGTGTACATCCTCCTTGTTCACAAGTAGCAGTGGCCATCCTGCCCCGTCCAAACAATCTGGGACTCTCCTTTCTCTCGCCTCCTGCAAGTCAGCTTCCCTGCTTGACTCCCCTTCCTTCAGTGAGGGAATCAGGAACCTGGTCCTTGACTCCTCTGTCACCAAGCATCTCAACACTCCTCTCATTGACTGTGTCCTCCTACCCTAGAAAGGACCTGGGACCACCCATGCTTTTCCCCACCTACCCTCTATGTCCTTTTTTCCCCTCACTTTCCCCATTCTTGTTCTTGAAGGCATTAAAGTCACTTGAAAGGGACACCACCTCCCAGTTACTGGGCACTTTGGAAATGGGATTTCTGTATTGCAGAGAGCTCCTCCCATCTGATCTCCCTGCTCTGTGCCTTGCCACCTCTCTCCTCCATGGGCTGCAGGGAGTTTTCACCAGGCCTCAGGTGGAAGGGGACAGAGCAGGGGCCAGGAACTGCCTCACTGGCTCTGTGGCAGCTTCAAGGTTAATCAAGGATGAGCAAATCTGCACTTAGAGGTCAAGGGATCTGAAATTCCTCTCTGATCTCCATTGGCAGGTTAAATGGGATGCGAAGTTGGTCCTAGCTTATTACAGAGAAACTGCAGGAAAAAAAATGAGAAATTAGGCTGGCCTTTCCCTTTCCAAGCACCGGGATGTGGGAGAAGAAGGGGTGATGCAAAGGCAGAGGGCTAATGATGGGAAATAGGGCTCATGGAGGCTGGCTTCTGTGCTAAACCACAGCAAAACAGCACAATATCATCACCTGCCAGCTTCTTCCTTTAATCCTTCTGAGCCTGCAATCCATAACTGGGGACTTGTCTCTACCATCTAGGGCACCTGGCAGCCCACAGCTCACCCCCCTAGAGGAAAGATTTGTGATCAGATTAAAGCCCATTTCATGTTCCCCTGCTCAGGTCCTTGTCGGCTCCCTGCTCCCCTGATGTTTACACAGGATGCCTGACTCATTTCCACATGAAGAGCCAACATTTCCCTCTCAAACCCAGCACAGGGGTCATGGGTTGCTGTGTTAAAGGGAAAAACTACAATGAAGAGATTTTTCTAATCACTGCATCAGATTACAAAGGAATGTAAATCACTGAGCAGGGTTTTTTGTTAGAAGCAGATCAAGGTTACTTCAGGTAGTTCTCAAGAGCATTTTGATATCTCACATGATACGCCCACGTGCAGAAGCTCACACAAGTTCACACAAACTCAGCTGTCGCTGGAATCCTTAGGAGAGGTTAACCATGGCACAGGAAAGGAAGATGCTCTGATACTGAGGAGTGCCTCCACCCTGTGCTGCACCCCAGAGCTCCCACTTCATCTCCACAGGGTCATTTTTTGCTCTGAGTCCCTCTCTCTGACAATTGATAAACTGGGGTAATGTCCACTCTTGGCAAGGACAAGTATGTTAGAAACACAGCAAGTAAGAGAAGGCATAGAAGGAGGCAAGGCAGATATGGGACATACAACCATCAGCTGGGACCAGATTTACCAGCATGTCTTATAACAGGGTTATTCACAGAATCCCACTAGAGACTTGCTAAAACACCAGAGAAGCTGTGGCTGCCCCATCCCTGAAAGTGTTCCAGGTCAGGCTGGATGGAGCTCTGAGCAGCCTGCTCTAGTGGAAGGTGTCCCTGCCCATTGCAGGAGGTCCTTTCCAATCCAAACCATTCTGTAATTCTGCGATTTAACCTCAATTTTGTCCTCTCCCCCTAATGAAACTGAGGTGGTTCAAAGGAAGAAGGGAAGGAAAATAAACCAATAAAAGGATATAGCAAAATTGTGTCTTTCCTTTGTGACAAGTGCTGGAGATGGTGTAAAAGAGAGTAGAAGTTGCCCTGGCCTTAGAATTGTCAGCCACTGCCTGTAATGCTTTTGCAACAAAGATTGTGAATTTATTTTGTGTTTCTCACACTTCCCTGTGACTTTTGGTGAACCTTCTGTGAGCCACCTGCTAAGGTCCTGCTTCAGGAAAAGTATGACAAAACTGGAGAGCACTTAAATGTGACCTGAACCCTACTGAAATGCTCTGGAGGGGTCTCCATGAAGCTCTGCTCCAGACCTCTTTTGTCTTGAATGAAGAGACAGTGAAGAGGAGGGGAGGACAGATGGAAGCTGCCTCTCTGGCAGCCAGCAAACTGCCACCCAAATCAAGCAGCAGAGTCAAGGAAAAAAAAATAAAAATAAAAAAAATAATAATAAAGAAAAAAAAAAAAGGCAGGAGCCCATAATCATTTTATGATTCTAATTTAACTTTTATGAACATGTTTTGAGCTCCTCTAGTCAGACTCTGGTATTGATCTTTTCAGTATTGTTAACTCATAACCAGACCATATTTGAAGACATAAACTTTAAGAGGGATAATAAAGAAAAGCCAGACTGCACTGGCTTTATTCTTCTCAGCACAGGGACTGGGAGCCGTAAATCCTGCAAGAATCAGTGAAATTATGCAAGTGGAGATGAACTCCTGGCTGTGTCAATTTTTTAGATATTGGGCACCAATGACATCTGTCTTTATTTCTACTTCAAAGTGGAACTGTCTTGTGATATAAAGCAGCAGGAGAGTAAGAAGCCAAACAATGGAAAAAAGCATTGATTTCTCTGTGTGCTTTTGAGAGATGGGCCAGTTAGCATCATTTTGGCCCATCTCTGGATCAGCTGCAGATTGTCCCAAAAATTATTCATTTCTTAGATTCAGGTCCTTCCTTCCAATTCCATTAAAGGTTTGAGCTAAGCAGGAGCATTTAGATCTTGCAAATGCTTTTAGGGTGAGCTGCCCTGAGCACTAGCACAGGGTGATGGATCTCCTGGCTTTGCTGTACTGCATGTCTGCCTTGTGTTTTAGGTCAGGGACATTCGTGTAGCTTGCTCCCTGCTTCTGACTGATAACATGAAAACCTAAATAACAATGTTAATGGGCTTTTTTCTCTCCATGGTAACAGTACAAGAAGGACAGTTTTCCAGACTCTGTCTGCTTCTTGAAAAAAAAAAAAGGAACATGAAAATATGAGACAAGTAAAATAAATGGACATGTGACATATTTCTTTTCTTTATTAAATTAATCCCAGCCTAATGAATGAGGGCAGGGGCACTGCTTTCAGCCCTGCTTAAGCAAGATGTGAAAGGTGTTCTCAGTTTGAATCGCAGGCTGAAAAACCTGGAGGTGTGACTTACACAATTCCTCTGAGGCCTAAAATGGTCTTCAAATTTAGAGTGCAGGCTGGCAAACAGTCAGGATTAAGTGTGAACCTGCATGTGCCTGCTGTCAGACTGAG
Organism: Pseudopodoces humilis; assembly: GCF_049639895.1. Taxonomy (NCBI): domain Eukaryota; kingdom Metazoa; phylum Chordata; class Aves; order Passeriformes; family Paridae; genus Pseudopodoces; species Pseudopodoces humilis. The sequence goes on along the minus strand of NC_142215.1, from coordinate 6,722,156 downwards.
TGGTCCTTGTGCAGACCTTAACCAGCCACAAGGACCTGCACACTGAACCTCACAGGCTCAAGATGCTGAAATCTCGGGAACTCAGCCATGTTTTTTGTTAAAAACGATCCACAGCTCTCAGTTTTCAGTTCTGAACAACACCCTGAGACAGGTGAGTTGTTATAACTTCAGGTCTTGTTGCAAACACTTGAAATAGAACAACTCTCTTCCCACTCAGCATCTCCAATTCCCTCGACACCTTGCATCCCCCCAAGCTTGTCAAGGTTGGAAGATATCCCACAGCCCTAATTCTGCATTTTCCATGACTCATACCACCCAGCATCTCCATGCTGTCTCATGCTAGCTGGAATTAAAATGCAAAGGGGATCTTAAAAAAAAAAAAAAAAAAAAAAGTAGGCTGTGGGGTGTGTCCTGCCAACAACTTGGAGGGAGCTCAGCAAAGAGCAGCTGGAACGATCAGGGTACTCAAGGCAGTGACTTTGGAGGAAAGATTAACATTGCTAAAAATAGCCTTCATGGGTAACCAATGACTAGCAGGGTATGTGATAAAAGTCCCTGTGTATCAAGGGGTATAAATAATCAAGGATGGAATTAAAGTATTTAGAGGGCACAGAGGGCAACTACCCAAGTGCACTGGTAGGAGTGATTATATTAAATAAGGAAAGTAGGGGAAATAAAATAGGGGCATCACCTTCTCTCTCCCTAAATGAACTCTGTTTAACCAGGTCTTGAACTAAAGCGTGCTGCAGTCCCTGGAAAATTCCCTCCAGCACAGCAGTACCCCCTGCAAGAAGGTGATAATTCTAATTTACTATTAACTCATCAGGGTCTTCTTTAGAGGCACATGGAACCCAGGACACCAGACTGGGCATCCCTCTCTTTTCTTTCAGTGGCCTGTCTGCCCTGCAAAACTGACAGTGTCTGTATGGAGCCAGAGCCTGGTCTCTTTATCCAGAAGCAGCAGCTCACTGCAGCTGGCAGAGTCACAGCCAGAAGGGCTGACCAGGGATGATTATTCTGACCCAGTGCAAGACACACGATCCTTCCTCACTGTTTCTGCTTCCTTGGGTAGGAGAGGTACAAATTACTGAACAGATTACTCACTGCCTTTGTGGCTACTCTTCTCTCTGTGTGTCCTTAGAGTTACCATGGTACCAGCACAAATCACTGCTACAAGCCCTAGATTAGATTCAGAGAGAGGGAGAGACCTTCTCATCCCTTCTCCACTTGTTTTTGCCCACCCCTTAGGCACCCCTTTTCTCTGGGGGCATCCACAGATGCCAGGAAATCCCCTCTTGCACTGAGACCCATGCTGCAGTTTTCTTTCACCACTGAGGTATTAGCAGACAAGGAGTGTGTATATATGTTATATATGTTAAGAAAGTCATAGTAAGTTATTCTATCCTTCCAGAGTAAGAGACTCTGTACCTGAGCAAACACAGTAGCTAAGCTGCATTTTCACTTTCTAAGGTTTTAACTGTCACTGCTCATGACAAAGTAAAGAAACATACTCATATTTTTTTGTGAAGAGCTGTTTGAAAAGCCATATCCAGAATAATAAATGGCTCATTGTTGGACTAGCAGGGTAAGTCTCGTGGAAGATTTACATGGTGCCTCTTAATTCTGTTGCTGCTCAATATTTTCATTACTAACCTGAGTGATAAAATAGAAATGAAACTTATTAAATTTAGCCCCAAAATTCTATTCAGAGCAAGTAAATTTAATCCAGAGGACAGGCTTAAAATCCAGCAGAGATATGCAGGGATGGTCAAAAATAAAAGTACAGGGTGGCAACAACTGGTTAAATAACTGTGTGGAAGGGGATCTGAAGTGACCACTAAGTGGAAAAAGAGGGAAAAATATCACACTGCTGTGAAAGTGACAAACCATGCTGGGATACAAACAGCAGCAGGGCCTGTGGGATGCACAAAAGCAGCTTTTTATTGGCTTTGGGCTGGTGCAGGCTCAGCTGAGAACTGCAGCCTGTGACAGGCACTGCCTGATCAGCTGGAGAAGAGCAGGAAACAGCAGGACCTACAGGAGCCAGTGAAGGAATTGGGGCTGCTTGACTCACAAGGGACAAGACAGAACGAGAAAGAGAAACCCACTGTCCTGCTCAGTCCATAAACTGGGGCATGAGCAGGGGGCTGGTGGTACTGAGTGTCCAGCTGGGGTTAAAACACAACAGAACCCTGCTTGCAGTGACCTTCATCTGTGCTTGAGTCCTGATCCCAACTCCTCTTCAGTTATAGGGAGGTGACACTGGAGCTCAATCAGGATTTTTTGGGATGCTGTTTTATTTTATTTGCACTGAGGCAGTATTTTTTTATTTCATCTGACAACTGCTTTAGACCGTTTTACTCTGCTGGAAGCATGATCAGATCTGAAATGTGGGTTGTAAATAGCTGGGAAAACTGCACATTTAAGTCTAATTTTATGTGTAGCATCTTTTATTAATGTTACAACATTTACTGTGTATTTTAAGTCATCATTGATTTTTATTAAAAAAGATATTTTTATTATATGTGCATGCTGCCAGCAAAATAAAATATTATGTTTTTCCCTGCTCAGTATGAATTCTCATTAATCTTCTCTAAGAGCACGAGAATGTAAGAGGACAACCCAGTTCAAGGCAGCATCACTGCCTAAGCTCTGACTGAGATATTGTCATGCATTCATTGCACCAGGATGCAGAAGAGCTGCTGAATTGCATCAACTAGGACGTGCAAGGTGGGGGCTGAGGCAACAAAACACTCCCTTGTGACTTATTACATCTGGGGCTGATTAGTGCTGTTAATATATCATTAAGATTCAGAGGAGAAGGATAAAACAGCCAGTAAGGACACAGAGTTTTGTGAGGTGTGTGCAGGCAGCTGAGTAAAGCCAGGCACAGGAGAATGACTGCATTTTGCACTCATTCCCCTGGTGCTTTCTTAAGTCAGGGTGTATTGGGTCTTAGCAATGACACAAAGGTTTTTCCAGCAGTAGAGAACTGGAAATATGCTGCAAAGAACATAGCCCACCCCAAAAAGCCTCATTCATTAGGAATTTTACTACTTAGCAGAGGTAAAAGTGTAATGAGGACAATGATTTCTGTTTGATTTTCAGCTAGATCAGGTAACGTTGCTTTGCATTAATTGTAGGCTTGACTTTGACCTTGCATCAACTGAGGAGCTGACTATAAAATCTGGTTGCTTACTAGGATAGAATGCTGGTAAACCAAACCTCAGACAGTTTTGGTTCTGGGCACTTTGATAAGACACCTGCAAGCATCAGCTTTAATAATAATGAACCATGACAATGGGCTTAATGTAAACATGGCACCAATTTGAATGAGCAAACACTGTTGCATCCGAAAAGGGGGTGAAAAACTGTATATGATATGGGGAAATTTATATGTAAACTGGATACAGGGTGTATAAAAGAACATACAGAGGTCTCTAAAATTATTTTCCCTAATACTTTAACTTCAGCACTTGGGGACCACTGTGTCATGCCACACCAAGGAGCCTGTGAGCAACATGAAAGGCAGAGCTGCCTGCTGGCAGGTTTTGTGTGTTGGAGCATTGCTTTGATTTTAATGATAAAAAAGGGCTCCTTTTCCTCTCATTTATCTTTTACCATGCAGGTGTGCAAAAATCAAAGTGCTAATTTCAGGTAGCTGTTCAGACATGTGAGCCTGCACAGGGAGGACACCTGGCCCAGATGAATCCAACCATTTGCAGTCCCAACCACCTCCCTCAGCATCACCTCACAAGGAGGCTGTCATCCTGGCAGCAGCATGGGGCTGCTTGTGTGGGCCTAGCTGGGAGCACCAGATCTATGAGAAAACCACCTCCATTTCACTCCCAGAAAAAACATCTTCGAAAAAGTGGCTCATTTCTGATCTTACTTTCACCCAAACACATCTCAGCACTTAGGGAGGGAAGCGTCCATCGAGGAGGGAGAGATGCTGGTCCAGATGCCAACAAATGCTCCACAGAAGCAAGGCCCATCCTCCCTGAAAGTTTTAAGGCTTGGTGGCTTTTTAGCCTTTTTCTAGTCCTCACAATTAAGACCCCCCTAATCAGCTCTTGGATACCACAATCAGCCCCAGCAATCAGCCTCCTGCCTCTGCCGCTGATGAACGCCTGGAAGGGACCTCAGTCAAGAGACTAATTGGCCACTTTGTTAAAAAAAACCAATACAACAACAAGAGGAGAGGGTGGAAGTGTGTTTATTCCCCCAGATTTGGGGATCCCAGGAAGGAGGCTGGTACTTTGCTGATGCCTTCACAGCTGGTCTGAATTTGCCAGCAGCTCTGTGTTTGTCATGAACAAAGGCTGCACTGGCTCATGGCACCCAAGAGACCGATCTGATCTAGCTCTGCATGAGCCTGAAATCAGAAGCATGGTTGATATCATAGGTTATCACATGTGTTACTGAACTATATCAAAATCAGTATCAGAACTCTCTCAATTCAACATTTTTTAGAGGAACCATCTCAAGATTTCAATCAATGAACACCACTTGCTTCCTCTCTGGTAGTTTAGGTGGAAATAAATCTAGGATTACTGAGCTCCTGTTAAATTATTTATTGTAGGTATTTTCATGGTCCTTAAAGTCCAATATGTGAACTGGGTCACTGCTTTGTATCCAAAAGAGAAAACGACATGCAATGAAGATATTTTGCATATGAATCACAGCAGCTCCCCCAGTTTAATCTTCATTTTACCCACTCTTAGCACACCCAGCTCGGTGCTGCTGATTTCTTTGCCCAAGGCTCCATGACAGAGGCAGATGAGAAGTGGCTGAGAGGCAGAGAGGCCATGCTCCTGCTGTATTTCATCCAGACCGTGGCTGGAAATTGGCAGCGTTCCTGCCTGAGAAATCATCTCCACCTCAAAACTCATCTTTAAAAAGGAAAGATTTGTTCTTCTGTTACAGATGCATCACTCGGTTTGTTTATTGACCCATTAATTATGGTCTGTGTCTTTCAGTGGTCAGGGCAGAGCAGCAAACTGGGATTACAGCTCCAGTGTGACTCTTAAGAGACAGAATTAGCAGAGCTATTCAGCCCAGTCACTCTAACAAGGTTATAATGTAAAGCACTAAACAATTAGCTGGGAGATTTACCTCCCTGTCTTAAAAGCATTTTTATTACTTAATCAATCACAAGCAATTTATAAACAAGGCTGAAATTGTACATGGAGCCATAAGCTTGTCTTATTTGCTTCCACAACAAAGCAGGAAAAAAAAGCCTCTGAAGTTTCAAAAGACATTTGATCAATTAAATATATATATATAAATAAAAAAGGCAAAACTACCTCAAAAGAAGATAAATGATTTTTCATAGGGAGGAAGGGCCTCAGCAGAGGCTGGAGGAAAGAAAGTCCATCTGTCTGTCTATTTGCTAGTCTATAACATCATCCATAACAGTGGCTTGAAGTAGTAGTAGAGTTGTAAAGTGTAAATGTGAATTGTTTGGGGCAGAGACTTTGTTTGTCTGTGCATGCCCTCCTCAAGCTGGATCGCAGCCACGGAGTGCCAGCATTGTGCAATTGCAAAATAAATGTATTAGGAGTGCTGAATCAGCAGTATCACGTGTGCTCCAGGTGCCCTTTTTGCTTTCGGAGCTTCTGACTCAGTGCCAGGACAGGGCTGCATTAGGAACCTGTTAGGTGGAGACAAGCTACTCAACGCCTCTGAGGAGAGCTGCTCCAACCACAGGAGTGCTCAGACTCTCCCCATTTCCTCTCTTCACTGGCCCTGTCCTTAGGATGGGTTACTGCCAGTAGCTCACAGGCAGGATTCATGAACACAGAAGCAGCTGGCCATGGGCTGCACCACAGAAAAAGGTGCACAAAGATGCCCCAGTGTGAATCCTTCCTCAGCCACTGTGGCCAGGAGGCTGTTTTGCATCCTAACACCACAGCTCTCCAGCATAACTGGTTGGACCAGTTAGATCTCCACCCTTGGGATAGCTGCCTTGATAGAGATGGAATCAGCACTTGCTGTCTGAGTGTGTTTTAGCTGGTTTGGCAGCAGTCCCAGCTTTGCCAGTCCCTGTACCTGTGACATTCAGTGCCTCAGCAATACTGCTGACTTCTGCGAAACCAGGGCACCGACACAGACATGAAAGTCCCTCTTTGGAGCGAGCTACTGAGGAGCTCTGTGCTGCACTCCTGCAAGAGCTACACTGGAGGCTAAATTCACCTTGGCTTGTGCTGATCTAATTCTCACAGCATCAGCTTTTTACTGGCTTTGACTGCTCTGATCTTACAGCTCTGTCCTGATTCTTCTGCCATTTCCCACCCCAGCTGTCAACTCTTGATTTATACCTTTCCAGAGCAGCAACACATTGATTTGATTCAGAGAAGTGTTACTTCTATTTGTCCCTTACTTCTAGTAACTACCCAAGATGCAGGTGGATGGAAAAGCAACCAGATTCTGACAGGGTGATTTTAGGGGAATATATGGAGTGGATGCTCTTGTGTTTGTGTGGACAGCACAACGCAGTGTGGGAAGTCCAAGGCAGGTTCACCTGGGAGAACATGGGGAGCTTCACCCAACCCCACTCCACCACATCTGTAGCTGAGGAGATACAGAAATCTGTGCTGCTCCACATCCCAGGAGAGCAACATGCTGCTGTGAGGAACAGCACCCTTCCTCTTCCCAAAGGCAGTGACAGGACCTTGAAATGCCCTGAGAGACTCTCACTTGTGCCCTTTACTCCTTCAGGAGAACCCTGGAACCATCCAGCTACCTAAGACCTTGCTTGTATGGCTGATGACAACATGGAGCAGCTCAGGGAGACACTTTGGGCTTTATTTGTTTTCTCAGACTGTCTGCCCCATGTTTCCGCTTCATGTACAGGAGGCAGCAGCAATTCTCTATAGCTCCACGGTGGCAGGAGGGAAAAGCTGCCTAGATGAATAGCCCTGTTTCCCAGGTATTCTTGGCTGAGATTTCCTGTTCCTCAGCCAGGTGAGAGTCTCCTGTGCTGGGCAGGCTCTTTGCAGTTGCAGCTCATCCATGGGCAGGTGCGTGGCTGAGCCCCAGGACCCCTGGCTGACAGCAGGGAGAGCTGAGCGCTGGCATCACATTTCAAGGCCTAGTAGGAGGAAATGTGTCACCTCATTGTTCAGTGATTTCATGGCTCTGAGTGTTTCTGAAAAATAGGGCCTTCCTCATTTCAATTCTGGCACTTTTATGGGTGATAATGAAAGTCAGATGCTCGCTAGTTTAGGACTTGCATAGCTGAGTCACAACTTTTGTGCAGAGAGATGGGAAAAGTCACAGTCAGAAACTGTCACCCCTGCACCTTTGGGGTACAGATTCCTGCCCCATCCTGAGATTCAAGAACATATTTACCAAAAGAAATGTGTGTTATAAATATACTGCAAAATATTTTAAATTTAAGGGGAAAGGATGTGTTCTCCCAACTCATTCTTCCCACCATAGCAGTCACAAATAATACCCGAATGTTGTTCCTTAGAATGGAATTATCCATGGATGATTTAGTGTCCAGGCCCACCAAACTTGCACAAAATAAATACTTCTAATTGGCAATGAAAATGCAGGTTAATTTTCATTGCATCCTGGCACTTATTATCAACATTATTTATTATTGATCAAGTACTGACAAATGCCTTCTGTGTTCCACAGCCATAAGGAGATAAAGCCCCTTTACCATTAAATATACACACAGTGTTTAACTGAAGGCCACTGAGAATCCCACTAGAGTCAATACCCATTTATCTTCTCAGGGGAGTTTCCACAGACAGAATAATTTGGACATGTGAAATTCTCCCATTTAAGCCTTGATACAATGTGCTCTGAAGGAGATGTCCCCAAAACTGTGCTCCATCACAGATTTTTTCCTCTAGGAGGGTATGCTGGGATGTAACACAGAAGGGGAGGGAAAGGCAGGGAAAAGCAGGTGATGTGTAGCAACTTCCATGTTCTGATAAATACCCTGGGAGACAACAGGACAACAGGTATCCAAGCATCTAAATAACATGTTTTATTGCTACAATAAAAAAAAAATTAAAAATTACAATTAAATTAAAATTAAAAATTACAATTAAAGCTCTGGCTGCCCATGCCAAAGAGAGAAATGTGGCTTTTGTTTCACTAGACTCACTAAAATGCTTTGACCTATTCCTGTTCCAGAGCAACTGATGGGTCCACAGCAGCTGTGGGAGAAAGGTTCCTTTCAAGTTTGTTCCAAATAAACATCAGCTGGCTAGAAATTTTATTCATAGCCAACACAGATTATTTAATTTCTTTGTAATGCAGAGCTGTTGTTGGTCTAAAAGCAGACTTTCTAGTGAGATTCACAAGGAATGTTCATAGGTGCTAAAAAATACTGTAAGATCGAGCTATTATGGCATCTCAGCATTTGTGAGTTCAATTTTTCTGGAGACTGAAAGTGAACTTCACTGAGTATATCACAATACTCAGGAAGATTTTAGGTGGATTTCACTGAAAATTCATGAACCTCTTTGAAACCCATTTCCTACACCATTGCTGCAAAATCTGGCTGGATCAGTAGAGGTTTCAGGGGTGAATTTTACAGTTGTGTGCTGCTTCCAGACTCAGAGATCTTCAATGCCTCTTCAGCTTGCAGGGCTTGCATTTCACTTCTGCAGATGTTTCAAATTGCATGCAGGATCCAAAAAAGAAATATTCCGTTTATTTATGTGCACCTGCACTTTGACATTTCATGAACTACTAAATTGAATTCAGTGTGGAAGATTTAACATATTTCCACTTTTTTTATAGGATAAATGATATTTCATACTTTACCCTGTTTCTTGAGCCCAGACTGGCTTCAGTAGTGATGCACATCCCTCCAGACTCTTTCAAATGATAAAATTTAGATACATTTACTTCCCATCCCACTTCTGCCATTTTTCTGAGTTGCAGGCCATTGATTAATACAATAAGCCTCATCAACTGCAAATGCAGTACAGCAGTTATTGAGCTAATCTATCTTATTTCTAAGCAGTTTTTTATCATGTAATTATTGTAATTACTTAAACAGACAAAAAACTTAAAGTACTGGGAGCTTTCTTCTCCACTCAAGCCAGAAATTAGCAAAAAGAGCTTTTCTCTTGTTTATTTAAGCAGCAGCAGAAGTACAGGATTTTCAAAAGAAAAAGAGGATATCACAAGTTTTACAGCTTCTGAACAAGCATTAGCTTTAAACTGTGGAAGAAGGTGACAGAAATGAGGATTAGTCAGAAGAGCAGTGGCTCCATCTAGGATGGAAATCTCATCTCCATCTTGTAAGTAGCAAATATGAACAGTGAATTTTGCTCTCAGCTTCCATGAACAAAATCATAGGGTGTAGGGTGTTTTGTGAAAGTGGAGATGAAATCCAGTTCTTTGGAAACTATTACATAATCATGAAATCACAGAATCATTTAGGCTGGAAAAGAACTTTAAGATCATTGACTTCAACCTTTAAGCCAGCAGTGTCAAGCCCACCACTAAACCATGCCACTCAGCACCCTGTCTTTGAAATATCTCCTTTGCAAACCATATTTTCATTCTTCAGAACATAGTTTCATTTATTTTTATTTTTTTAAATAAAAATTCTATATGAAACATTCTATTTTAATATTCTTCACTTAATCTTTTCCCTCAGTTTACTTTTTCTGATATATTTTTCCGCATTATTCCTTCTTATTCTCCTGTTTGTCACAGAAAAGGAGGCTCAAAATAGGAATAAACAATACATATGGAAAGACTTAATTGACCTAAATATTCACATAGAGAAGAAAGAAAATGTAGTCAAATTCAACAGATATCATCAAGAAAAAAAAAATCACTGTTTCTCTGGGAAGGGATTAAACATTGAATGTAAATAATGTGCACCCTTGGCAAGTGTTTTCATACTTCTGGCCTTACCTCAAACACATCATAAACCAGCACAGCTGTGAAAAGCTCTGGGGACATTCAGTTTAATTGCCAAAGCTTTTCTCCTCAACACGAGCTTTGCAAATGCTGCAAACTACGTGCCTGAAAGCTTCCAGTGCAGCACTAATTCCCAGTGCTCAGTGCCACCAGGTAGTGAACAGCCCCTTGGCTATTTCCAGCTTCTGGGATCCACAGGAAGGATTTGGGATCCACTTTCTGGGGGCACTGGGGATGCAGGCAGGCGTGACGTGGCAGGGCACTGCTCCTCCACCCTCAGCCCATCTGGGCACACAAATGCTCACCCTTGAGCTTATCCACCAGCCAGGACAGAAGTTTGTCACTGCTAAGGGAAGGTGTGCCTGCCCAAGGCAGGGGGGTTGGAAATAGAAGATTTTTAAGGTCCCTTCCAACCCAAACCATTCAGTGATTTCATGATGACGATTCTGTGATCACTCCCTTCCCTGCAGCTGCTTGGCAAATCTTAAATCCCTTCCAAGTAGTTTGAGCTTCAGTCAGCTTAATTTCTCTCTTTTTCACTGTTAGATTCTTCCCAGCTCTCTGGGCAAGGGCAGAGAGCAAAGCAAATGACACTACAGGATGAACAGCAGAAATACTCAGTAACTTGCTGCCCTCCCTGACACCTGCTCTCTTGGAGGTACATTTTACCCCATAAATCATCTCTAAATGGGACAGGCATAGTTGTGCCCACATATTCCTGCATTTCAATGCCCACTGCACCTGTAGAAATCGTGCCTTTTATGCCATGGGCTAGTTAGTCCAGCTAGCCAGTGTATCAGGGAGGTCCTGGGTAAGCACACCCCAGGCTCATAAATTAGGTGCCAGCAACTTTGGAAATTGGCCCTTGTCACCTCCAAGCACGTTCCCTTCCACACCACTGCTGCAGAGCAGTTATGGGATTCACCAGGGCAAGAATAATTTCTAGGCACTCTCTGAAGCAACACAAAAAGCACATTTCTGTACCTTGCAAAAAACCCAGAACTTTCAGCTTGCAGGAATTTGCTGTGCCAACTTTTTCAGAGGTGGTTTCTATTCCCTGCACACTGCTAGACTCTTTCCTTCAGAGCAGAAGATGTGATGTTTCTCAGGAAAGTTCTTGCCTCATCATCTCCAGTTCTTTTCAACATTCATTTTAAAATTAATTTCTTCTCTTCTCCTTGCATCTACCTCTTAATTTGGCTCATACACTGTTATGAGTTTTCTGACTGAAATTTATTCACCAGACAATGTCTTTATGACTGCTTTGCCTCATTTCATTCTAAAAAATGCTTTGCAATCCAGTTTCTCTAGAAGCCTCTTTACAAAATAAGTTTTTGTTTTATGTTATGGGTAAAATCTGCAAAGCTCTTAGATTGCTGCATGCAGGACATTAATTCCAGTTTGTGAACATGTTTTTTTTCTGGAATCCTGCAGCTCTATAAGTGGAATTACTTTGATGAGTAAACTGCTAAATCAACACTTGTCTCACTCTCTTTAAAAAATAATTAAATCAACCCTCCTTCACCTGCCACTGAAACAAAGAGAAAACAGACAGATCCCTTGTTGTGACTCAACATTTTCAGCAGTTACCAAGTGCTACCATGATCACATTTTTTCTCTTCTGTGAATAGCTTTAAATTCACGGTTTTTGGCAGAAGTAAGAGAGGTAATATTTCCATTTTCTTCCCACTTTCATGTGTTTCTGAGTCTTGAACAGATTTCGGAAACCACAGAAATGGATGAATTAGCATTGCCAATGGGACAGAGGTGACAGATAAAGCTGGGTCACTGCCTAGCCCCTGTCCACACAGATGGAATAGCACTGCTATCTGGTGGCTGCTCCATGACTCATGGAAAATGCCTTGGTTGTCTCAGGCCTCTATTTGGAGGCCAGGTATACATAGCACAGAGGTTTGCCATACAGCTGATCCCAGAAAAAAGCCAAGGATTAGCCAGGCTGCCAAGCTTACACTCACTTTGACTGACAGGCCAAAAAAAAAAAAAAAAAAGAAAAAATAAAGAAAAGCAAAGTGCTGTTGAGAGAGGTGAAATGGGGAGAATATATTTACCTGATTGCTGGGGGACAGGGAAAGGTTTGCAAAAAGTTGTTTCCAACATGACAGTTTCCTGATTGTCATCAGATTTTATTCTGCAAAAAATGAAACAGATAATATCAGCATGTCCCACTTGTAGCAGTAATAGAGTTGAAAGCTGTCATGTTGTTGCTCAAAACATGCTTTTGAAAAGAAAATGGATGTTTCTTTTTTTTAAAAAAATATTGTTTTAAAGAGCTGACATCTAAACCAAATGTTTCAGTCAAGTTGAACTGTTACACTTTGACCCAAGATCAACGGGGATGTGGGATGTGGAGAGGGTTCTATGACTCTGGTACAGTAGTTCCAGTCTTTTCAGTCCTGTCTGAGTCTGGTGGCAAAATCAGGCTAAAAAAATAAATTACTTTCAAGCAGAGCTTCAGGATCCCAGCCAGATTTTGTCAAGAAAGTAATTTGGAAGACAACTGTTCAATTAGACACAATGCAGACCACCAGTGCTGTTTAGGTTTGGGGTGTACAGAAATGAGTCAGCCATGGGGTCTGGATCCAGAGGCACATTCAGGAGTGGGGCTGCTCCCAGTAAAACAGCCTGTGGCCATCCAGCCCCATCCAGCCCCATCCATCCCAGCTGAGGATCTGCAGTTCTCTATTGCTGAGCAAAAGATGTGCCACGGAGAGGTCTGGACCCAAGAGCTGGAGTTGTTAATTACAACAGACCCTCGCCTCACCTTGAGCTTGACCGCCAGAATAATCACTGGGATTGGCTGAGGTGAAATGAAGTGGCAAAATCCATCCTGCAGAGATTGCTCAGGGACTTTCAGGCCCATCTAAGGAGGCCTTGCTTTCTCCTTGACAGTTTAAAGACCAGCCGTGAACAACTGCGGCTGTGACTTGCTGCTCTAAATATAGAATAGCACAAATTATCACATGCTGACAGGTTTCAGTTCCAGCCATGAGTCTGCCAGCAAGGCCTTGAAAGCATCTCCACTCGGCCTCCTGCAAGATAAAATTGCTGGGAATAATAAAAAAACAGCAGTTTTCTTCTTCCAGATCATCTCAAGCTCTCCCCCATCCCTCTCAATTTAAGCTCAGCCTGCAGGAGCACCCTGCTCCTCGCAGGACAGATGTTTTGTCATTGGCATAACTTGATGGGGGAGAATTATGACCCCAGAATTAGACAGCGCCCTATTTTTCTTATAGCAACAGTAATAAATCTGTGCCTGGCACTTTATCATGTACATGAATCTGGCCCTAAAAACCCCCATCCAATGTATTTTCCTACTTCTCACACAATTAAAGGTGCCAAAGCTTTTTTCCCCTCTTAAGTCACACTTCTGACAATTTCACAAAAACAGTATTAAGGAGGGAAAGAGGCAGCATCAGACCAGCAAGCTGTGAAATGTAGCAATGTTTGGATGTTTGCATTCTGGTGTTTCCTGCAATTAACTTTCTTCATGCAAATTTATTACAGTTTTGAAATAAAAAACATTGTTGCGAATAAAAAAAGGAAAAAAATCACAGCAAGTGCTAGAAAAACATTCCGACCACTTCAATATTATTCCTTGAAAGATTTGTTGTGAGATTTGTAATACAATAATTTGTGGGATCTCTTTGTACAAATTTTACCTGTTGTCTGGAATATGCACTTCGTACTCAGCAAAGGCAGTGTCTGCTCATCACCAAGGACTGTCATTATGATTCAGGAAGGATTAGGCACATTTAGCCCTGAAAAACAGTAGAATGAATCATTTTCCCCACTTTTCCTGCAAACCTGGGTCTAACTCAGATTATTCCTGAAGGAGCACGAGAGTTCAAAAGCTGTGAAAAGTGGAGTCTTCACACTGGAAATCTCACCAAGCAGCAGAGATGAGCAAGGAGTTTACGCTGTCACAGCACTGGGGATGGCACCTGGCTGAGGGACCAGCTGGAATAAAAAAAGGGAGCTGAATTGTGGGTGGATGTGTGGGTCAAAAACAAGGTGATGACATATAGAATCCACATCTGGAAAGCAGGCTCTCAGGGCTCAGAAGGACTCTGACCAAAGACACAGTGACCAGGAAAAGAGAGCAGGGGCAGGCAGGATTTATCCTTCTGCGATGAATTGCTTTGTATTCTTCTCATAAAGTTACTAGGAGTGCCTGGAGAATCCTGGGCTGTTTGTTTTATTATCATGTGTCCCTGGAGATGTAACTGCAAACCCCGAGGGAGCAATTCATACCATCAAAGTCTTATCACCTGTCCAGATAATCATGGAGAAGAGAAAGGGCGCTCCAGCTTGCCTGGGATACAAATTGCACTCCAGAAGTGCTTATCTGTCACCGCTGGTTTTGTGGGGAGCCTGGGGCAATTGGGGCAGAGCAAACTGGATCTCCCTGATCCTTGGGGACCACAGGGTAGAGTCAAGGCAAAAAGCAAGACCTTAAGCCATGGGAGAGCAACTGGACCGTGGGCTCTGTTTCTGTGATGGGAAAGGAGCCTCTGCCCAAACGTGTGCCACAGGAACTCCCAAACCTGTCTGAGGTGTAAGATTCGTGTCTCTGACTCACCATGGACAGACCTTTTCCAGTGTGAAATTACTCAGCCAGCAAACTCCCAGCCAGCAGCCTTTCCCTCCCAGTCTCCTACACAGAACACGGAAAGCCCCAGAGGTTTTTCATCTCCTGAGAGAATCAGCATGGCAACAGGGAACGGTTTGTTCCCTTGATCCTCTCCCTGCTGATGCCTCATCCCCTTTACTTCTATGGCTCCATTAATGCCTTGCTTCAAGCACATGAATGCAGGTATTTTGTGTGTCTCCTTCACTCTGGAGACTGGGATAGCTTCTTATTCAGGATGGAAAAGGACATAAACAGAATATTTAACGAAATGACTGTAAGCACCAGTTATACCTGAACAAAGAACTGCAAATGGCCCTGTAATGTACTTTATACCTGCTTCTTCTCACAGATTGCACCACAGGCTATTTACAATTCACATTCCACATATCCCTGCATCTGAAATGTCTTTCTTTCTCACTTACTTGCTGATTAAGTGACAGAGTCTAATCTCAGCACAGCCTCCAAAGCCGCAGCAAACACAAATCTTCCCGGAGACAACTGAAATAGCGGATTTATTTATTTCCATTCTTTTGCAACTCAGTATTTGCATATTAGAGTGGTTATTGGGAGGAGAAAAGTCACAGATGCAAATCTGACATTCAGATGTCAGGTTCTCCACACATAAGGTCAATTTTGATGAGGACACTTGCTAGTCTCCAATTATAGGTCTCCTAATGCGTAAATAACGCTAATGAATGGCATCTGCCATGGAGCACAACTCAGAAAGAAGATGTTAATCGAAGCCAACCCAGCTGAAATTTGCTCCTCTTGCTGCTTTGCGGCCTTTTGATTCTCAGGAGATTAAGATGTTGACTTGAAAGTGGTTTGAATCACTCAGTGCACATAGCTGGGGTCTGGCCGGCCCTCCTGGATCAAAAGGCATCCCCTGTCACCTTCCTCCTTCCCCGGGCACCCTTCCCAGCCCACAGCAGAGTGGCCTAATTTTACAAATTAGGGTGACTCCATCTCAGGTTCCAGCCCAGGCTGGAATTGTAACCACCTACAATTCAATCCCTGTGGAAAGAAGATCTCGGTCCTTTCCAAGGAGGACACTGGCCACTGCTGAGAGGACAAGTGCTCTCAGCCTATCTTCTGGAGATGGCAGGGTAGATGAGAATTCAGTTTAGTGCCCTGGAGAGAGGGCTCTGACACAGACATTGTAAGCCTGGCAGAAGTGTCAGCGCTTGACCTCTCGCTGTATTTTCTCAGGCAAATAACTCCCTCCGGGGCTGAATGCTTCCGATGGCACAGCACTTGTAGCCGGAGCTAATTGGTGACTCCTTTTTATCACCTCTCCGGTATCATCAGGATAAACTGGCTCTATCACTCTACAGCCCCAGAAATGTGAGTAGGGTACCAGGCTAAAGATGAGAACACCGAGCTGGCTGCCAAATGCTTCTGGGGTTTCTTCTTCAGGCATCTTGGTTCCTCACTAATACTTTTATCCTCTCCCCATAAATCTCTGGTTTTAGGTTGATTTTTTTTGCTTTTTTTAGAGCAGTGCCATGGCAGCTCCCACAGTTGGAAGCCCTGGTGCAATCTGCAAACAGAAAGTGAAAGGCTCGCAGGACCAGCGAGGTGACAGTGGCACAAGCAGCAGCGCACACAGGAGCTGCTGAAAACCTGGGTTCTTCACCTGCTTTTGCCTTGGCTTTCAGGGGAACGTAAATAAGCCTTTTATGCCTCAGTTTTTCAGGAGCTGCTTGCAGCCATCTTTGTAAAGTACTTGAAAGCTTTGTGGATGGGAAATGCACAGCAGCAAGGACCCACTAAAATCAGGGTGAGATATTTTGTCTTCCTCAGATCAGGGCAATAAAGTACAGATGCAAAGAGAAAGGCAGCAATAGTTAACACTAGGAAAGAATTGACTTCCATCTGGTACAATAACTTCCTTTGGGCTTTTCTCCAGCTCTACCTCAATAATCTCCCCTTTATTACCCTTTATATGAGTTTCAAATTCCCTAGCTGCAGAGGCTGGCAGGGAGGGAGGTGGAGCTGCTCTTCTGAGACAGATCCCTTGGCTTTCTCCAGCCTAGTGACTATAAGCTGGAGCTCAGAGCAAAAGCTGTGGTGACAAATGTGGGCAAAGAGCAAGTCAAAAAAGCGCACTGCTGTCCAACCTCCAGGTCACTCCCTGTAGCAGCAACACGCACCCGTAAACCCGGAGTGTAAGGTACTTGTTGGGACCGCTCCGGGGTTGAAGAGGGAGACTTGCAAGTGTGAGAGCAAGGGAATAAGAACAGAGGGCAAGACAAAGGCAGGAGCTACCTGCAGATGAGACCTGCAAATGCTAGGCACTTGAAAAGCTTTGTTTATACGCATCATGAAAAAAGAGCTGTGGATCAAAGTCAGTCTTTGGAGTAGTGATAAGAGAGCGGCGCTGCTGTGAAAGCCGGTGGCTCCCAGCATTAACAGGAGCTTTTTAGCCTTTTCCCAGCCTCCTCAGTAAGGGGTTTATTTACAGTTTCCAAAGAAGAGAGAGCTGAGAGATGTCTGGGAGTGGTCATGGGAAAGGCAGAAATCTTCTCCCTTTCTAAGAGGCACCGGTGAGCTGTGAACCCTGGAGCATCCAGCATCTTTGCTCCCCTTGTTCTGTATCACTGAAAGGGCTTCCCTCAGCACTCCAGCACAGTGATCCCTGGAGCTGCCCCTCCTGCCCGGGGAGCATCTCTCCCTCCGTGCAATGAGACGTTCAGTGTGCAAGTGAAGACAAGACCAAATCTGATTAAGTCAGTGCAACACCACCAAACCTTAGGTTACTCATGAAATTAGTGCAAAAGTCTGGGTATTTGTTTTAAGATATTTTTTTTTCAAGCTAGCAGATAACTATTCAAGCAGGTCAATGACCTCAGTCTCTAAGACCTTTCTTCATTACTACATTTAATGAAAAAAAATTTAAATCCTCACATCTATCAGCCTAAAACCAATAAAGAAGAGCAGCTCATACTCAGGCAGCAAAGTCTGGCTCTGGGAGTTGCCTGTGACCTGAGACTCTTGCCTTATACCAGGGATTTTCTTATTAACAGGAATTCACCAGCACAAAAGGAATTGCTAACAACTTTCAGATCACAAAGTTTCCCTTTTGCATTCAATGGAAATGGGGAAAAGCAGTCATACAATACAAAACTTGCTAATATACCATCATCTACTCATATATTATAAGACTTGCTTATTGCTCTGGTGATTGATATATTTTTAGTATGCAAGAAGCTGAGCATCGTGTGCCTTCCAACTGCTTGAGCACAATTATTGTATTGATTTGATGTGACAGTAGCTCTGTGTTTAAGGTGGTTTATGTTTTTTAATTTGCAATTAAATAAAAGGATGTCTACTCTCCAAGATGGCTGACGGTTGTTTATACCCTGCAGCAGTTGATGAAGCAAACTTTTATTTGGCTTCATAAAACATAGTTGTTCTGTCACTCTGAAGCATATTAGCTAGAGTTCTCAGGGTGGTTTCTTACCTAGCAAAAGATAAAACTAAACTCCAATCTATTTTAAAGTAGGCAAGGTAACAACATCAATGTTGCAATGGGACTATAATGAAGTAAGTGAGCTGGCAATATTGTACTATTGATAAAATTAATGGTGATAATATATTTCTATAGCACCTTTCATCTTGAAGTGCTCCGGGTATTCACTTGTTCCTTTGCTCTGCTCCCTCCCTCCCTTTCTCTCTTTCACTGTATGTATATAAATACAGTCATATATACATATATTTTATTTAAGCCCTCCTCTTTTTTCATGGATTATATCTTCTCAGCTTTGCAAAAAGGAGGAATCTTGGCAGCTACTTAAACTCAGGTGCTGCACAGGAGTTACTGAGCTATGGATGAGATTGCTCCATTGTCTATGGCCTCTGTGGAAGATCCCCAGTGTCTCACCCAGAAGCTCATGCTGCCTGACTGCTTCATAAATCTGAGGTGCTGCACAAAAAATGGGAAGAGAACATTTTCTCTCTGTAAATGTGCACTGTAGCTCTGTAGCTTAGTCAGAGGAGGAGCCATAAATGTGAGCTGGGCACGTCTCTGAGTCCGTCTCTTCTCCACAGACCATGTGTGACAATGGCAGAAGATGACTGATCTTCCTCCCACACACACCATAACCTCATCTCAATGTCCCACTCTTAAACCTGGAAAATTTCCTCCACCAGGATTGCCCAAGAAAGAGGAAAATCACTGAGTGCTCCCTTGAAAACTTGATGCATTATCTCTTGAAGCCCATAGAATATTTTCTACCATCTTCAGTAGGTTTGAATTGATCCCAATTCAGTACAGAGGCACTGGATATTTGCCAGCACCACATAGTTCGGCTTGGTGCCTGCCAAGCTAAAGAGTTAAATCAGCTGGGGAGACATTTAAAACCATTGCATGTTTCAAGCCTAGATAAGGCCTGGTCTTGCTGACCTCCATCCAGCTGGCCTGTGCCCAGAGCTAAACCCTCCAAGAGATGCGATCACCATCTCTCCATTACCTTCATCATTCCCGAGATTCTTCCCCACACGAATGTGGCAGGCCTAGAAACACAAAACACCAGCAGGGTCAAATGTTTCCAAATGTTGTGTAGCACATCTCTCCAGCCTTGGGTGGGCCTCCAAAAATTCCACAGATTCTGGGCCGTCCATTCATCAGCCTCAATTGAGTTCTCATGCTTGTCGTGCCACATGAAACATGTGTTGATTATCATATGATGTACTATAGCATAAATACAGCTGAATTCCTGTGTCACCTTGTGCTCCTTCAGACAAAATAATCTACAAATACCAGGTCTGACCCTGACAATGGATTTGTTTTTGACTGCAGCAGTGTAGCTTCTACATTAACATTCCAGCAAGCAATTACAACAGGAATGTAGCAGAGACTAATATTATCAAATCCTCCCCTCAAGGAGACTATGAGAGGAGTCATCATGTCATCCTTTGCCATTACTCAGTGCACAGACCAGACATAAGGAGTTGAGTCCATCCACTGTAGGAACCAGTTTGTGCCATGTGATCTCATCTACCTCAAACATCCAAAGTAATGAGTTATGAAAATCAAGTTCACCAAGCACTGTTGATGGACAACATTTTTAAGCACCTAAAATGCTCATTCCATTGTCTGATCAATTATTAGGGCAGACAGGAGGATTACATCATCCTGCTGCCAGGCAGGAGAGGCTGTTCTATCTCAGCTTATCAGACTGAGATGACAGACTGTCATTTTGGTGCAATGCATTGGTGCACACACCCCAAACAAGCTTTAGTAGTAGTTGAAGGCACATGCAATGTGAGTTTATGACATAGAGCTGCATTTCTGACAGCTTCTGCCATGAGTGAAAGTGAGATTAACACCAGATTGGCTCCACAAGGGGATGGAGAGGGACAGAAAGGGACATTTACACAAGAAGATTAAAGGGGAATTCTGTAACAAATTAGTTATTGTGTGTGTCATTCCTGAACTTGATGCCTAATCCCAAATCTTCTAATCTTGTGGGGAGAAGAGACAGCACATGAAGAATAAATGCATAGCACATAATGTATAGATAACCAGTATTGCAGAGTAAAAGAATTAAAAACCAAATTTTCTTCTACCATATAAAAAGCCTTTGTTCCAAAATCTCTTTAACTTGACATGTAATAACCTTTTATTTAACAACAGGTGATGCTTCTGATTTTGGAGATAATAATTTTCCAACAATTTCATGTTGCTCACAATTTAAAACACATTTAAAGAAACACTTTGGGCATTTGTGTCATTTTAAAAGTATTCTCAAACAACCCAGCTTGTAAAAGGATATAAATTTATTATTTCTTTCTTAACAGAATACAGGTTATCAGAACATTGTAATTTACATATTTTTCAAACTCCTTGAAGTAAAAAATCTCCATAATTAATGGATATGTATAGGACAACCAGAAGAAATATCTAGAAAACAAGGAAGCCCCAGTAGAACAGACCCACTGAAACCTGGAGTGTCACACAGACCTCAAACAACCACAGCTTTGTCCCAGGATTTTTGATCCAACAAAGAAACTTATAAAAACAGGAAAGGCTAGGTAAAGAAAAAGATTTCTTTCATGCTATGCAGGTGTCTGAGAGAGATATGTGGTGTTTGGATTAATAATGACACAACCCTTTTGGTGTGAAGAAGTGACTGAATTGGTCCCAATTCTCTCAGCTCATGAAAACTTTGTGGCAAACCTTGCCATGACAAGGAAAGATTGAATGATGGGGACTTTGTGGTTCACAGAACAGCAAATTTCCACCTTGCTTACTTAAGTCTGGGCATTTTCCTTCTGTAGAAATGCATGTGGCAGTCTGAGACCATACCTGAAATACAGGTACAAGACCTGGCTCCAAACCCCTGGCAAAACAATTCTGGGGACTGCTTCCCATATAGCTGCCAACAGGAACCAGATAAATGTAGTTTCTGAGCACAGGTGCAGGTTAGATATTAGGAAGAAATTGTTCCCTGTGAGGATGGTGAGGCACTGGCACAGGTTGCCCAGAGAAGCTGTGGGTGTCCCATCCCTGGAAGTGTCCAAGACCAGGCTTGGGTGGGGCTCTGAGCAACCTGCTCTTGTGGAAGGTGTGCCTGCACTAGGAATCATAGAAGCAGAGAATGGTTTGGGTTGGGAGAGACCTCAAAGATGATTTACTTCCAATCCCCTGCCATGGGCCAGGACACCTTCAATGAGACCAGATTCCTCAAAGTCCCATCCAACCTGGCCTTGAACCACAGCAGAGGGTTGGACTAGATGATCTTGAAAGTCCCTTCCAACCCAAATGATATGATTCTATGTTTATAAACTGCTTTGTGACACAAACCAGATTCAGATGTCCCTTTCTAGGAACAGAGGATTCACAAAGCACATTAAACAGCACTGTCTCTCCCCACAGGAGTTTAGGACTACAGCGAGGGTTTATGTAAACACAGCTTTTCACACACCACACCTCCCAAAAGTGCCAACAAGATCCCATCACCCTCCTGCTTTTCACACATTACTCAGTTTCAGTGCTGAAAGCAGGGCCCAGTACTTGGAGCCTGCCCAGAACGAAGCCACCCTGATACTGTTATGTTTTGCTGCTCCAAAAAACAGACTTCAACTCAGCACCACTGCAATGTTGTAATCGCACTGTGAGATGCAAGACCACATACAACAGGCACAGGAAAAATCTTTCCAATACTGCAGAAAAACTTCCAGAACTACAAAGCCATTTTTATTCCATGCTGGAGAAAAAAAAACCTAATCCATTTTGAAGAGTTTTGATGCCACAAGTAGTCCATATCTGATTCAATGACTGGAATATCAGGGCTTGCCTGTGCTGTACAGTGCTTCTGAAATGAGAGGCAGCATATCTGTGTCAGTGTGATTCCCAAATTAATGACTGCTTTTTCAAGAGGACTATTCCTGGCCAAGGCAGGCATATGGTGCTGGGAACCCCAGCACTGTGCTGGATACACATGTGGGTGCTATGATGCCTCTGATCAGGCAGCACAGTGCACTAGCCATGATACATTTCCCACAAACCAGTTTACAATCCAGACCAGAACACGATTCACTGTTTTAAGGAGACTGCAATTCTCTCTCTTGCCTTTTCTCTCTGTCCCTCTCAGAGATCTTGGACTCAAAATTTATGCTAGCAAACCAACTCTGAATGCTACAGTGAATATTCCTGTGAATATTTAAATTTCTTTCCACAGATAATCTATACTGTGAACCTTCAATTTTTTATTGTATCTTACAGCACCAAAAGTAGTCACCTAAGGCTGTGCAAAGAGAGAATCTCCATTGCAAGGAGCTGTATAACAAAATAGGGCAGAAAAGCAATTTACTTTTTGTTCACAGGAAAGCTCATTAATTGCACACAACCCTTCAGGTTGTGGGCACAGGCATTATATTTACTGGAATTATTTCAGGGATTTAGCCCTAGACAGGGACAACTGAGCCCTTCCCAGGCAGTCAGGGATGGTCAGTGAAGCCTTTGGGACCCTCCAGGGGCTGGTGACCGTCCTGTGCCCACCCCCTCAGAGCTTTGAGCTCTCTATTGCCCTCCCTTCACTCAAACACAGATTGCGGCAGCCAAGAGTCACCTCCCATCTCGCCCTAGGACAGGCATAGGAGTCACCAGAGGTAACCAAATGAATTCTGAGTCCAGGGGGCAAGAAGAGCAACAGAGAATCAGGAGATGTTTTCTGGGTGTGCTGTGCACTGAGTGCCTCTCCAGACACAGGCCCTGCAGCATGTGGACAGATTGCAGCCAGATTTTTGTGGCAGTTCCTTTGGGAACAGAAGCTTCTATTTGTGAAGAGATCACAAAGTCTGGAGTGATTTTAACCTAGAAAGGACACATATAAAAACATGAACCTGCTATCGTTGCAGTAACTAGGTGCTTTATCTTTAATTTTAAAGAATTTAAAAGATTCTAAACTGAGACCTTAGCAGTTAAGAAAGAAAATTAATTTTGTGGTGAATCCTGACCTAATGCTGCTCTTCTCCCCTCCTCCTACAGTGATGGAGAATTTTTTGTTAAGCTAAAAAGGCACATAATTTGGAAGTCACAAGAAGAAAGCTGTTATTTTTTTTTTTTTTTTGCACGCTGCAGACACCCTGTGGAATTAGCTATTGCAGCAGGTCAACAAGTCAAACACTTTGTAAGGAATCAAACAGGCTCAGATATCCTTATGAAAACAATCACTGGGAGGAGGACAACATCCAGCTAAAGGAGACAGGGAGAAAATCAAGCTGCCTTCTTCAGACCCAGCTTGTTGGCCAATCTTACCCCCAGAGAAGGCGAAGGAATGGCCACTATTGCAACAGCACAGGAGGAACATCCCAGAGAAGGATGAGGCACCCATTACAAAGTGCTGCTAAATCTCACCCACTGTGTGTGTTCTGCTCTCCCTCCTCGGGATGCTGAAATAACTCCCCCCATCAGCTCCTGCTCTCAGCCTCATGGCTTGACAGAGCTCTTTAGGAGACAGAAATCTCATCCGTGGGAAATATTTTCAGACACAAAAAAGCAAATCAAGTTACATTTGGAAGGACCAAATGAATTGTTTCCACACATCACATAAGGCTGCCTCTACATTAGCATTTTGCTTCAGAACAGGAGTGGGATTTTGAAGTAAATCTCCCAGCCATCAATTTGCCATGTATTGGCTCCTTTTCGAGAGCTGTTTTGATGTCCATGAACTAGATTCCTTTTGAAGAAAATTAAACCAGAAGCTCCAACTAAAATGTGCAGCAAATGTGCTCCAAACCCATAATGACCAAGTTGATGTCTGGTCCTCCAGGCAGCTTTGGATCCCATGTACAATGGAGACATTTGGTCCATGGGACCAGATTAGGCCTAGGCAGAAATAAAACTCCCAAACTTCATGCAGGACAGCAGAAACACCCCAGCACAACCTGCTCCAAACCAGTCTTGCAGCTCTATTCCACTGGTTTGCTTGCTGATCCCATATAACCTACAAATTAGGGGTAGGTCTACACATACAGCTTTCCCCATCTAGCCAAAAGAGAAACCCAAACACACAGAAGGATTTCTGGCATCCTAGGATCAATAATGAAGGCAAATAGGGGCAATTTCTGCCTGGACAGGAAATGCCAGTGCATGTCCATGGAGAAGTGATGGGGTGACACCACAGACATTTTCTGCAGGTCAAAGCCATGCCCAGACTCCAGTCCTTTGTGTTCCCTTCTGAAGGAAATCTCACAAAGCTGAGTCATAAACCCCATGAACATGATACCAGACAGCAAACACATTCATGAGAGACAGCTCCAGATACAAATTTAAGACATTTTATTTCAGCATTGCATGTAGGAGAGCTATGCCAACCATGAGCTCTCTCTTTGCTTTTTTGAGTAGAGAAGCCCAAGTCCATGCAAAAAAAAAAAAAATAAAAAAATCAATCTACTTATTAACTAAAATATTTCTTATATCAGCTTGGTGTAAATAGGCCTTCATTCTTGCATTCATTTGGGTTATTTCAAAACTTTAAAGAGAAGAAAAATGTTAGAAGTAAAAAGATATTTTTCATTTTTTAAGATCCAACAGCCAACTAAATGTTAATCTAACATGTTTTTCTAGACTCAGGTCAAATCCATCATCTTTAATCCTTGGGGATCATCATCCTCTGATTTTTTCACTCAGCTTCCAAATCTTTTTACTTAATAGAATTTAAACATTCCTTCAAAGTAGTTGAAAAACATTCTCCTTTTTTTTCCCTTCCTTTTTTTCCTTTGTCTTCTATTGCCACCTCCTTGCCAGCAAAGAGGACCACTGTTGCTTCTGCTTTACTTATTTGCTGGAAATAGTGGGAATCTTATAGATGTTTGTGGGAAGGACAGAATGGTTTTGATTAGTCAAATCACTTTAAAAGGTGCCAGGTAGTTTGTGGGCTCAGTGTAACAGCACTTTCTTTGGACACACAGTGGATAAATGTGAAGAAATTAGTATTTCCCACTTGCTTATCTTTTCCTACCCAATAGTAACAATTCAAAAGTAAGCTGCATTTTGAAAGCAAGCCATATTTTCACCCTGTTCTAGCCAAGGAAAAGATCTGCTGCTATCACCTCTCCTGTGAATTCGAGGTCAGTTCATGGCCTGTACAACAAATCCAGAGCAAAACGATGGAGGTGGTTTTCCAGCATCAGAGCTAAATTAAGCACTGCATTCCTCTATCTCCAAAGTTTCACTGGGCTAGTCCAGTCTAGGTTTGGACCAGAACCCTGGGGAAAGGTTAATTCTCAGAACTCTTTAGAACTCAGTTAGAACTGAGGTTCCAAACTGTCTCTTCTCTAATGTGAAACAGTTTGTGCATGTCTTCACACACCAAGGGAATATGGCTCAGCTTGACCCCCCGCCAACTTTATGATTGGAAGGAGTATGATGCACAGGAAGCAAAAATCTCCAGACTGAAGCACTGCCAGAAAATTCCCCCACTGAGTGTAAAAATGAGAGACAGAACTGGATCTCAACCAATTTAAAGTTTTAGGAAAAGAATAGACTGTGGCCTAGCATATCAGTGCAACATTATCCCACTGATTCACTCTGGCAGCTTGACCAGGCTGCTCTCATTAGTCCCAGCACAGACATATAAAAATCTGAATATTGTCTCCAAGGCAAAAAAAAGAAGTCAATGGAGGGGAACAACTGTGTTTGCAAGAGGCCCTGCTGGTCTATATGTACTGACTGGTCTATAAAGTCATCACTGAGTGATGGATGGGTGCCACAACCCTTTCTTATTCCTGAGGTGACCTTTCTTGAGACAACAGTGATAGAACAAAGTGTGTGTGGGGTGAGATTGTCCCAGCCCTGGCCATCCTATGTGCAGGGCAGCTGCTGTCCATGGCTTTCCAATGCTGTCACTCATGCCCTGTTTTCTACTCTGTGTTGGCACCAGTTTCTCTTTTCCTTTGGGATGCTTGAATCCTGTCAAATCAAGGTCCTTTAAGCAGTTCCACCCCTGATCAGTGAAAGCAGAGTCCTTTTATCAGGGCTTGTCTCCCTCTCAGTTTCCCTCAGGACTGCAGAATGCCTGGGCATATTGTACACAGCACTCAAGTGCATTTTAAATAACCTGGGTGTGGGTCCCTCCTGCAGAGCTCTGAGCCCCTCTCTGCACTGTCAGAGGAAGCCTGCTGCACTGTATCGTGCCTGCACTGAGTGGTTTTCTCTGAGAGATTAAGCAGAGATTTATTTCTCCACTTCAAGTGGTTTGTTTTTTTTTTTTATGCTGCCACCAAGCTTGGATTTCTGACTTGAGCTTGATTGGGCTTTAATGGATTTTCTACACAGCATGGCCATTGAGCACCTCCTGCGTACTTCTGGAGTGACTTTGCTGCACGGGGATATAAAGTGCTTAAATGGTAGATGGTGCTGTTACCCACTTAGCTACCAAGGTCTGGTTCTAAAGCACATCACAAAATTCATCCAGCACTGATAGCACGGCTTGCAGGAGCTGGCATCCATCTTTTCAGCTCAGGTTAATCAGCACCAGAAAATGTTGTACCTTAGACAGTATTTATTCATTTGTTATAGGGCTCAGGCTGTCAGACTGTCAGACTGCCTACCAAGAGTACCTGCTTTGGACTGGAAGTAAGTAGAAATACAAAGAAAATCAGCCCTTGGTGAATCTCCACCCAAGGGGGAGCTTTGCAACCTTTTCTCCAGAGAATTGAGAAATGGAAAAGAGAACCCACAGGAGAACTCAGCTGAGAGAGTGATGCAGTGGTGGGAGAAAGGCAGGAGTCTGCATAATGTCCTGGATATCCTGGACTCAAATCTGGGTTCTGAAAGCTGATTTTGCCTGATGAGAGATCTCCAAGAGGATTAGCTTAGTCTGACTGTCAACAACAATTCTGGCACAGCAGAACAGCAGGGCAGGTCAAGAGGAGTCTGGGGCTGAGGAGTGTCACCAGATGACACGAGACACCCACCAGACGAGGGGACTGAGGTGGCATCAGCCATGATGGGCCTTCAGAGCTCTGGGCCTTAGTGCTGTGGGGCAGAGCTGGGTGCTGGGCTGACCCAGCCTCTGCTTTCCACATCACACTCTGAATCAACAAGCAACTCCCCAGTCCATGACCTGCCCTTTGTAGATAACCTGTACATGACAGCAAAACACACAGGAACTTGCACTTTACCCTTTTTTTTTCCTAAAAGAAGAATATAAACAGTCCCTACAGATATTTTGATTATCTCAGGTCTTCCAGAGCTGTGAAGAAATTGAAATTTCCCCTTTAGTGTTTGCCCATTGCTTCTTCAATAGACACAAGCTTCACCAAGCACCCACACTAAATCTGCCAACACTTATTTTCCACCATCTGCATAGTAATTGCACTAGGAGCTGAGTTTAATATCCTTAAATTTCCATTTTGACATGCTGGAGATATCCTGGTGTACAAGGTGCAAGGGGATATTTAGTCTCAGATTATTGACCTGGAATGAAGAAATCCAAGTACCAGCTTTCCTCTCCTTTCTTCGCTCACCTCAGTGGCTTCATCAATTAAATGTTCCCTATCTCTTCAGCAGAGGTAGCTCTCCTATCACCCTATTCTTATTTGCTTAGAGGGTCTCCTTCCAGCTGTATCCTACTGAGTTTGTTGCAGGATGATCTGTAGTGGTTGTTTTCCCTCCTCCTTCACTTTCCCCCATACTGTGTTTTTCTGACATATTCTTGTTTTTGGGCAGGCTCTCTGTGATCCCCTGTGCCAAACTACCAGGGAGCAGCTGATCTGTGAGATGAACTTCTCAGCTGCCTTGAAGGAGCCCCAGGCCTCAGTCTGACTGTGCCCCCAGCAATCTGAATGAAACTGCAATTTTTGCAGCTCAAATCTATTCTATCTGTACTTAAAAAGTGGATTGTTTTCTCAGAGCAACCCTCCTTCCGTTTCCACCCAAAGAGAGCACTCTTGGAGGCTGTGAAATAGGATTATTTTCTTGTGGAGGTGGGGAGGCCCTGGTGTAGATAGATCTCTGACTGGTGAAGTGCTTGCTCCCTCATTCCTGTGAACTGTCTATTAGAAAATGATGCTACCTAGCCTTATATCACTTAGGACAGAATGTAAAACTCATCTCTTTGACTTTGCACTCCTAAAATACCCTACCAATGCCCCCAGGCACACCTCTGTCCCCATGGAGCTCCCTCAGACCTCCATTTCTGTAACTCCTGATGCCTTAGGATCGGGTGTCCTGATCTCAGGTTCATCCTGCCATCCCTGCTCATTCACTCAGAAACTCAAAACCTTCAACAACACAAAGAACACCCCACCCTGGAGCACCCTGAGGTAAAATCTTATTGCATGAGAGGATAAAATGTCCAGGGGTGCTTGTAAGTCAGGGAACTGATTCAGCCCCATCAACCTCAGTGCAAGTCAGCATCTTGTTAACCTTTGCAGGGCAGGTGTGTCTGAGCCTGCACTGCACTGTTGGCCAGAGACTGCTGGGGGAACTCTGACACAGTTTTTTCCATCCAGCAAACACAGGAGCATAAATTTGCAGGCAGCAATCTGGATGACAGTGAAGCGCTGCCAGCTCCCCCGTGTCCATACCGTGACTCCTCCAAGGCATCCCCTTGCTGAGGGTGGATCAGAGCTGTTCCCTGCTTGAAAGCTCATTTTTAGAGTCAGGTGAGGCTGCCTCGACACAAGTGTGTGTGCAAGCACATGGGTACTATAAAAATCCCTGCTTGAACAGCTCACAGGTAGGGTTTGGCTCTGTTTTACACTATGGAAAAGCAAGCTGCTGATCAATGGTGGAAATGGTGCAGCTCAAACACAAGAGAGAAAATTATTCCTTAGTGTTGGATCTTCCTTCCTAGAACTGGGCTGGGATGGGGGATCACAGCCATAAAAGGCTCCAGCCATGTGGGGGAGAAGCTCCATCAGCACGAGGATGCTCCCACAGCCGATGTCCTCCAGCACCTGCAGGGGAGCCACAGACCTTGGGCGGGTTTGCTCCATGTGGCTGTCAGCAGATATCCCTCAGAGAGCCACAGATGGAAAAAAAACCCTTCCAGGTGAAATCTGCAGCACAGGCTCAATCAGAGAGGAGGAATTTGGCCTTGGACAAGAGAATAGATGGAAAGCTGCCCTGCTCTTCAAAGCTGAGGTCAACACAAGACTTCGAAATGCATCTTTTCTCCTAAAGTGGGAACTTTTTTTTCTTTTCTAAGCGTGGTGAATTCATCTTTAGTGCAGACATCAAACCTCGCAGCACTGAGAACAAAGGAGCCTGTACTGTGTAGCACAGTTGCTTTTTATGACTTTATTTTTAGTAGCATGCAATGACACAAAAGCATTTAGTTAAAATAAAACAGTATTTAGTGTGAAAATAAGCCATGAAAAACACTACAGGGCTTATATATTGTTTAAGATTTACTAAATATATGGGAAAGTCAAAAGCTTTGGAGGATTTTCCATTAATACAAAATGTTATTTGCTCTTTGTCAAGAAGAACTCTCACTTAGTGTTTTAAAACACAACATTACCCATAAAAAGCATGAAAACTTCCTAGATTTTCTGAAAGTTTAATAGCTGGTGACATATTATTAAAAATAGCAAGCCTCCCACTTTACAAATTCTGCTGTAGCTTTTAATATGAGGAATCAGATAAAGATAATATCCATAGAAGAAGATCTAGTTTGAAGAACCAATTGCCAAAAGCAATGAGAAGCAGATACCAAACTGACATGAAACAGAAACTGAAACAGGTTTCTCAAGTGCCTGAGCTGACACAAGCACATAAGTATAGAAATATGGTGAAAAAAAAAGAAAAAAAAGTGGTTTAAAATTATTCTGGTTCCCTTAAAATTGAAAATTATCATTAATGAAAGCTACATATTTTTGTCTACCCATCACGTTGTGCAGTGGCTATGAATAGTAAATGTGTAGAAATGTTGCAATTTTGTCTAAGAGGAGACCTTACTAACTTTATCTCATTCCAACTCCCAACCTGCCTAAATCAGAACTAACTTTCCAAATTCACATGAACCCTGGAATCCACTTTTACGATCCAATCCTCAGAAGCCCCCTTTTGCTTTTGCAGTTAATGTAAGATTTTTCAGAGATGTAATGAAAGCACATCCAGAGGAATAGCTGAACATTCAGGCTCTCATCTTCTCTACACTTTTGCCCTCTCTGTCAAGTTATGCAGATACTTGGGCACACATATAACCCTGTGGCAGAAATAAATGCTGCTCCTGCCTTTCCACAAATTGGAGATGAAGTGCCCCCGACTAACACCTCTGCTGCTGCTCTAGGAAGACAGAGGAGAGGATTATTCAGAGGTTTCCTCTTTTCCTCATCTGCATGCATGTTGCATAATATGTGGTACTTTAACATCAGGACCAAAATTTTTATTATGCAAACTTATTGTGACTATCAAGTCCTCACTGAGCATTAACAAGCTCTGAAAGATACTATTAAATGTGTCACTTTAACTTCAAATTGAGGCCTATGTATTTTTAATTAATAAGTAGAAGTGTGTGAGTGTAGCAGATGCTGCCATTAACCATCTCACCAGGTTAGGGGATGGCAAGAGTTCTTCCCCAACACTGGCTGGGAGACCATATCCTTCTTTTATAAACTTGGAAGCCATTGTATGACCATGTGCATCACAAAACCCAGGCTGCAGCTCTGGAGCAGAGGGCACACGTAATTAGACCTTTTGTTTCATCTGTGTCTCTGATCTCCACCTCCTCACTACCACGATTTTGCCCTTTTCCTCTCTCGTTCCCATCTGCAGCTGGAATCAAAGGGTGTGTGTGGGAGGGGTGGTGTGGGCAGGATTTCAAGGGGATGGTAAGATGTTTCAGCTGGCTGGTACATGGGAACAAGTAAGCCACTGGAAGTCTCCCAAAGCCTGCAGAGCATGGCCAGAACACGGACAGGAACTGGGAGAAGAAGCATTCTCCCACTGGTTGCTGCTTTCCACCCTCTGAGCCGGTCCCTCAGCAACTGCACATGGGAGCAGGCCTGCCTGTGGTGAAGGAGAACACTTACAGGAGACACAAAAGATTCAGTTTCTAATCTTCACATCCTCTGGAAATACACCTTTCTTCCCATGGTAATTAGTTTTAGCTAGAGTTGGCTCTGACACAGATGTCATCCCTCGATCCTGTAAAAAGGGATGGGATATTCAGGACCCTTCTTCATGGAAATCCTGAATCCCTTAAAACCCTCCTGGCTTTGGTCAAAAATCACCAGGGGTATGAATGCCTCAGGCACTATACCCAGCACCTGGACTTCTCAGCTCTTTAAAAAGCAGGAAGGGGGACTGAAGAGAAGCAAAGTGATGGTTATCTTTAATAACAAGCTGTTGCTGAAAGGTGGGATAAGCTGATTACAGTGCAGCCTGGGTGTAATTTTAAATAATTGACATGGCACTCAGAACTCATATCAGGATGCTTTTTCACTGTTCACGCATCAAAAGGAATTAAATACATTAAATAAACGTATTGGAGGGGTGAAGTATATCAAGCTGGTAAATGGATACAATCTGATATTATGCAAATTCAGATCAAGTAGCAGGAGATGATTTTGCTTGCATTGCCTCTAGCTAAAAAGAACATTGGAAGGACGTTGTACCTACTCCTTCCTGCCTTTGCTATTGGGCTTTGTTATCTGTATTTCAGAGCCCGCTGCCCTTCAGAGCTAGACCAGCACTCAAAATAGAGGGGGAATTTGCTCTTTGCTCTGATCCCAGTAACCCTTGCACCTGGTTGTTCAAGGTCATGTGTGCTCCTTTTAAATAGGTTCCTGGGTGCCATTTGATCTATGTCAGATATGAAACCAGGAAAGAGGAAGATCCCGAGAGCCTTAACTGAAAACAGAAAGTATCACTGTCTAAACTCCTGTGGATTGCAGACCATTGAATTCAACCCTGGTATTGCTGTTGAGTATAAGAATTTTTGCCTGTCAAACTTGTCCAGGCTATCTGGTCTGGGAAATGAAGAGATTTTCATGTGAAGAAACTACATCTTCCTTTGTTAGTTCATTCCAGTGGTTAATTTTCCTCATTACCAAATCATATGTAGACATTTCTGCCAACTTTAGTTGTGATATTGCCTTTACCAATTTGTATGAGAACACTTCATATGCTCTTGTGCTGCCCTGTGTGTATTTGTGTGTCTATGTTGTCTCTTCCCATTTTTAAAGCTATTTAAGCAAAAAAAAATCTTGGGTAAGACACTGGTTGAGAGATGAAGTTATCACCCTAAGCTTAATGTAGAAAGGGAAATCTAACCCAGAGAGGCACCTTAGAACTTCAATTGTCTTAAATGCTCATTCTGGAAAAAGCTAGTAAATTTTAAGGGTATCTTTCCCTGGCAGGAAGAGGAGGAATTTAAATCAGTCTCTTATGGTCCCATTGGTTTAAGCATCCGTATCTTGTGGATGTTAGCAAATCCAAACTGTTCTGCTCAATTTTTATAATCTACCAGACCACTCCAACATAGTCATGGTCCATTGCTCTAATCTAACATGTCACCAATTTCACCAGCTGGCAAACCCAGCAACAGTGGTTTTCTCTGCTTTATAGATAACGAGCATCTTAATAGGCAACAATTAAATATTCATTTAGGAACTGATGGAAATCAAGTCACTGGGGATTCTGCCTTCTAAAAAGCTCTATTCCACCAATAATTGCCTCACCCATGTAAAAAGTCTGTGACTCCAAATTAAGCCTCTTATCCTGGTTGCCTCAACAGCTGGTAGAATTTCTGCCTCTGTATTTCTCTCTCTCTCCCCATCCCTGTCCAGGGTTATTCACAGCAGGAGATGGAAAGGAGAGCACCAGAAGTTCACTCTGTCCAGCCATAAAGGAAAACACTGATTGACAGCCAAAGAGGGGAAGAAAAACACAAATCAAAAAAGGACTGAAGCAAGAGGACATTTGGGGGGCATGAGGGGGAATTCTCTTACAATGAATCTCCTTTACTCCAGCTATAGTAATAAAATTCCCAATGCACTGTCACTTCATCTCCAGTTCATCAAATTCTTCT
The DNA here is from genome assembly GCF_049639895.1 of Pseudopodoces humilis. NCBI lineage: Eukaryota > Metazoa > Chordata > Aves > Passeriformes > Paridae > Pseudopodoces > Pseudopodoces humilis. The sequence continues at coordinate 6,689,111 of NC_142215.1, read as the reverse complement.
CTGATGGGCACTTAGTTGCAAAGGATCTCTTTCATGGCACGAGGTGGGTGAGAAAGAACTTCTTTGTCTTCAGAAAGAAACCATCTCTGCTTTTGAACTACTTCCTTCAACACTGATAAAAAAGGCCTTTCATCCTCCTTTCACTGCATCCATTTTAAACTGGAGTCAGTCAGCTTTTCAAAGTTAGCACAACTTGATCAAAACTGAGTTTGCCTTGGAAACTGCACATTAACTAGAATGTGATGTTCGATTAAGGAAGCAGAGGAAAAGTACAATGAGAAAAGTTCTCTGACTCTTTAAATATCTCCTGTAGGAAGCATTCAGGCACTAATTCATCTTTTTTGCAACTCAAACAGGAGACAAAGACAATAGAGTGTAGCTCTTATTTAATAACCTGGGAGGGATATGCCAACTCAGATGCTCTTCTACAAGAAGTCTGACTGATTTTCTGAGTTCTTCATGGGAGTATAATTAGTGCTGGAAGCTGCTGGAGGAAACTAAGGATGCAAGAATTCTGCTTATCCTGCACCTCTGTGGTAAAAACACACATTTACTCCACAGCACTTTTACCCTCCAGCCTGACTAAAGGCATTGTGGCACAAAATACACCAGCTAAAGGACTAAGAAATTATTTTGGCTATTGTATCTGAGCAGGTGTTGGCTTGTCAATTCAGCTTAGTAAGGTAAATGTGTATGGATGCAAATATGGATGAAGTGGGAAGAAGTTCAACTCATGGAAAATAATCATTTTGGGAGACCAAATTATTTCCATATAGATCACCAAACAGTAAATAATTTTTGGATGCTTCCATTTTGGTTATAAGTAGGGTGAATTCTCTGAGTTTTTAAGATAATTCAAGCACTGAGATATCTGTAAAGCCACAGTGAGAAAAATCAAGTTCCTAACATATTTCTGGTATTACATTCTGGAACTGATGTCCTAAAACATCCTACCCCATTACACTGAATAACTAGGAAATTTACCCTGGTCTCTACCTCTTCTTCAGAGTATTTTATTGTAGACACTGAAAAAATTCTAGAGATGGAATAGAGACTCTGACTTGCAGCAGCACAAGTGACTGCAATCCCATGTTGCAGTCTCAAATTATCATAGCATGGGTATTTCAACTCATAAATCAATTTCTTGATAATCCTCCAGAGAATCTGTAGCAAAATTAAAACACATAAGTTGTCTTAGAGGGGTTGGTAATATTGCTGCTGCAGGACTTCATGTGTTTCAGACCTTAGTGACTCTTTTTAGCCCTGCTGCCCGTGATGTGCTTCTTTAGACAAATATTCCACAGAAGGAGCTAAGCCAATTTCCTGTACTTTAGAGGCAATTTACTAAACCTTTCTTTAAGAACAACTAGAGCATATTTTTAGTGATAAGGAAATCTCTTCAGTGCCCAAGCTATAATTTTATTGAATGTTCCACTGTAGGTTATACACATTTACAAGAACGAAAATAATCATGTAATTAAGCTTGCCACCTAAATTATCATGTGTTTTTCTTATTTATGTGGCCAATTCCTCCACTGGAAAATGATTCTCAAATCACAGTCTACAGAGAAATGCTGAAATCACAGTTTCTGCACTACTAGATCTAAAATGCTCTATCTCAGAAATGCTTTAATGCTCTTCAACCCAGCCAGGGGTTTCCAAAGGAGCGAGGAGCATTACAGCTTAAGATAACTTCAGTGGTTCAGGGCACCCTGGCCAGGAGGGTCCATTCTGACAGCTGGAGTGAGCAGATACCGACTTCAGTTCCCTTTATTTGGGACCATTGTCCTAGAAGCTAAAATATGCACAGTGAGAAGGGGAGAGAAATCCCCTGCTCCACAAAGAGGCCCTGATGTCATCTCTGTTTCAGGGAAAAATGCAGATATTAGAGGTATGTCTGTGCTGAAAACACGAGGCAGCTCCCCGGGAGACTCCGTACAGCAAACTGGTACTGCCTTTCCACCCTCCCGGCTCCTTCTGGGTGCCACAGTGTAAGGAGGGATTAAAGCTCCTAGGGAGTGTCAGAGGAGGGCTATGAAGATGGTGAAGGAGCTGGGGGGAAGTGGTTGAGGGCACTGAAGAAGAGGAGAGTGAGGCAGAGCTCACCGCGGCCGCACCTTCCTCGGGAGGGGCAGCTCCGATCTCGGCTCTGTGTCACCCGAGGGAGCCGCTGGAGCTGGGACAGGGGAGGCTTAGGATGGAAACTGGGAAAAGGTTAAAGCGGTCACAGCACCGAGCCTGACAGAGCTCAGGATGTATTTGTTGGACAAGGCTCTCGGGCATACGGTGGGATTTTGGGGTGTTCCCACTCAGGGCTGGACTCCACGATGCCGTGTGTCCCCCGAGGCGAGGGGATGCTGTGATTGTGTCCCCGCGGCTGCCGGGAGCGGAGCCGTGTGTCCGGGAGCCCATCCCTGCCGGGATGCAGGGATGCGCTGGCGGCGAGTGCCATCTTGTGGGGACCGGGGCACGGAGAGGGGACACGGCATCCCACGGGCCCGGCGGGATGCTGCGGCTCTGCCGCTCCAGCAGCCAAACTCCCCATCCTCAGAGGCTGAGCCTGCCTCTGTCCCGCCCCGGCAGCTGTCCCGAGAGCAGGGTTAAAACAAAAACAGCCAGGGGAAGGTGGTGGGTGCCCTTTAGAGAAAAGCACCTCACCTCGCAAAAAAACACACATTGGCGCATCGCATCAGCTGTTCCAGCCTGTATCAAGGTCTCATGCCAGCACGTTTCAGGACAATCCTTACTCTGGAGTGGAGCCTGAAAAAAAAAAGCATTCATATTTTAGATTTACACACAGAGAAGTAAATTCTAAATCTTTGCATGACTGGGGCGCCAAAGAAGACCAACCTGTTATTATTTTTCTTTTCTACTGGCTGTCACACTTCAGTGGCTTCAGCAAGTAAAGGTGAGGGAAATCATTTAGTGGCACTTTTCAAGTATATTTTGCTGATTTTTGCTCCCAGCTGCAATTGTCTGCATTGTTTGCAAAACCCTCCATGCACAGTGCCCAAGGAATTCTGTGAGCAATTTCTTCATATAAGACAGGCCAAGATGAATAAGCAGGGCTGAGTAAATCACAGCACAGAAAAGTTAAGTGACATCCCAAAAATCATGAAATGAATCCTTGGACCAGCTGACGCAAAACAGGTCACTGTCATAATCATTCAATGCATTCCTGTCTACCCTCCATAACATCTCAAACAAATTCTGCCATCCCAGATATCAGAGAAACCTCATGGATGTAAATGGGGATAGAATTTGGCCAGCTCACACTCTATAGCATTTGTAGATCTCATTTCATAGACTATTTAGCTGCAATTATCCTTCAGTGCTGAGCCAAATGCACATCTGATAAAGGCCACTCTGGGTAACATCCATAAACATGACAGAAAGGGATCAACTCTAACATCTTTTTAATAGATCCAGGTCATTTTGCAGCAACACTCATACCAGCTCCAGAGGCCTGTTCTTTCTTTCAGGCTCTTCCCCACTTTGGTTTTAATAAGCTGAGGTACTCTTCCCTTTTTTCAAGCCCTCAAGAGCTCAGTAAAAAATATCTCTGCTGTGGCTTTCCTGCTGTAACCCACCTCCCCAGTAAACAGCCACTCTAACTCCTTCACCTTCCAGCAACTCCTTAGCCTTCATTTCCTCTCTTACTGTCACTCTTGGCCAGCTTGAGCTCCTTAGTCAGCTGCTTCAGCCCAGTTAGAAATAAAAAGCAGTAGTCTGGCTTCTGGGAAGGCTAAATTTGGCCTTGTATCCCTTAGCCAGCCACATTTAGAGCCCTCATAGTTCCCACATGGTTCTGGGGAAATCCTGACCCTGCCATTAGCCTAAATTTCCAAGGAGGTGGGTTTCATCCCTGTTCTAAGGCTTTTGATGTAATCTTCCAGCATTTTCCTGGCTAGACCTGTCAATCTCATCACTATCTACTTTGAGTACTACCCAAGAGCACCAGGAGGACAATGGAGACAGCTTGCAAGCCTGCTCCATTTTTAATTCAAATCATTTCAATTCCTCCTTCCCCTCATCCTTTTGGAAGGCATTGGTCCCGCGCCACTGCTTCTTTAGGGTGTTTGTGGTTTCCTCTGAAAGGCTGTTGTGCTGAACAAGCCCACTATGTTCTTTCTATAGGTGCTCTGCTGCTTTCCCAGCAGACAGACATTCACTGCAGCAATTCTTCCATACACACCAGCCATGAGCCAGTTTGCCATTCTCTGTGGGGAAAATAAGACATTGCAAAATCAGGACAGCATGTGAGAAAGGAGTCTAAGAACCCCATCCTACCTGCAGCTTCCTCCCAGTAGGGAAAGTTAGCCTGGGAACGCACAAAACGTAATGGAGAAATAAAATGCTTTCTAATGCATGACTGGAATAAAGCAGCATGACACGGTTAGCTGGGCGTTGCATCCTGATCAGTCAGACAGCAAAGACATCATGCTTCACTTAGCCCCAAAGCACCCACTGTGTGACAAGTATGAAAAGATGTGTTGGAGGGAGAGGAAGAGAATGCTGCTTCAGGTCCAAAAGACCCTTTTGCCCCCGCTGCACTCACAAAAGGAGTCCTGAATAGGAACCCAAATGAGCCCGGGGAATATTCATACGATCTTAATTTACCATGACTGCTGCCTACCAGCTCCAGATAAGTTGGATTAATAAACTGCCTTTCACTTGTGACACCTCGGCATGAATTTTGCATTAGACTCAATTCAGTAAAGTTCACAACTGACATGCTTGCTTTTATGACAATCCTTTTCAATTGTTTTTTGCACTGGGATGTCATAAAGATGTTAGAGCTCTTTTTTTTTTTCTGGTGAGGAACTGTCTTTTATCTTGAAAAAGAGCTTTTATAACCCACTCATGCCGATAGCACTCTTGAATTAAACTGGAAGGCAAAGCCCCTAGTCCGTTTATACTATTAACAAGACAGGATTTTTCACTGTCAATGAAAGCAGTGACGTGCTTGCTTCAGCGCTGGGTTTGTCACAGCAAAAAATTTCAATGCAGTGGGGGTGGGGATGATTAAAACACAAAAAGGACACAATGTGTGATAAGATCAGCAGAACCTTTTGGAATTAATGCAAGGCGAGTGGATCATGCCCACCAATTAGAGCTTACATGGTACTTGCTAAATTTATCAGACCACGAATCTGTTCTTCCTTAATTGATAAGCAGGTGGCGTGGCTGATCTGCATCCAGATTCGAGGAGGAGAGATAAAAGTGGATGGATGGATGGATGGATGGATGGATGGATGGATGGATGGATGGATGGATGGATGGATGGATAAATGGATGATACATTTATGAGATGTTTTGATCTCTTAATGATACACCCTAGTTTGACATTGCCTCTCTCAGCAGCAGTTACTTAGGTCAGGGATCCTTCAAAAGATGGATGTTTATTGTAGCTAGATGAAAATGAAGGGTATAGGCTTGGGGAACTATTTGGGAGAGAATTTGACTGCAGCCTGACAAAATAACAGAAATTTAAGTTGGCTGGAAGATTTCATTCCTGACCTGAGGTGCTGGCTCAGAGCCATTATACAGAACTCAGCCTGCAAAACCTCACAGAACCCAGCTAAAGTCAGTTCCTGAACAGTTTCATCTTTGAAACAGGGAAAATATTACCATAATACTTTTTTCTCTTACCCTTTGTCTTTTAGGCCCTTTCAGATAACATGTCCTTCAGAGAAGGAAACGTTCCTTACTATGCACAGAGTTCTGATCTCACTTGGGGTATCACACATACTCAAAAACATCTGGATGGATTGCAAAGTCAGAGCAGTCTTATGTGCACAAAGAGCAATTATCCACCTGCTCTCTGTAGAGAAAGCCCCCATTCACTCCTGGGCTGCATGAAAGGGAATTTGGTGCTGTGCTTCAATCCCAAATGCACTCTAGTTCTGTTTTTTTTTTTTACTCTGAGCACTAGTGGAGGCAGATTTAAAGCTTGCTGTGTGGAAGGGAAATGCATTTCTAGACAGCAGGTTCAAAGTGGCTATGCAGATACTTCCCTTCTTCCATGAAATTCTCTAAGATAAGAATCTTAGTCTTGAAATTATTGAAATACCTGATGACCCTGAAATATCTCAGCTTAAATATAAGAAAGGCAACCTGGAAAGAATAGTCTGGTTTCATCTGTGTGTACTTTGGATGACTGCTCCTCTGTGTTTCATAGCTCCAGTTTGATAAACCACAGATTGCTTCAGGGGCTTATCCCAAATAAGCCATCTGATCTATATATTTCCTCCAAATTGGCCTGTAAAAGTGATTCTTCAGTTGCATAAAATATTTTGCAATTACTTTTATTTCTGTGCTGACAGAGCCAGGTGTCTCAGCTATTGCTGCATTCAGAGGAGGAAAAGCAACACATATGAAAATGGCTTAAACCAGCTTTATGCATAACCAAGGCAGGACTTCAGGGATATCTGCACAGATTAGTCTGACTATACCCCCTTGCAAATGGTCAAGCCTCACATTTTTCACCAAGGATGGAGCTCTAGTTTCTGATTTCCCAGTGTTCAACTGTAATACCATGATTTCACTTGTTCAGAGCTGAATCTCTGCTGTTTGGGCTGTGAATTAGGGAATATATCAAGGGGAAGCCAAGATTATTTGATCTACTAAAGAACTGGGGTTTCTCACAGGGCTCAGAGGAGGGGATAGATGCAGTCAGGAATTATCAGCCTTAGGAAGGAAAAGGACACAAGAACCCAGGAGACTTTCCCAGGCTCTGGTAACTTTACAAAAACACAATTCTGCAAACCCTTGTCCCTTCAAATCAGCCACGGACCTTTCTGCTACAAGCAGTTCCTTCTCTCACTCCCCTAGAAACACCATCCTCAGCTTGATGTGCTGTTTCCATAGCAACATTTAATTAATATAAACCCCCTGGCCGCTGCACAGCACAGGTAGTATCTGTAAGCAGCATTTAACATGAAATAAATTCAGGAAGTTCATCCAGCAAAAGGCCTGGCTCCAATCTCAAGTGTGTTTACAACAGCAGAGTGGAGCCTGTGCACTGAGGAGAGGAAGAGTTGCTCTGGATTTTAATTACACGAGATGTACATAGCAGTTAATTAATATGGAGCAAAATCTGGAGATGCCTGAGCTTCCAACCCTCCGATCAGCACCTTGGACCACACATGTGGGAGGCAGCAGTTCCTAACTCGATGCAGTATCCTCTGAACACCTCCACAGCCCCCTGGGTACCCCCCAATGCATAGTGATTTGGGGATGAGGACTAGGGCTTTCTCTCCACCTGCCACCAGAGCTGTGCCCCCCAGCCCCACTTTCCCAGTGTCAGGGAGATCAGGACCTGGGTATTTCTGATTAACACCCCACACACCCTCACTTCCCTCCTCCAGGAGCCACTTCAGCATCTCCTGATGGAAAGCAGGAGATGGGGTTGAAATTATAATGAGGCATCAGAAACGAACTGGTTTTATGGTTTGTAGGAATTGCAGATGTGTGTGTGGACATGTTTCCAATAAATTCTGGGCTGTAAATTGATCAGGTGTGATGCTGTGGTTTCTAAAGATAACAAAGCTTCCATTTTTGATTTTTCTGGCAAAGCATCTCCACACCACAGTGCTTTCAGGGAGTTAAGACCAGGTGAGAAGATCTGCAGACATAGAGGAGAAGGCACAATGCTCCCTCTTGAGCCACCAAACCCCTCTTCTGATTGCTTTGGTTTTATTGCTTGTCCAGTTTAATATGAAAGCATTTAATAAATCACCTGGAATAAAGGCCCCCTGAGCAAGGTCTGTTACATAATCTTGCATAATCCCTGGGATCACAGAGATTTTGGGAGCAAATCACCCTAATTTAAATACACCATCCAGGTAGACACCAAATAATAAGGCTTTTTCTCTGCTTCCATTTTAATGAGCTAATCCTTGCTTTTTGCTTCCATGGGTGGCAGTGGGATTCCTTGCATTTGGAAAAGCCCTTAATTTGGTGGTCTGAACAAGACATAGAGAATCAAAATTAAACAGGCAGCTAGGATCAGTGTGAAAATACCTCTGAAGGAAGGTGCTTGGACTCTTCTCTAAAAGCCAGGCATTTTCCAGCTGCCTCTAAAAACTCATTATTAAAGACACAGAACATCAGTCTCCCCTTTGTGCGTGAAATGAGTTTTAATTCATATCCCTCAGGCTGAAGCCTGAAGCTTGAGGAAATAACCAATACTGTTCACCTTATATCCAGCACTCAGAGGAGCAGGTTTCAGTCTCTCTGTCCCTGGGGTGTGGAAGGGATTTGGCTGTCAGTACTTTGATATCAACCTGGAATTCAGAATTGCCACCTCATTTTTCTAAAAATTTAGAAGCTTCTCATCAAGCCTGATTGTTCTGGTATGTCAGTTGCCTGGCATCTGAGTCAGTTTCTTTCCTGAAACTTAATCTTTATAAACATAAAGAAAAAGAAATTATTCCAGTTAGAATTTTACAGTAAATAAGTGTTGGATGAAAAAGGGTTTTACAGTGAAAAGAATTAAAATACATGTAACATTTTTTGTTTATCTTCTACTACAAAAGATTGAAATGTTAACTACAGAAAAAAATAAATAATGGAATTTGGAGTCAGTAGCTGAAAATGGGTCTTTCTGGTTGTCACTGGAATTCAGCAGAAGGTAAAGATTTGGATGAGTATATGGTACTATATTTTCTTCTCAATTTTCACTGGCATGGAGAAAACAGGGAGGAGAACAAAAGGAAACTTTGCTACTTGGATGCAACAGTATCTGCTCTTCCAGGGCCTTGGCCTGTTTGCTAATCCCCTTGTGAAAAGCACTTCGAAAGTGCTTTGAAACTCCCCTTTGGGACACAGAAAAATCAACAGCTAAACAACAGACCCCAGGGGCTCATTCCTGCAGCTGAAACAACACTAAATCTCTGTTACTTCAGACTTATGAAACCCTTATTATTTACTATTACATAATGTTATTGATTTGGACATGAGGGGATATAAGAGCTAATGCAGGCAGGCAGGACTGATACGGGGCTGGCAGCTCAGTCTAAGTTTACAGTGAGCACTTCTGAAATCAGCCTAATTAACAGTGACACCAGCAAGCATCTGGACCCTGCTGAGGTTTTGGCAGAGATAAGCTTAAAGCTTTATTCTCAGCAGAAGTGTTCAAGGAGGTGTCTGTGCTTACTGGGAGGACGTCAGGCTTGAAGAAAAATAATTAAAGTAAATCAGTGGGAACGGACCTGTAAACTCAAACACATACCAAGTACTACAGCTTTCAGCTAGAAAAGCTCCACAACTACAGCACAGTCTGCCTGCACAGAAAGATGAAACATTATATGAGTTATTTGAATATGTGTCACATACAAGGGCCAGAAAGGTGGAGGAATGTCCAGCCTGAGAGACATTGAAAGCATCAACAAGCTCCTAAGCAAGCCACTGGTCTAGCTGGGCTTGTGCTCAGTGTTGGGCCAAATGAGAGCCTGTGGTCTGCTCCAGCCCAAATTCTTATGTGACTTTAGGACCATATTATTTCTATGTGCTGGTTCAAATACAGGGAAAACATATATTTTTAAATTATTTTTAAAAATTCTTAAAGCTTTTGTCCTTTGAATTGCACGTTAGCATGCGTGAAGCAGCATTTTAAGAGGCAGCATCCTCCAATCTGCTTATAATTTTATGATCCTTTTTTTCTTGGTATTTTTGATGCTTCTTAAATTACACAGCCTGACAATGACTAGCAGGTTGTCTTCAGCAGGTGTTAATACAGCTATTCCAATGCAGAAGCTGGAGCTCAAAGGGCAGTATTGGCAGGTTATTATTCACAGGGAGAAGAAAAAAGACTCTTAAGAAAGAAACAATGTCCAATTATTTGGTTGCAGCATTTGAGGCTATATTTTGTAATGAAGTCTTAAATCTTTTTACATTTTCTTCCTTGGTTATGAAGCAGAAATTGCAACACATTTGAGAAGACCCAGGCCTGAAGAAGAGAGCAGAGAATGGACATACTCATGAGGAAGGGGAATTCCTGCCAAGGGTCATGCTCACAGCAGACAATAGTTTTTTTCTCCTCTATCACATATTCAAATTTGTGCAAACACCATTTGAATCAGGATTTTGCATAAGGCCATGTCCTTTGACTGATAGAGCCCAGGAGCAGAAATAAAGCAGACTTGGGACAACATGGGAGGAAGGTAGCAGGAAAGGATAATGGGAAAAATACTTTAAATTACTTGGGTTTGAAATTGCAGCTGAACTCAGCTTCTCACCTCAAGCCACTGCTGTGGCTGCTGGAGACTGAGCTGGCCTGTGCTATTCAGCACAATAATGCTACACCACTGTCAGTTTTCACTTGGATTTTATAAATGGCAAGGGTTTTGGTATGCATGTGGCAACAACTGAATTCTGCAGGCTCTCTCTATTCAGTCATTTCTCTCAGCAGCAGCAAAACCAGAAACAGGCTAGAAAAAAAACCTGAGTGGGTAAGATCTGGAATTTTTTTAAGCCTATAGTGTTTCAAACCATGCATCTGGAAGAGTATCCAGCCTTGGATGGGAGATGTTACTCGGAAGGGAGATTTTTTTGCTTAATTTTGGATCCTTGCCTTTGACACTGTTCATAAATGGTTAAAATAGTTTGAAATTTGGACACTTTTTTTTTTTTTTGTATACACAGTTTTATGTAAATAGAAAATAAACAGAAATGGGACGTTGAGTTCATTTGGGTGCACACTTGGGCCGTCTGTGAAATGGATGTTCACCACTAGAGGACTCTACAGCAATAGCTAATTGTCCTTTTTTTTTTTCCTTCCTTTTTTTCCACCCCCCACTTTTTTTCTTTTTTTTTTCACTTCATGCTTCTTCTGGTAATCCTTTCTCCGAGGACAAGAAATCCTGATCCAGAAGCCCCAGGTGCCCCAGATTTTGAAACAAGTTCTTAGACAAGGCCAGTTTGAAGTCACTGAGCTTTTTGCCCTGTTTAACATGGAGAATAAATTATCCCATTTTCAAGAAATCAATTCACATGCTATCCTGCAGGGGTGTGCTAGGGGCCTCCTGGGATGGCCTTTTTATTTCCTGCACTCGCCCCTGCCAAAACAAAGGAGTTTGGGCTGATGGAGGTGGACAGCCCAGGGACACAGACCTCAGATCCTAGGAATGAGTGGGAGGCAGTGACACAGGGCTGGAGCCGAGTCACAGCAAGGCAGTCTGTCCTCTCTCTCCTCCTAACACGATGCTGTCAGGACCCCTTCCCAGCTGGAGCTGCTTGCTGCTTCCTCTGGAGTCCCTTGGCTCCCCTCGATACCCCCAAGCCAAAGAGGGCAGCCAAAAGGCTCCTCGTGCTCCCCGGTCACACTTCCTCTCTGCCTTCCTCTCTGCCTTTCTCAGATTCAAGGCATTGCAGAAAACCGGCCATTGATGGATAAATTAGAGTTTTAGAAGCACTTTTGGGCTTTTTCTTTTCCCTCTGAAACCTCTGAGAAGGAAGTCTGGGTCTAAAACACAGACATTTAAATTCCAGGCAGCTGGCCAAAATCAGTGTCTTCTCTCAGACCATGAACACTGGGAAGATTCACACTGGGTCAGCAACAGCCCTGCTTGGAGCCCCACGTGGATGAGCTGGGACCAGCTCTGCAGCTGTCCTTAGAAAGCTGAGACCTTGTGACGTTTGCCATTGTCATGTCCTTGAGTTTCAACACTGGAGTCAGCTGAGTCCAACGCTGGTGCTTGCAGGATGGCCCTATTTAGTTCAGTCTCATGGTGTGAGGACATCTCTCCTTCAAACAGGCTGCTGGGTCTCCCAGTCCTACCAGTCCACAGGCCAAAGAACAGCAGGAGGATGGCAGCTCTGGCACCTTACCTTTCATCCTTCACCACAGGAAGGTAATGCTGGAGAATGGTTCCTTGGACCACCTCTAAGGAAAACAGGGATACCCATGCATCCACCTGCATTGCTCAGGAAGACCTGACCTCATGCAGCTCACTGAAAAGGGCTTGGTTTGTGCCATCTCCAGAAGAGAGCAACACCTCTGCATTTGGCCTACACTGATTTCTGATTTCTGTGACTGTGGACACCTGCAATGGGTGCCTTCCTCCAAAACCTGCTCCCAGCGCCCTCCCCACCACACACCATGGAGATGCAGTGCTTGGGAGCAGGCCAGCTGCAGGTGAGCAGGTACAAGGGCACAGCCACCACTTGCACCACTGGAGAAATAAATCTGCTGTCAGTGAGCTACAGACGGTCAGAAAATCTCCAAGGTTTCTCTCAAAGAAACATGATGAGGGTCATGGGATACAGAGCACACTCACAGCAAATGGGAGGCTATTCAGAGCCAGACAGACAGGCCTGGGGATTAAAACTGGAGTGGGTAAGGCACAGCAATCCCTGGAATAAATGATCAGGGCCTACAGCTCCATCATCTGCAGCTATGTCCTTCGTCAGGAGAACCATTTTTACTTCTAGTTGCCCAAAAGTTTGTGCCAGATCAGGACTGACATCCCTCTGAAGTAGAATGGTGCTGAAGGCAGAAGAGGTTTAGGATACTCTTGTTTCTCTTCACCACTCTGGAGCTGCTGAAAATTGCCTCAGTGCCAAGAAAACTCTTCCCTTTACTGCAGCTCTAAGTCACTTGTTCCAAAATTCCTTTAATCTCCAGTGATTTTTTGGCTATGTTTGGAGAGCATTGTTTGGAATCAGCAATGATCCCTGTTAATTAACATTTTTTAGGTGTAAGGGACGTGGGCGTTGTTTAACCCATTTGGAATGTTTCCAGAGTTACTGGAAGTAGGGCATGCAACCAGCAAAACGGGGTCCCTGTTGGCACTGCCCATGAGGTGCACATTGTCCCAGGCTCCTGAGGGGGGTGTGGATGCCCAGGTGCACAGAGCAGCCCCAGGCACTAAGCCAGGACAAAGAATCATGGAATAGCTCGTGTTGAAAGAGACCTTTAAAGATCACCCAGTCCAGAACATCCTGCCATGAGCAGGGACGTCTTCCCCTAGACCAGGCTGGTCAGATGAGCTGCTTTGAACCAGGCAGGGGAGAAAGGGACATTAAAACAAGATGGGGGCTTGAAAGCAATGGGGATCTCTACAGTGCTGGCACAGCTGGCAGCTGGGGCCAGTGTCTTGGTGAAACTCTTGGCAGACTCGTTTTGCGAACAGCTCTTCTGGCTCCAGATTGAGGGGGTGCTTTGATACTCCAAAGAGAAGATGCTGAAACAAGGACACAGAGCTCTGCCTGGCTGCCTGCAGCTCTGCAGGAAGCTGGCAGGACTGAGGGAGGGAAGGAGAGACAATGTCCTTTACATGCACAGGCACTGCACATGGTGGGACCCCTTTTGTGCCTGAACACCAGGTTGGAATGAACTGAGGGACATTTTCCACCATCCTCCTCTTTACTTCGTGTTTCTATAGAGGGATCAGTTATCCTGGGCAAGGTGTGTGTTTTTGATCTTTCTAACTCTTCTATCCCCATTTGTAGTACTTGCTATAAGATCTCAGTTACCTTTTAATCTTGCCACACCTCAGCGAGTCAGAGAGTTGCCAGGGTAGTATCTGATTCCAGTGTTAGGCTGGAATGATTTGCTTTGAAACTGAAAACAAATTCACTGACCACTTGCAAGTGAAATATAACAAGTCTTTGACAACTACATTTTTATTCTGAGTTGCTTGGATGGATTTCAGCACAGAGAAAGTCTCTGGGATACCCCATCACATTATGTGCCAAATTTGGACTTGGTCCAGTGAGGATTTTTGATGATTTTTGATCTTCCCTGTATTTTTCAGGATCATGTACGCATGGCCATTGTCCTGGGGATGGGATACAGTTCCCTCTGAATGCCTAATTAAGCCCTGATTAGCATTTCTTCTAGGAGCAGATGCAGCTTTTCCAACCCAGCAAACAATGCCATCTGTTGTTCCCTGGCTGGAAGTTCCATCCCAAAGTGTGCTCTGCTTCTATATTTAATTGTGACGTTTCCTGCTGCCAAAAAAGTGAGGTTGTTTAAATTTGGCATCAGGAGAAAAGGCGGAGAGGGAGAGAGATTTGATTTACATTGTTACTGCAGAGAATGCTAAATTGCTTCGGTCTGACTGGCAGCTCTTCAGCTTGCCCTCCTGTGCAGGACAAACCCAAAGGGTGAAACCTTCCATCAAGACTCCCCCGGCCACTTTTCACCCTCTCCTCGATGTCAGGGCTGCCTCTGCAGGGAGTCTTCAGCAGCTTTTCCTGCCTTTGCTACTGCCAGTTCCCTGGAGAGCCGAATTCGGGGTGATAGCAAGGTCCTCGGGCACTGGCACTCAGCATTGTTCTGTGACCTTCTCTAGAGACTTTTGGCACTCACAAGAGAGGAAAAGTGTTCACAACCAACCTTGTCTCTGTTCCTGGCCCCGGGGAAAATGCTGAATTTGCATGGCCTTGACCAAGCTGCCATGACTGCCGAGGAAGCCAATTGGAGAACTGATTTTTGGGCATCTGTCAACTGGCTTCTGGCTGGAGACCCACTAAACTAATTTCACACAGACCACTTAGCAGCCACTAGCCGGCTGTGGCATGACTTGTGATGGACTGCAAACAGTGACCTAGACGGGAAAACACTGATTTTATTATTTAACCCAGTAGGGAGCAGGGGGTTGTAGGATGGGAGTGTTCAGGGAAAAAAAAAATAGATGCAAGGAAGTGAACGCGGTTTGTGGGCCAGATTTTATCCCTCCTACTTCAATGAACATCACCTACTTAGCTACATCAGGAGATCCAGCTTCATGATATAAATGGGTAAAGCCAGCTAGAGAATTCTGGCTAGGTTAAATCTTTTGACTCTCAATTTTTGGGAAAGTGAGGATTTAATGGGAATGAGGCAATTAGTGCTGATTTCTATAACAAATAGAATAGGTTTCTGTAGTCAAATCAAACGTTTAACTTTGCAAATGTTTACATTTTCCATCATAATGAATGTTATGCTAAACAAATATAGCCAAAGGGTAAATGCTATTATTTAAAACTTTGGGTTTGGGTTTTTTTTTCCTCAAATTTTTTTAAAAAATTAACTCTGATGGTTCATGATGAAGGAAGGGATCTCAGTCAGCAGTTTTCCAATTTATTCTCATAATGCCAACATGTTGAAGAATCCTGTCTCCCCAGCTGGCTGACATCAGCTATGCATCACGTACATCAAACCATGGGCCAATGCAGGGCATGTGTCGTTTAATAATGCAGGAGAGTTTCCCCTATACACTGAAATCATAACCACAGCACTAGTCCCTCAAAAACCCTCAGGGATGCTTGAGGCCAATACCATATGTAAGGAGCTGGTATTAACATTCATCATAAATTAAGCTTCTTTCCCCTACATATGCCTCATTCTTAAATCCTCTTTAAGAAGAGATTTAAAAACATTTTTAAATGTCTGCCAGATTATTTTTTTTTCTGTTTCTGTTAAGCATTCCTATTGTGCTGCCCCTGCCTTCTCAGATGTCTGGCTCTGCATCTCCTTCACGGCAAGGAGGTGGTTGCCAATCTGTGTGTCTGGCGTGCCCATCACTGCCATACCTGGCCTTCTGCTGCTGCCTCGGAACAAAAGCAAAATCCTAATCCTAACAAAAAGCAAATATCTTAATCCCATCAGCATTTTAACATCAGATGTGTGCATTGCTACAGCACAGGATGCTTCCTGCAGTTTCCTGGGACTACCCTGTTTAGCTCTGCCCCAAAGAAGTGAGAGTTACAGCTCAGAAGCTGGTGGGAGCAGATTACTGATAGACATGGTTTTGAAGTGTCTTTCCAGGAGGAGCTTTGCAGGGAGCTCTCCTGAACTTTGTATGCATCCAGGACAGGCAGCTTCCAGAATTCTGCCTGCCAGGTTGCAGACGACACTCTGGGTTCACACACAGCTTGCTGGGACAGCATTTGGCTTTTGTAGTAACACTCAGACAATGGTTTGGAATTAAGAAACGTGACCTTGCTTTTCTCCCCAGCTCCTTCATACTCGGGAACAGCCGGGTGGAACACAGCAGGAATAGGGAAAACCAATTTTGTCTTTTATGTTTTTGTTGTTTTACAGATGTATTCAGGATGCCACCACACCCACATATTGCACAAACCCCTGCTGTCTTCCTGAGCAGCTCATTAAAGTTATTAGCAGGCTCCCGGGCAATTTTCAGCCTCCTCAAGAGTAGCTGGGCTTGTGGCAGGGAAGGCAGCAGCACCCTAAGAGTTAAACTGCAATGACCTGGAACAACACAGATCAAAAGAAAAAGGAATTCAATACAGTTCAACATCTTCAGTGTACTTTGTTATTTACCATGCAGAGCTTGTGCCAGCTGTAGCTGACCTGTCTCAAGCTGTGAAGAAAGGACTGTATTTTATACTTATTGGAACTTTTGTTTCACTATATCCCCGGAGCAGCAACCCTCCAACCTCCTCCCATGCCCATACCATGCAAAATTGGTCATGCATGACAAGCAGTCATACACGTCACCAGGACAAGCAGTGGTAGTAACTTCAGTGGGGAAACAGGGGAGATTTCCTTTACTAGGCTGGAAAAAGCAGCCCTCAAATAGTGCATCCCTGAGTGTTTCAGCACACTTTGGGTATTCCCACCCAGCCGTTATCTCGGGAGATACACTTAACAGAGCTGTTAGTTTTTCGCTTGACTCTTATTACTGAACATTTGTGTCTGTGTATAGGGAGTAGGGCCCTGGAGAGATGGGGTCGTGGGAGAAGACAGTGAGCAGCTCTTCCCTGCCTCTTCTGTGTATTTAAAATTTGTGAAACCAAAGAAAGCTTCCAGCTTCTTTTTTTCCTGGTAGATGAAGTGTTCCACAAACCCCAGGGATAGTCACTCGGTGAAATTATTCCACAGGGCAGGTCCGCAGTTACCTGCTGTGCCTCACTCCAGAGCCGGGGTTGGAAAACACGGGTGGGATCAGAGGCACTGCTGTTTCCAGCTGCTCTCGTGTTATACGAAGATGTTATTGCTTTGAAAAATGTTACTGTTTCTAAATGAGCAGGGTATTTTTTCCAGCCTCAGCCCACACTGTTGCTGAAGGCAGCACTGCCACGTCCCCCCTGCTCCTTCCAGATGACGGCAGCGGCCCGCGGGTGGTGCCCACGCAGGGCACGGCCCCCGGCCGGTCTCCGTGCGACCCCAGGCTCCGCAGCTCCTGCAGCCAGCGGGCCCTGCTGACCTTCACATCCCCCACGCACCCAAATTCTGCTGAGGCCGGCCATTTCACAAATCTGCCTGAATTTTAGTCGGCTTTTGCTGACTTTCCCTGTCCCGCCGCAAGCGCGGGAGTCCGCTGGGTGAGTGACAGGCAGGGACATCACTCCGCGGGGCGCCCGTCCTGTGGGACAGGCGGGACAGGGCCGGCCGCGCAGGACCCCGCGGAGCGCTGACTGCGGGGGCAAAGGCCGGAGCAGAAGGGGGCGGGTTCGCGCCAGGGCTGGCCGCACTGGGGGCCGAAGCGCAACGCGGGCCGTTCCCCAGGGAGCCCCGGAGCAGCCGGTGCGGGGACCGGGCCGAGCGGCCGCAGCTCGGCGGAGCCGGCCCGGCGGAAGGCGGCCCTCACCCCCGGGGACCGACGCTCCGCCTCGCCCCGCCCATAACCGCCGTCCTGAGCTTCTATTGGTCAATTCCCCGAAGGGGGCGCGGCGTAAAGGGAACGTCACGGAAGCTGCGCTCTCTGATTGGTGGCGGTGGCGGCGGGCGGCCCCGCCCCCGCGGTCCCACGCGCGGCCGGGCCCGCCCGGTGGGTACATTGTGCGCGGGGCCGGGGCCGCGCCGGGGCTGCTGCATCCCTGCATCCATCCCTGCATCCATCCCTGTATCCCTCCATCCCTGCATCCCTGACACCTGGCGCTGGGGGCTTCGCGGCTCACGGAGATTTCGGCTCGGCCAGGTGACGGTGAGTGTTTTCCCCCCAGATCTGGGTTCATGCGGCGCTGGCAGGCCCCCTCCGAGCAAGGGACTTGCTGGGGTTCGGAGCCGCGGGGACAGGGATGTGCCGGCCCCCTACAGGAGGGACCATGAGTGCCGCCCCCCGTACCGGCCGGGGACTCGCTAGGGGCTTGGAGCATCGCAGGAAGCGGCAGGGAAAGGTTTGGGGAGGGGAAGATCTTTCCACTTTCGAAGAAAAAAAAAAAAAAAATAAAAAATTAAACCCCAGCTATTAATCGCATGAATGTGAAATCCAGGTGGTATTGCTTTTTGCTTTGTTTTTGGTTTTTTTTCCCCCTCTTTTGTCCCTATATATATCTCTCAAAACTGCGCTCCAAGGGACACAACTTCCGTGGCCTCTGATGAAATCAGTTCGAACAAGCCTGTCTAGAGAAGTGAGCAGGTTCGTGTGAGTGATTGAGCTGAGCTGACAGAGGAGAAAAATGGTTCTTCCTCCTCTTGTCCTCACGAACCCCTTTGCATTTAAAAAAAGTTAACAGCCTCTTTGGTAGTTGGGTTTTCCATATATTTTTTTGTCTTTATTTTCTTTATCTCTCCACTTGTAATTGTTGGGGTAGGGGACTTAGACCAGCCAGACCTGTGCTTGGAAGATCTGCCCTCAGCCTTGCATAAGCAGACAGCTGAATGTTTCATGCTATTCCAGCGGAGAGTCCCAGCGTCGTGACTGCTCTGTTTTCCTTTCCTGGCAATCTCTGCGTGTGTTCTTTTGTGATCTGCTGGAGGGAATTCTTCAGCCAGGGTGCTGTGGGATTTTGTAGCCTTCCTCCAAATGTACCTCTTCCTCTCCAGGACAGATCCAGAGCCACGAGAAAAAAACAAGCAGCTCCATAACCTTTATACTTTGACAACTTCCCTTGTTTTTGCTTCTTCCTTCCTGCATCTTGTGACACTTGTTTTTATTGAAGTTACCTTAGGAGCAACCCGAGATGTGTAACACAGCCCATGTGTTCTGGTGGTGGCCAGCTGCTGCTGCTGGCTCAGCTGCTCTGGTGACAGTCTCCGTCCAGAGTTCTGAGCTCTTCTCTACTTTCTTGTCTCTGCCCCTGAGCTCTTCTGTATGTTCTGCTCTGTC
Source organism: Pseudopodoces humilis (assembly GCF_049639895.1). NCBI lineage: Eukaryota > Metazoa > Chordata > Aves > Passeriformes > Paridae > Pseudopodoces > Pseudopodoces humilis. The sequence continues at coordinate 6,670,107 of NC_142215.1, read as the reverse complement.
CATGTCTCCAAGAGCCTGACTCCTTAATGCTATAGGACCCTTTCTGGGGCCTCTCTGTTTTCCTGGTCCTGTTTTCTGCTGCAAATCAAATCTTATCTGAAAACATATTTTGTCTCTTTTGTGTCTTTAACCCCAGCCATCTGCTCTGGCTTATCTTTGCGATAAGCCCAAGTAAAGCACTTGGGGAGGAGGCATAGGTGGAAGTCTGCTCTGCAACAGGAAGTGTGAGGTGGCACGAGCTTCTCAGAATTAAAGCAGAGTGAAAATTGCTGCAGAATTGCACCATATTGTGGATATGGGAGACTGTAAACAGCTTCAGCACCAAAGAACTTAAATTTCCCATTCCTTTCTTGTTGATTTTCCCAAATATTTGAGGATTGTTATCTGAAGTCCTCCTGTCTCAGCATGTGTGCAGAGTGTGGTATCATGCTGTGTTTGGGGCAGGCTCAAGTAATTCAAGCAGAGGAGTTGGCGTCTCAGATGTGCTTTTGCAGAGGAGTTAAGGCCAGTTGAAAATGGTTTGACTGAAGGACCAAGGCAAAAGAAATTTGTGAAGGTGACAGCTTGGGGACAGATGACAAGATATTGCATAACACATATCCCAAATGTGTTAAAATAACCATGAGTCTGATCCATAAGATGGTTCTTCTGGCTCTGGAGGGAGTGCTGGACATCGTCTGGTATGGAGATAAAGAGTGTGTGCATATCTGTGCATATGCACGTGTGAATTATGATAACATTTTTGTCCCTGTGGTGGTGACCAACCATCCCCAAAGCCTGCAGGAGTTCAGATCCTTCTTAGCAGTCTGAGCAGGTTTTAGGCAATGTTTGATGGGTGAAACAGGAAGGGCAGGATGTGGCCATCTGTGGAGGTGGAAGAGGACAGGCAGAGTTGCGAGGTGGGATGGAAGTGGCAGCATTACAAAAGAGTGTTGAGCAGTGCCTTGGCTTGGGCGCGAGTAGGTGGAGCAGGACAGGCAGAGCTGGCCCAGGGTATCCGTGGCTGCTCAGTGTGCTCAGGGACTGTGGAAGGGCCGGGTTGGGAGCTGTGTCAGCACTGGAACTGAGGGCTGGATTTACTCCCCACTTTCACAGACTGTAGTTGAATTGCAGGGAGTGTAGCTGGCATTGCTGGAAACAGTGGCTGCAGGGATGCTGGCTAGGAAGCATTTAGCTGTAACGAGCCACCCCAGGCCCCCTGGCCTGACCTTTAACCACCATCAGATCGCTCTGTCTTTGCTTATCAGCTTTATATCCCCACAGTGACTATTAGTATCTCTCCAGCCAGAACAGACAGCTTTGTCTTTCCCCCATCACCTAAGCCTGGGAATGTTGCATGTCCCATAACCGCTGTCTGCTTGCTGACCATTAGGCTTTGCAAAGACTACCAGTTTTATATGATAGCCTGTCACATTGTGGCGAGGCAAATTTATTACTGTACAACAGTGGCAATCACTCTGGTTTGCTTGCAGTGTGTGCAGGATGCCTGAGACAGCCTGGGCTGCTGCAGGGATGCCACAGTGGCACGGAATTTGCAAGCTGAGTGCTTGGTTTGATGCTGTGTGAGTACCAAAATGGAAAAATCAGAGGGTTTTTTGTTCCTTCTGTCCAGAGCCAGAGGGCTCTGCAATGCCCTGTCCTGCAGCCCCAGACCCTTCAATATCTGTCAGTGCGATACAGTCCTGTTGGAAATGGATGTCCCCCCTGCCCAGCAGCATGAGGGGCTGATCTATTCAGGAGGCGTGAGGGCCTGCCATCTCCATGGCTCTGAACTCCAGCCAGAATTGCAAATGAGCAAACCAAACCTGGCAGTTGTTCCATGATCTCCTGCCTGGCAGGGGAGTGGGGGAGGCAAAACAAAACCCCAGCTTAACTGGCCAGGCCCAAAATTGAAATCCTGCCCCGACAGCAGGCAGGCAGACAGACCTGTTTGGTGTGAGCATCCGTGACAGGGCTTTTGGTCAGCCTGGCCACCAGAGCACTCAGCTCTGCCAGCCTCAGAACTGGGAGAGTGGGAGGATCTGAATAAGATCTCTGGAGTCAGCAGCTGCCGTGGTTATTCTGGCATTAATTTGACATATACCACATCTCATCTCCTAAACTCTCCCTGGGAAGTGGCATGTGGTTCCTCTGTGTTTGAAGTACCAAAGGCCTTTTGCCTTTGCACCACATTAGCAAGTTTGGCTTGCTTGAAAAGGATTTTATCCTGCCCAGATGGGGCTGGGGTAGGTACTGCAATCAAGTAGACCGTTCCCATTCTGGAGCCTTTTCGGGTATAATTTGGAGGAGGGAATTGTGAACTCGCTTGCTTCCTCTGCAGCCCCCCATTCATTTTGCAAAGCGCCTGTGATTGATCTGGCAGAATGGGATGTATTCACAAGCAGAGCTGGAGGGCAGCAGGAAGGACAAAACCCCACCACAGCCTCTGAAATGAATCACAGGCTCTGAAAAGATCCGCTGGGGTTAAGGCATAGCAGTGAAAAGCTATTGTCTGGAGCCTGGACTGTGGCTAAAAGCATTATTTATCCCGATTTGGGTAGTGGTTGTAGGAGGGCGTGGTGTTCCCAGGAGCAGCAAAGCCAGTGTGCTTAGTGGTGAACATGAACTTTATTTGATTGTGTCACAGGTAGCTCAAGAAGCTTTTTGGAGTATCTCAGCTGCAGAGTAGCAAATCCAACACCTGATTTGCAAATAGAACTGCATAGGTTGCATGCAAAGAGGATTTCCTACAGGTATTTTTATTGTGGTTGGAGCATGGTTGCCTTAGACTCAGATGAGTGCATGTCATAGATCTGAGGCACTTCAGCCCCTTTTACCAGTGCTTTTGTGAGACAAAACAAGAATCTCACTAATTGGTTCAGCTTGGCAATAATGTTCTGATTTTCTATCAAGTAAGTGGCATTCAGTAGATTCTTGTGGTGGCTTTAGGCTCAGAGTGGAGCATGGGTTTAAAGGGAGGAATGGTGGGTGCTGCTGAGAATGGGATATGAGAATATGAGTGGGATATGAAACTCAGTCTGAGTTTCTGAGACTGAGTTTCAAAATGTTCAGATATGTATCCGGATCTTCTCCAGACAATCTGATTCCTGGAGCCTACAGAATTGGGCTTGGAAAACCTCCCAGTTTCTGTCTGAGCCAACAGAAGGAGCCTTTCACATGGTCTCTCTGTTTTCTGTCTAGGGTGTACAGGCTAGACTAGGAAGTGAGAAAATGAGAAGAAATGATAAGGATTCCTCCCATTCTCAAAGGCTGGGGCAGGATCAGAAATTTTGCACTGGGGGGATGGAGTCAGCTGCCTTTCCTGTGTTTGCCTATTTGCAAATCTGGTAAAACATCAAGAGTTTGTCAGGAAGGGCAAATCCAGAGTGATACCCTCTGATTCACAGCAGTTACGTTGTCTGAATTCCAGCCTGCAAAATCACAGTTGCATCTTTGCTGTGTTAGTCATCCTGAAGAGAACAGGAACAAATTTGGCTGAGACAGGCAAACCGCTAAATTCACCGGGATTGCTGGAGATGAACCCAACCTGTTGGAGAGCAAAGTCTGCATGCACTGTGGACAGAGCAGAGGGCATGCCTGGGAGATGATGTAGTGAAGGTCCCGTGCTGCCCACCTGGCAGCAGCCCAGGCTCCACACTCAACAAGTGCGGTGCTGCACTAAATGCCAGGTGCAATTTTAATTCCTTTCATGTCAAGCACTCTTGACAGAAGAGCATTACTAGTATTGAGCATTTCAAGCAGCTCCAAGCTGTGTACCTGACGGTCCGCTGTGTTATGCAAGGACAGGAAAATCATCTGAAAACATCTTCCTTCCCCTTTCTTGTTTTTTATGTCTCTCCCCCGCCATCCTTTCCTGTTTTCTTTTGGTTTTTTTCTGCTTTTGAAGCTCAAGCTGCCTCTGAGTATGTGAATGCCTGCATGTAACAGATCCCCTTTCTCAAACCTTTTGATGGTCTCCAGTGCTGGGAAATAGCATCTGAAACACAGCTGTATCTGGCTTTGTGTTTGACAGTGTTGTCTCACTGCTTGTTCTCCGAAGCAGTTTTGTAAGGAGCTCTTCCCTGTGAAGACAACACAGGAGGTGACTTTTGTATTTCTACTTTGCTACTCTGTACACTAAAAAGGGAGAAGTTGGTTCTATAGCAGTAGTTTTGGCCTGGTGTAATGCTGATGGCCTAAGCACCAGGTGGTGGAGTCCATGAGAGCATTGGAAAGGTACAGATATTTGGGATGAGAGAGAGCACATTACTAATTAGTAGAGAATTGATCCCACCACTTTCAGGGAGAAGTTAAACTTTGACTGAATTCAAGACAGTGTTTCACCCCATGGGGCTGATACTGTGAGATGGAGAAAAAATAACAGAGAAAATAAAATCTTATCCCTGCTGTCACTGTTCGTTTCAAGTGGGTCTGCTCTGATTTGGAAGGAGTGTCTCTATGTTGTAGTACAGGCCATGCCTAGAGGGCCCATATGGCTTCTTGGGAATGAAACTCTGCTGCAGTGTGAGCAGCTTCATCCAGGTCTTCTGAGCTGAGCCAGCAAGCATCCTTACTGCTTATTTATTTACTTATTTACAGCTTTAAATAGTTCATGGTTGAGTGAGGCAAAAAAAAACGTGTTCTGCTTGCTGCTTCTCTCATGGGCGAAACCAAGTGCCAGATTTGGATCATGGGATTTGGCGTCTTTGTTGGTGTTTAGCCAACCTTTATGATCTTGGGAGAACATTTATAAACCCTGCAGTTTTGCCCTTCTAAGCGGAAGTGATTCTTGATCTCCTGAAGTCCTGCTGGGGAGCTTATTGATCACTTTGAAATCTTGTCCTCTTGAAAGCAAGAAGGATCTCAGCTGGTGGTTCCCTGCAGGTAGTGAATGAAACTGGAGATTTGTGGAGAGCCCTTTGGTTTGAGATGGAGGGGGAACCCCAAGGCTGCTAAATATAGTTCATGTATCAATAGCCTTTCTGAGCTGCCCTCTCATATGCAGTTCTTCTGTGACTGGGGACAGGGCCTGATACAGCTTCAGAGGATCTGTCTAAGAGGCACTTGGATTTTTCAAGAGGTGGTAGAGTGTCTCCTGAGGTTCTCCTAAAGGACCATTCCAGCAGGGCTCTGAAAGGGTGACCAGTCAGCCTGGGAGGGAAAGTCTTCTGGTGGGGTGTGCTCTGTAGGAAGCAAAAGGAACTTGGACAGGAGAGCTGTGGTTCTTCGTGTGGGGAGTTTGGCCAGCTCTGTGCTTTTGTTTTTCCCCTTGTTCTCTTTTCAAGCTTTCTCCTGTCCAGAGAGACTGCTGGGGTGTTTTCTTCATGAGCTGAGATTTGAGGGGTCTTCTTTTCTTGAGCCAAATCCTTCCCTCTTTCAGGATTGCTGTCTGCCCTGTCTGGATGAGTGGAAGGATTTTCAAAGCAACCTTATCTTTCTCTGCTGGAAAAAACCCGTCTTTCCCATCCTGGCTGTACAAAGGCTGCAGACAGCCAGGGAAATACTGCAGCCAGCAGACAGCATTGGAGAGCTGTCAAAAAGCTGATGCCCCTCTGCCCTCATCCATATTGAAGAAGGATTATTATCTGCCTCTGCGTGCAGTAAGATCCCTTTCAAAGGTTATGCAGTAGATACTTATTTTTTCAATAACTGCCTTTCAAAGGAAAAGAAACGAATGCAGCATGGAGAAATTCGAGCCCCAGTTTGTTCAGGTCGTGCCTTCTGCTGTTCCCATTGACAGGGCTGTTCCAGCAACAGCTTCCTGCATGATGGAAGGTGCAGCTGGGAGCTCTGATAACCCCGGGCTCTCACAGAGCAGGTGGGAGCTTGGCAGGGGCCACTGACAGGTTGCTTTGTGTAAAATACTCCTCATTCAGAATGGTTCTGCTTTTTCTCTTTAGCTCAGTAGTTGGGTAAGGGAGCAAGGAGTGTGGTAGGGACCAAATTGTGCTCTGCATGTGTCTGCTTCAGAGAAGTGCCCGTGTCACAAATCCAGCCTGCTCATGGCTGCAATTAAACATGGCTTAAATCGAAGCACTTCTGTGCGCATGATGAAATTGTAGAAGACATTTTGCCTACAGGCTTCTGAGGTTTGTCAGCTGCTACATTTTGGGAGAAACCTGCCAGATGAAGTCGTTGCTGCCTGCAGTTTCTGTTTGTCTGATATGGGTGAGATGATGCCAAGGTCTCTGGTAGACTGAGACATGCAGTGAGGGGAGTTTGTGAGGGGAAGGATTAGTGTCTGCCACTTCTCTGCTTGTGCCCAGCTATGGCAGGATCCAAGAAGCCCTCAGAAAAAGCTGTTTGGGTGCTGCTGAAAACCACAAGCAAGGCTTTCTGGTGAGATGGCTACTCCCCAGAGTTCAGGGCTGCTTTAGTTTCAGTTTAATGGTCTGTCTAGCCCTCCTTTCTGTGACCAGTGACACCCAGTGTCATAACCCCGCTCCAGGAGAGGCCAAGGGGCTGTAACTGTGGTCTCTTTAGCTTTCACAATTCCAGCTGCACTGGGGGTCAGTTGGTGCCTGTAGTGACAACATGATAGAAAGAGCAATGCTGGGAACTGGACTGCAACCTGCCAGTTTATTCCCTGGATATTTTTAAAGACGTACAGGATAGAAATATTATTTGCCTCCAAGTTCCCTGGGATAGATATTTGATACTGGAAGCCTGAGATTTAAAATATATGTGTGCGTGTGTGCACACATGTGATATATGTATGTGTCCTTGTGTGTATGTATATATAAAAAATGGCTTTGCTGCAGCTTTTATTTAGACATTCCAATTTCTAAATGACCTGCTCCTTCCACTCAGAGTAGTTGCTTTTAATCTTAGTGTCAGAAAAATCATTGCTGCCTTCCTGCAGTCTCTGTGTTTGTTTCCATAGCTGTCTTATATAAATTGCTTCTTTTTTTGTGCATAAGCAAATCAAAGGTTAACACTGAATAGTTGACCTGAGCTGTGAGCAAAGAAAGCAGTAGCAGTGGCAGGGTGGTTTCTGAGGTTGTAGGAATAGGAACCTAAATCAATAGCTTTTAGCAGACTCATAAATGTTTCATTTGTATTCCTCGCTTTGGCGTTGACATGGGAATCCATATAACCCCTTAAATTAATGTTGTTCCTGCTGTGCTGGGTGAAGATGTTGGAAACATTTCCTTCAGATGCACTTCAAAGTGCTGCTCCATAATGGCATTTTCCTTCCTGTTTTGGAGCCTTGGTTGTGCACAGCCTCCAGCCACGAGCGAAATGAGCTTGTCAGCCTGTCAGCCCCCATCCCAGGCTGCAGGAGTTTGGTCCATGGACATGGCCATATCCCAGCCGATTACCCACGTCAGTGTTCCTGCTCCTGACTCGGAGGCAGAGCAGGACTTGTGGCTGCTTGGGCAAGCTGTTGTTTCTGCATGGAGAAGCACAGAGACTTTTCCCTGGACTGTGACACAGCCCTGAGGAACGAGTGAGGCCTTGAGAAGACAAACCTCAATAACTCTTGGCAGCGTGTGGGGAAGGAGCAGCATGCCCACAACTGTTTGTCTAATTCAGACTCTTTTGGAGGCACTGGAGAAGCAGGGGCAGGAAGCTCATCTGCAGAGCCTGAGTCAGGCAGCTTATCTGGCCATCTGCCTCCTCCTGAGGTCATCCACCCATGGAGTGTAGGAGGGTTGAGCAGCTCCAGGTCACTGCCAGGTCAAGGCTGTGACCTGCCGGCATCCTGGGAGCGCTGCGTCCTCTCTCTCAGCATTTTGTGGTTTCCTCCAAGACCTCAGTGCTGGCTGGGGAGGACAGGGCTCATCTGCAGACCTTGTGTTTGCAGGGTGGAAAGACCCCTGAGAAACCCCGGGAAGAGCAAGTTAAAAAAAACCCCATCCAACCAACATCAACAAAAAGAACCCATCTAAAATCCCTTCCCCAAGTGTCTTGTCTAAACAATTCAGTGACTGGAGTGAAGGTTGACCCCTTTTTGATTTTTTCAGGTTCATTTTACAAACCTCAGGACAACTTCCGAATTAACTTCTATAAGAGAGGGCTATGCATGTGTATCTGTCTGCTTTAGTTACATGGGGAACAAAATACAGCTGGCTAAAGTATTTTGGAGTAAATGACTTGGATTTTATCATCTAGGTAGTATTAATTTGATTAGTCCAAAGGGGTTTTTTCTTCTACAGGGAAGGATTGGTATCAGGTAGCACTGAAGTGAAATAGTAGCTAATAAAAGCACTGTGTTTGATTCTGCCTTTCTGGTAAAAAGCATAATTTATGTATTTATTTTGTCTTATTCTGATGAGACTCTGTCCTGAAAAATGTTTCAGTCACATGAGGTGTCTGGCAAGTTTTATCATCAAAAAGTACAACAAATGGGTTTGGTAAAATTGGTTCAAACTTTTGGCTTCTGCTGGCAATTAAATATTTTGTAAGTAAAACCTGTAGCAGTTGCTTTTCCTAAACCTGCAGTAATCTACTTGAAAATCAGAAGCCAAACTTGATTTCTGCTGAGCCAAGAACAGACCAGTGCCCTTTATCCTGGATAGTCTGCTCTCTCTATGCTGTTTTCTAAGGAAAAATAACTCTTCTGTGGTTTGCCAATACCCTCTGGGGGCTGTTGAAACAATATACCACCAAGTTTGGGGTTTGATTGCCTCACTTTGTTGCTCCTTTGTTGAAACCAAAGCAGAATTTCTCCCTTCACCCCATTGTGCCTTCGCACCCTGCTCAGCCTGAGTTAAATTTTTTGGAAGGTGTGAGGGTACAGGAGGAGAGGGCTGTGCAAGCCAGGGTGCGGGAGCAGCCACGGAGCAGGAGCCACAGGAATGTCACCTGGTGCTCTGAGGTCCACTGGCAGTGTACCAGGGTTGGATAGCAAATTCATGTGTCCTCCATGCCTTATATCAGTAAGGACAAGGGACTAATGGTTTCCCTGTTTATCTCCCTGCAGGCGAGAGCTCTGCCACCATGTCTGTCAGTGTCCACGAGAACCGTAAATCCCGCACCAGCACCGGCTCCATGAACATCTTGCTTTTCCACAAGGCCTCCCACCCGGACTGCGTCTTGTCCCACCTGAACACCCTGCGGAAGCACTGCATGTTCACTGATGTCACCCTCTGGGCAGGGAACAGGTCCTTCCCGTGCCACCGAGCAGTGCTGGCTGCCTCCAGCAGGTACTTCGAGGCCATGTTCAGCAACGGCCTCCGGGAGAGCCTGGATGACGCGGTGAACTTCCATGACAGCCTCCACCCCGAGGTGCTGGAGCTGCTGTTGGATTTCGCTTACTCCTCTCGGATCATTATCAATGAGGAGAATGCTGAGTCCCTCCTGGAGGCTGGGGACATGCTGCAGTTCCATGATGTCCGAGATGCAGCGGCTGAGTTCCTGGAGAAGAACCTGTACCCTTCCAACTGCCTGGGCATGATGCTGCTCTCAGATGCTCATCAGTGCCGGCGGCTCTATGAGCTCTCCTGGAGGATGTGCCTGGTCAACTTTGAGACTGTTCACAAGAGTGAGGACTTCAACAACCTTTCCAAGGACACTTTGCTGGACCTCATCTCCAGTGATGAGCTGGAAATCGAGGATGAGGAAAAGGTCTTTAAGGCTGTCATGCAGTGGGTGAAATACGACCTGGATGAGCGGAAGGCTTATCTCCCAGAACTTCTGAGGAATGTTCGTCTGGCTTTGCTTCCTTCTGAATGCCTCAAGGAAGCCTTGGCTTGCGAGGACTTGATTATGGTGGATGAAAGGAACAAGCTTGTCCTGGATGAAGCTATTCAGTGCAAGAAGAAGATCCTCCAGAATGATGGGGTGGTCACTAGCCTCTGTGCCAGGCCTCGCAAAGCTGGGCACACCTTGCTGATCCTGGGGGGACAGACCTTCATGTGTGATAAGATCTACCAAGTGGATCAGAAAGCAAAGGAAATTATTCCCAAAGCAGACCTGCCGAGTCCACGGAAGGAGTTTAGTGCCTGTGCCATTGGCTGCAAAGTGTACATCACTGGAGGCAGAGGCTCAGAGAATGGGGTCTCCAAAGATGTTTGGGTTTATGACACCGTGCACGAGGAATGGTCCAAAGCTGCCCCAATGTTAATTGCTCGGTTTGGGCACGGCTCAGCCGAGTTGGAAAACTGCCTGTATGTGGTTGGTGGACACACTGCAGTAGCTGGAGTCTTCCCTGCCTCTCCTTCTGTTTCCTTGAAGCAAGTAGAGAAGTATGACCCCATATCCAACAAGTGGATGATGGTGGCTCCGTTGAGAGATGGAGTGAGCAACGCTGCGGTGGTGAGCGCCAGGCTCAAGCTCTTTGTCTTCGGTGGGACCAGCATCCACCGAGACATGGTGTCCAAAGTCCAGTGCTACGATCCAGCTGAGAACCGATGGATGATCAAAGCCGAGTGCCCGCAGCCCTGGCGCTACACGGCGGCCGCTGTCCTGGGCAGCCAGATTTTCATCATGGGAGGAGACACAGAGTTCACGGCAGCCTCCGCCTACCGCTTCGACTGCGAGACGGACCAGTGGACGCGCATCGGGGACATGACAGCCAAGCGCATGTCCTGCCACGCCCTGGCCTCGGGGAATAAACTCTATGTGGTTGGAGGTTACTTTGGCACTCAGAGGTGCAAAACGCTGGACTGCTATGACCCTGTGTCAGACACGTGGAACTGTATCACCACAGTGCCTTACTCGCTCATCCCCACAGCTTTTGTCAGCACCTGGAAGCACTTGCCCTCGTGAGGAGGGGCAGGGCTTGGGGGCTTGTTTCCAGGAAGTCAATGAAGGTAAGGGTCTCCTCCTCTTAAATTAAAAATTACCATCTTGCCTCAATTGTATCTCCACACACCACGCTGAAGCCACAGGTTCAAAGTTGCTCATGAGGCTATTTCGTGGGAAGGGAACATTTAAAAGTGGGATGCAGAGCCAGCAAAGAATAACCAGCTCTGCAGTGCTCTTGTGTAAATCCAGATAGTTCCAAAGGTTCCCTTATTTCCAGACGATCCTCCCAGTATCTTAAGAGATACATCTACATAGATGGTTGGGGCTCCTCTCCCTCTGCACCAGGGTACTTGGATGTGCCAGCGTCACCCTTCTTGGGTGGGTAAGCAGATGTGTCCACACCTGCTCTCACCATGGAATACACCCTGTTCCCATGCAGGTGAGGGAGTTAAAGTTCCTAAAAACACTGGTATGTGACTCCTGGGAGATACCAGGGCAACAAGTGCTTTGGAATGTCTCAATAGTTTGATATTTTTGCTGAATTTCTGGTTGATATGTTTAGAACTGATGAATATGTTGGCAAGTGACCCTCGGAATGCCAGCAAATCCTGGTTCTCTTTTTATGCTCTGTATTTACATTTCAGTGGGTAGCAGAAGCAAAAGTGCAGAAGCCACGGTGCATTTGATGGTCTTGGTGTTTATTTATCATCCAAACTGTTGCTCGTTAAATCAGAACTTCTGAGACTTCTGTGTCAGACCTGAGTGGGAGGGAAGAGGTTTTGTAACCAGAAGAAGAATGTGTTTATCAGTGTTTTGGGTTGTGTGAGAATAAGAAAGTTGGAAACCCATGATGTCGTGTCTCATTCTGGTGCTCCGGTTTTCTCTTGCTCAGGGAAGGTGCTACTGCAGTGCCCCTGGGACAGGGTTTCTGGTTCCTCCTCTCTTCTCCCCAGTGGGCTCTTTGGGTGCCATTCTGGTTGTCAGTGTGGGTCCACAGGGCTTTGCATGTCCTCACTGACCTGTGCTGATATGCTGCTGGCCTGGCAGAGCTCAGAAACTCTTCTCATCTTGCATAGTGAAAGCAGATGGTGATACAGACAGCACTTGGATAGCATCATCTTCCCAGGAAGTCAGTAACACCTCTGCTAGCTCAGTGAGCAGGTTCCTTAGTGCCAGCAGCACACACAGCCCTGCTTTGGTGTTTGCAGCCTGCATTCCGGCCAGCTGAAGGAGCTGGGAAACCTTCACGTATGGGTGTGGGATTGACAAGCTTCACTTACAGTTTTATTTGGAAAGTGGGGACTGTGGGGAGGGAAATTCTTCCACAGACTCATCAAAATCCACTTCACTTAATACAGGGAAGAAAGAATGCTGCCCAAACCCTCTAACACCCTCTCACTTCCCTGCTTTCCACTTGGCGTGGTTGGTGTGCCTGGGAATTGCCCAGTGTGTGAAATTGCTGGCACCTCCCAGTGATGATCTTTTTTGATGCCAGGTGGGAAGCAGGGAGGAGTTCCTGGCACCTCAGCCAGGCATTAGCCCAGCGTGTCCACCTGCTTTTCTCAGGTGGGAAAAACATCACCCAGGGCATTACGCTGGCCTTTGTGAAACACCTGGTTTTAACATGGGTTGGACCACCATGAGGGCAGGGCAAGAGTGGGTTAAAATGAGACCTTAAAGTGTTCCCAACACTGGATGATAATGGCCTTTCCAAATTCTCCTCCTCAGGCGTTGCCTAGCATCTGTCACAGTGGCTCAGTAATCTAATTAAATGTCACTCGGCTCTTAAATATTGCAGTGAAGACTGTGAGGACTCCATCATTTTCAGCTCAGGTCAATGGGGCCTCTCTTTAAGAGCCATCCTAGAGCTGACAATTAATTTTCTCTGGTAGCAGATGTGTCTGAATATTAAAGCTCAACACCAGTCACATGGCTGAGAGTAGGAATAGGAGTAGCTTGAGATGGGAGTCAGTTCCTCAGCCACTGAATTAAAATAGTCTTCAAAGTCACAGTTATTATTTTCCTCTCCTACCTTTTTCCCTCTGTACTGTATTTGGGTTGTTCAAACCTAATAAATAGCTTTGTGGGAGTTCTATTGACACTTCTTTCCCCCCTGTAATCAGCAGCCTGACACAAGCTAGAAAACTAGGAACTGCAAATAAAACTGGTGAAAAGTCACTGTGTGAGGGTTTTATGTGCTTTTTTGGCTTTGTCTCCATTCTTCAGTTAAAAGCTATTTAAAATACATGCAAGCTCTTGCCAGAAAGAATGTCTGTCCATGTGATTTTTCTAGAGTGAGTTACTGTTTTTTTTAAGTAAGTGATTGTTACAGCCTCAGCCACTGTGGCAGCTCCATACATAAAGCACCAAGATGGGTGAGTGAATGTCCCTGATGTGCACATGCTGCCCACGCTGCAGCAGCCATGTCCCATGTGCCTGCCTTGACTATCCTGGCTGTGCAAAACTGGGCTTGGGAACTGGGGTAACTGGCTGTAGGATTCTGTGACTATGATCCCATTGTCCTATTGCAGGTCTGCCCAAGGGGTTTTCTGGTTTGCAGCTCCCACCATGGAAGGTCTCTGCTCAAACACCTGATTTAGTCCTTATGGGATCCTTCTTCTAGTAGGGATGTCCAGAAGGCAGGCTGGCCAGCACCTGCCCAGGTTCTTATGGAACTGCCTCCCCTCTCCTGGAAGAACTCAGGAGCGACCACCCCTCAGAGCAGAGCAAGGTGGGCTGGTGGGGAGCAGCCTGGGCAATCACATGGCAGGAGACAGTACTTTGTACTCATGCAAAAAACAACCTCCCGCCTATAAACTGGTCCCTGAAAACCAAATAGTCTGTCCTTGACAAATGTTGATCATAAACCACCCAGCCTGCTTTTCATATAAAGCATAAAACTGATCAGCTGGAAATGTTTCCTTGAGGGCAAGGCCTTCACCCTTCCCAGACAGAGCGGGGGCACCTCTCAGCAGAGGTCCCAGCCCTGCTGCCAAGGAGGCTGTGTGACATTAATTTAGTGCTTATTGCCCACAGTTAATTCCAGGGATCAAGTGTGATTAGCAATATGAAACGTGAAAGCCTCGTCCCCTCCTACCCGTGGTGGTGGAGCCACAGAGAGGCAAAACAAGACAAATGAGCACAAAAGATCTGGTGTTGATGAAGACAAGTAGAGCCCAGCCTGGGGAGGGTGGTGGGTGATTTGTCACAGCCCTGTGCAGAGACAGTTGATGGGGACAGCTCAGCCCCTCCCCAGAGGTAACTACAGGCAGCACCAGGAACAGGTTCTCCAAGCTGCCTGTCTCCACATTAAAGTGGCTTCTCCAGACTGTCCTGTGTGACACTCTCATTTTCACTGGGCAGAGTCACAGATGGGGGTGGGATGGTCACTGCAGATTGCGTGAATTGTAAAAGGGAGTCACTGCATCCCTCTGTGCTGCCTCCTGAGCCTCAAAGGCTCTCCTAGAGTGATGCTGGAATTCCCTTCTCCAAATGGGACAGCCCAAACTGTGTGGCATCAAGGAGACAGGGGTTCCCCTGCCCAGAGGTTCCTAATCAGGTGCTTTATGGCTCCTACAGGACCTTCCTCACAGTCTTCACTGTAGGGAGCAGAGGCTGGTGGCTGGGCACTGCTCCGGCACTGATTTCTGGGACACATCCAGAAGCTCAGAGTTGATTTTGTGGCTTCCACTGGAGCCCTTTGGTGCTCTTAGCTCCTGTGAGGGCTGTGGGTGGCACCAGCAGCTGGTGCCTGCCTTTGGGTGGGCACTGAGTGACTGAGGCTGAAAGTTTTTGAGGCTGTTCTGGCACCTGAAATCTGAACTTTACGCCCCAGAGCGCCTGCAAAGATTGAAGCTGCATGCCAGGCCCTGAGCTGTATTCCAATACCACACTCACACCAGGAATTGGGTCAGTTCCATGGCTTTTCCTGGTTATTATATTACAGTTTAGATAACAAGCCTTTTGCAAAGACACTTTCACAGCTGCCTGGTGTGACTCACTTCCACATGGAACAGGGCTTTCACCTTGCAGCATTCCCAGCTCCGTCCACAGAGCCCTGCCCACAGAAAGGCACCTTCCCCTCCCCAAGACCTGTGTACCTGCAAAGAGCAGCCTGGAAAAACCTCAGGATAATCTCCTGGCTCCTAGAGGCTGCTGCTCACCTGCATGCTGCTGGGGTGGGTGGTGGCTTGCAACCTGCTGGAATTCCTGGAACAGAGTCACAGCTGGTTTCTCCCGGTGGCTCCTAGGGAAACCCATTTGCATGTGTATAATAGCCAGGCTGGATAAACAGGGATTGCAGTTTTTCTGCCTCTGCTGCTCTTTCCAAGTGGCTGGTTGTCTCTGAAGCCAGTTTATCAGGCAGTGTTGGAAGGGAGTGGCAGGCCTGGGGAGGAAAGTCGATGAAAATCAGGCTTTTCCTAACCCTGGGCAGATGGAAACATGTGCAGTCTGAGCTTGGAGCTTGGCCCCAGACTGTATTAATCAACCCCTTGGAAATGTCAGTGATACGGATGTTTTTGGAGGAACCTGTGGAAAAAGAGAAAAAGGGTCTTTCTGTTTTGTCTGTTCCAGTTTTTGGGCCCTCTTCCCTGCTCTAAAAAAAAAGAGAGTGAGAACTTTTCCATCAATTTTTTATTCCCTTGTCATGTCCACCAAAGTTTGCTACCTGGCTCTGAGCCCTCCCCAGATGAAGACCCCCTCTCCTGTCCTGCACAAGCAAAGGACACCCCAGCTCCTAAAGAAACCAGCTGCTTTCCACTGCATGGGTGGGGGTTACTCCAGTGAGTGCCCTGTGTGGGCTGAGCTGAGCATCACACCAGTTAATCACACCCATCACACCAGTTAATGAGCTTTCTGTTTCCTTCCCCAGATGCCAGAGTCACATCCATGTCCCCTCTCTTGCGGCTGGAGCCGACACCGTGACCAAGAGCCTCCTGTCCTCCCTCACGGGACTCCGAGGCAACTTCCACATCCCTTCCTGACACCAGGAGTGGGAGGCACAGCTGGGACCCCACTGCCAGCACGCACCAGGGGGTCACCAAGGGCTACCCAGCCCCACCACTGGTCACTGGCCACCATGCAGGGATGGCAAGGAGCCGAGAGCACTGCCTTGCCAGGCTGGGCACAGGGATGGCTTGTGGACTCCTCTGGACCAACAGGGCTGGGGAGATGGAGGCTGCATCCCTCAGCAAACATGGCTGGATAGCCCTTTTTGTTACTCAGCGGGGTTAAGAGATATTAATATGTTTTTCTCTAAGGCAGTGAACTTGCCATTGGCAGTGCTTGCTGCTTGGGTGACTTGGAAGTGTTTGATAAAGGGAACAAGGTGAGAGCACCTGGCTCTCCCCATCCTCTGGCCATTTCATGGAAGCAATGGCTATTCAAATATTGTAGCATAGGAGGTTGGGATGGCTGCCAGCAGCACTAGGTACCATGACAAAACAGGGCAATTGCCTTTTGGTTTGTACTTAGGGCCTTTTAAGTTTTTCCCCCCGTTTCATTGCTGCTGTGGTTTGGTCTGAGGTTGGGTAGCTCCCCACTCACAGCTGCTGGGAAGAGCACGGGGCTCTGTTTGTGTGCCAAGGCAGCACCACTGCCGAGATACTCCCCAGATAAAGCCCACTGTATGCTCAGAGCCAGTCTGCTGAGCTTCCCTGCGCGTGGGTGAGGCTCTCATTAGCAAAGGAGCAGAAAAAGGGGTGCAGTGGGGAACACTCTTGCCTTGGGAAGGGGCACCTTGGCTCCAGCAAGGCCTCGGAGGGACAGCAAGAGGATTAAGGTAGCATTGCAAGGTGGGCTGGGGAGGGATCCCCCTCCTTCCTGCTGCACCCAACATCCTGGCTTCCCCTTGGGGAGATGTGAGCATTTCTGACTGCGTGCTGCCTGCCAGCAGGTGGGCTGAGGCTGCCCCAGGTTACCCACACACACTGGCTGCCAACTGTGTTTGGGATTATGCATCCAAGAGCTGTTGGCCCAAGCCATTCCTCATTTTGCTGGGGAGGAAGGCATGTGGATTTCGGCTGTCAGTACAGGGATGCAGCTCTGACTGGCCTCTCTGGGGCTGGATGCTGCCAAGCACTGGTCCTGCACTGCCCCAGCATCCTGCTTCCCTGCACAGCACATCTGCAGATTCTCCAGGCCCGCCTCTTGCCCCTGGATGAGGCTGGGCTGTAGCCTGGCCAGCTGAATGATGCAATGCCATGAAAAGCCTTGACACAGCTTCAAACAGCAAAGGTCTTTTTGGAGCAGCAAGTGCCCGTGGCTGCCGGGAAATGCACACGTTCTGCACAGCCGGTCTGCGATGCGCTGGATGACGTTTATTTACATCTTCTAGTTTTTTGGTTTTTTGTTTTTTTTTTTTCCCTTCAGCTGCTTGTGAACTTCAATAAAAATTATGATCTGGGAAACTGTTTGTGTGTTTTTCACAGGAGTCTTCATTCTTAAGTAAGTTGGATTTAGGTCTAATAACAGGGCCGAGGACTAATAACAGGGTTGGCACTCTGTGGGGTGGTTCACAAACAGCCTCCAAAGCAACCAGCCTAGCTGTAATTATTATTGCTTCAGTGCTTGGGAAACTGAGGCACAGTGTCAAGTGTCTTGTCCAAGGTTAATAGTAGATCTGGGAATAAAGTCCAGAGCTCCTCATGTCCTGAGGACATCATGTGGCTCTCTGTCCCACAGCTGTTCTCAGCTTGTCCGGACCATGATTTCAGGAGAACTCGCAAGTCTGCAGTGCTAATAACACCTGCCAAATAGGTTGAGGGGCCCAACAGAGAGACAGCCCCATTCCTGCAGGGAAAGCCCGTAATTTCTAAGGAAGACAAGAAGAATTCATGCTTCTGTTTTCCTTATTTGCCTTCTCTTGGCTGCTGCAGCTCCCAAGAAAGGGGCCTATTGACAGGAGAGATGGCTTTCCAGCTGGAGCTTCTCTTCACGCTTCTCTTCCACGTGCATCTCTCCCTGTCCCAGAGGAGCTCCCAGAGGCACAGGGAGATCCAGCCCTGCTCTGGGAACGCTCTGGGAGGGTTTTCCCTCCCTACAGGACCAGCAGCTCCAGCTGTGCTCAGGGCTGGGACTGTGGGAGCATTGCTCAGAGCAGCGAATTGGCACCAGGCAAATTTGTATTTGCCTCCTCCTCTTGTAGCAGGGGCTTTGGGCTTGGGAAACAAAACTTCCTATGGGTGTTATACAGGGTCTCAAAGGGATTTGGAGCCTGAATTTCTAAGCTGCAAAGGAGACAGGGAATCTGTCCCCTTGTCTGCAGGAGCTGGGTGGGCAGCAGCATTAGCTGACGTGAGCTGGGTAGATATGAGTGTAAAGCTCCATAGAAAAAGCTCATTAAAGACCCCTTTGGGAAACCAATTCAGGGTAGAAATTACTGTTTGATGAGCAGGAGAGGGGGAGAAAAGAGGAGGGGGGGATGTGAATGAAATCCCCTATAGTTTTGTTGATTCAGGTTTTATGTGGGACTCTGGGACTTTAAATAGCAGCTGGGGAGGCTTTGCAATAGGCTTGCTTTGATATGAACCATGCAGAGACCTGCTCTTTTGTATTTATTCTGGAGCTTGCCTGAGAGACAATTCAAAAGCAATCAGCAGCTGCTGTGACAGCAGCGACCTGTTGCTATGGAATTAAGTATAATGAGAAATACAAAGGTTTCTTGGTTAGCAGCAACAGAATAAGAGGGGAGCAGGAGATAGAAGTGGATGTAACAGAAAAAAGCTACAGCCAGAGTGGGGCTGGCATTTAAATGGGAGGTACAGGGGTAGAAATGTTAATGTGATTTGTTTTCCTTTTTTAAAAGAGCTTTTTTGCCATCTCAGCAGGTCAGGCTCAGCTGTCTGGGAGTGAGCACTTGGGAAAGAGTCCTGTCTGGTGGTATTACTGGAGTTGTGTGTTCCCAGGCTCCCGGGAAACAAGCCCACACTCTACAGCCAGTCCTCGCTGTGGGGTGTCAGGAGCTCAGACATCTTCCCATGAAGTGCCAGGAGCTGGACATGTTGATCCCTGGAGGAGCAGGATGCTCATCCCACACCTCCCTTGTTTTGCAGGGCCCAATCCTATGGGAGAGGTGGGGCAGAGCTCCTTTCCATCCCCCCTCTGGCCTGGCTGGAGCCTGCCCATGAGCTCTCTCCACCTCAGTAACAGGGTGCTTCTCACTCCAAAAAACACTTGGGAGGAGAGGGCAGGGAGATGCTCAGAGGTGGAACCAGCTAGCTGGCATGATCAGATCTCCATCCCCAGGGTCTGAGCATGCTGAGCATCCCTAGATGCAAAAGGCTGATACTCCTATGTCTTTAAATGAAACTCATAGTGCCTTGTTGGGTTTTAAATATGCATTTTCCCAGCCTGACCCCAGCTGCCCTTGAAATAATACTGCTTTGCAGTGAAGCCCCGCAGGGAATTATCATCTGAGCCCACTCCCTTTGTCATGAGAGTCAATTAAAAGCAGAGTAGCTGGTGATTTAATAGCTCTAGTGTCTGAGGGATCCCCACATCCATCCAGAGGCTGACTCTGGCATTTAAACACATAATAGGAGAAGAGGAGCACTTTTTTCCAGCTATCCAACATGCTTTCAAATTCATCCAGCACACTAACTCCTTGTGTCCGTGGCTTGTCATCTTCTCCTGCACGTGAATTAATGCTCCAGCATTGCACATTCTCCTTGCAATATATCCCACGTGAATTGTTTTCCTGTTTCCCCTTGCACCTTTTCCCTTGGGGTAAACCAAACAGGTTTTAATCTCTGAAGATGGCCCAGGCTCACAAAACACCATGTGTGGAAATGCTGCTCCATAAGCAGTGTTTGAATTAACCTTGCAAGGGCAGGAGAAAACCTTTGCCCCCAGCTCCCCACAACCACCTGGGAATTTAAAGATCAGGGCCCGATCCCTCTTGCTGAAGTGCAGAGCAGGAGCCCATGCTGGGAGCCAGCAGCAGACACTCCTGGTGGGAATGAATAGCCAAGGCTGAGCTCATTTGTTCTTCCTTCCTCACCGTCTCTCTTTTCTTTCCATTTCACCACCTCCTTATTTTACTCCCCCGGCTGTTGTGCAGAACCATCACCCTGTTTTGCAGAACTGTGACCTACTTTGCCACAACGTCCCGACTTCCTCACTGAAATTGCGAGCTCGGAGCCCACCCAATCCATTCAGTGTTTCTCAGCTGAATAACAGATCCAATTAGGTGGAAAAAGCCTGGCTTTCATGCTGTCAGTGCCTGGACATCTCTCTTCCCGCTCCCCAGCACACGCTGCACCCCTGAGGGCCGCAGCTCACAGACTCTGTGTTTGTGCGTCCCCCGCCAAATGGAGTTGGGGAAAGGGTTCAAGAAGACTGATCCTGGTTACTCAACCTGTCCTTTCATTCTTCCTGACAGTCTCTGAGGACTAACAGAGCTCAGGAATCAAGTAATTTGTGGGTTTTCAGTTCTGTCTCTCTTGGGAAGGTCTCCTTTCCCGGCAGAGGCTGCTGAGAGCAGTCCACGACCAGGCCAGGGTGGCACAACTTGTGCTTGTGAAGAAGCACTTACAGCCAGAATGATTTTATGACTGACAGAAAGACCTGTCTCTCACTCCTGGCATCATATCTATCCCCAGTCCTGCGGGTTTATCCCAAGCAAACACTTTAATTCTGCCCTTTACTGCTGCCATCACTCCTCTTCACCGCAGCAGGGCTCCTTCTCCCTACAGCCCCAGCCAGTCCCCAGGACACCGGCTCCACTCCGTTGTGGGGGATAGCTGGTTGTTAAAAGGGATGAGTAGAAACCAAACAAGGAGAAAAAAAGCCTAAGGGCCACCATGAAAAGCCCTTTTGGTTTCCACCTTCCCAGGCTGGGTGGGATGGACAGCCTGCGGCCAGCCCAGCAGCACTGGGGCCTACTTGGCAGGTGCTGGGAGGAGGGTAAACACCCTTCCCTCCATTTCTGGGTCATGTCTGGAAGAATTACACACGCACACACAAAGAGGAGCTGCTTCCCGATGGCTGCTTCCCGATGGCTGCTTCCCAGCACCCAGCGGAGCTCCCGCTGCCTCCCGGCCCCTCTGCCCACGCTCCCGCCCTGCCGGGATCACGGCTGCCCCCGGCCTTCCCACAGGGTTTTGCTAATGACTCACCGCTCCTGCTCGGCTCTAATTAGGCTCCTGTCTAATTAGGCTCACTGGAAAGATGCGGCTGGTGAGAAGCAGCCCTTTGGTGAAAGGAAAGGGGGAAGAAAGAGCATCTGGAGACGCCGGAGGGAGGAACGGCAGGCTGTGGTAAGAGGTCAGGGGGGATTGGGAATTGCCAGCTGAGCGGCATCTGTGCAAGGGATGGACCATAGAGGGAGGAGAGCAAAGGGACTGAAAACAAGTCCCCTCTGTACTGACATTCAGAGGAGTTCCAGTGTGCAGGGAGAGTGGGGCTGGGGGAGCCCATCCTGAACCTGCACCCTTGGGCATCCTAAAAGAGGCAGGAGAGCAGGCTCTGGAGCAAAGCCTGGTTTGAGGGCGATTCAAGAGGTGTGAAGGCAGCTTTGGGGGAGACACAAGGGACACCCACAGTCTGCCTATCCCTGTGAGAGCTGGGGGTGCACATATCAGTTGCTAGTGTCAAATACTATTTTCCACTTAATTTTTACATGGTTCAACCTCCTAAAAATCAAGACATTTACCATATTTAACATTCCTGTAGCAAATGAACAAGCCCCAGGTGCCTTCAATGGCAAGGGTAAGTCATTCCTTTACCATTCACCTTGTATCTGATCACAAGGCATCTCACTCACTCACTGCACTAATTAGGGTTTTGCCTTTCCTTCTCTTAATAAACCCTCCTTGAATGAGTGGCCTGTCTGCAAGCCCCAGCCCAGCTTGCACCTGTGTCCTCCAGACCTCCAGTTTCTCTCCCTGAAGGCAGTGCCAGGACTGAACCTGGCAAGGGCAGAGAAGGGGAAATGCAGATAATGCAAATGTTGAAGGTATCACTAAACCACATTTCCAAAGAGCCTCTCCTGTGCCTGGCAATGCTCCTTTAGAGGCTCATCCCATTCTAAGGATCCTGTGTCACCCCTTTTAGGTCAATCTGCCAGTAAAAATCCAACCACATCCAACAAACCCACAGAGATATTTTTCTATGACTTTGGGAGCCAAGGAAAGGCTGGGCAAGAAAGCTGGGATGCTCAGAAACTCATCAGTCTTTCTTGGGACCATCTAAATTGATTGATCCCTGTGGTCTGGAGAGAACATCCATTTCATTGTCTTAGCTGTGCCTTAATGGCTCAGAGCATGGAAATTGTGAGCATATGAAATTGTGGATAGCTGGTTAAGAATAGTCAGATTAATACATGGAGGTGTCCTGGAGCAGCAGGGCCCTTTGTTTCCTCCTCTGACAAAGGCAATTTGTATTGTCTGTCCAGGCTTCCCCCTGGCCAATGCAAACAGGGGGGTTAGGAGTGCACTGTGCAGGACCAGACAAGCTCAGAGTGCCTGGTTTGCTCTGCAACCCAGCCTTTCCCTGGCACAGTTCAGAAAGGATTTGCTTTTCTCCATGTGGTTTGTCATCAGTAAATATGCTGTCCAATCTCCCGTGACCAATGCCTGTTGTATCAGAGCAGCATCTCTCGTTCCCAGCAGCTGCAGCAGCTGTTGTTTTACTGCAGCCATGCAAAGGCTGGGGGTGCCCCAAGGGGTGCTTTTCTCAGGAATCCAGGTTGCAGAGCCAAGAGGGGCCACGGGAAAATGTGCTTTTTAAAAGCCATACCCAGGAGCCGACAGTTTGGGTGAAGGCTTTTATTCAACTTTAGTAAATAGGTGAGCTGGGATGCCTGGGAATGCAAATAAAACCAGGACTACTGAGCAGCCGTCGAGATAAACCAACTCTTTCATCTCCTGTCTCACACCCAGGGGTTGCCTGTCTTGGAGCAAGTGCTGCGTGACAGGGTGTAGGTGCAGGTACATTGACGTGACTCAGGCTCTCAGAACAGCATGTGCAACACAGCTGAGAGGAGGGGAAAATACCAGGCAGCGAGTGCACTGCTGCCTAACAGGGGCTGGCATTCCCTGAAGCCTGCTGAGGAACAACACAACACCCCAAGCAGCTGACAGCCCAAAGCTTTGATCAATACTTGATTCTTGGGGCTGTCTTGTGCCAGGTCAGGAGCTGATGCTCATTGTGGGTCCCTTCCAACTCAGGATATTCTGATTCTATGAATACATATCTGATTCTCCTCAAGCAGTCCTTTCTGCTTCCCAATCATACCTTTGCAGACAAGTGGAGCAACAAATGGAAATGAAGCAATTCCTCTGCCTCAAAATCAATACACAGGGGGTGAAGGGTGCAGGTCTCCTGCTTCTTCTGTCTGGGGAGAGGATGCTGGAGTCCTGTGCAGGACTGGCAGTACAGGGCCAGCAGTGATCACTTCTATGATCCAGCAGAAAATGGTTGTGGGGAAACCCCAGTCATTGTGGTCCTCCGTGACTTCTCATCGTCATGGCTCTATACTCCTGGCACTCTCTCCTGCCTGGACTGATGCCTGCAGGCACTGGGAACACCATGTACCTTATCATGGAATCACAAAATAGTTTGGATTGGAAGGGACCTTAAAGATCCTTTTTTCACCATCCCTGCCACAGGCAAGGAATTTTCCACTAGACAAGGTTGCTCCAAGCTGTGTCTGACCTGGCCTTGAACGCTTCAGGAATGGGGGTTCCAGTGTCTCACCACCCTCCTCTCCCCAGGGGAGACCTGGATGTTGGGCAGAGCATTTCTGATGGGTCTCTTCTTGCTGGAGATGTGGGAACACCTAAGCCACACAGCATCATGGACCTGTCCCGTGCATGCATGAGATGAGACGCAGCATCTCTGGTTCTCCAAGCCAAAAGAACCAAAAAGCTGTGTCTAGGATTTGTCAGACACCAAGCTGTGTTAGGGGCTTACAGGAACTCTGTGCCATCAGCCAGCACATGCAGCCCCCAGACTCCCATTATTCTCATCACAGGGCTGAAGAGGCAGAGAGAACAGCTGGGACATTTCCCCTTCTTGTACAAGGATTAAAAGCCCTGTAGGGCCAGGGGGGGAAAAAACCCAAGGACTATCACATGGACATCTGTCCTTCAGTAAAATGCAAATCTTGTAAGTGGAGGAAAATAAAGAGTCCAGTGGGTTCAAACAGGAATGGAACTGATAAAGGCAATGCAAACATTTGATTACAAGTTGAGGTTAGGGCTCCTCATTCAGCCTTGGTACAAAAAAGTCATCAGCAAAAATACCAAAGGTGTGGGAATAAATCAGGCAGAAAACTCAAGACTTAAAATCAAATTTATTTAGAGGAAGAATGACTTTACAAGAGGTTGATACTGATAACTAAAAAGGAAGATAAATAAAAGCTTGTTACAAAACCTAATGGTTTCTGGCAAGTTACAGAAAAACTGAAGAATTTTACAGTCAATAACCTGCTCACTTTTTACATAATTACAAATTAACATACAGCAATTAGGTTTTACCCTCTTCTTTAAAAATCTTTTTTTCCCAACTTTTTTTTTCTTTTTGGGTTCAACATGAAAATGCAAAGCTTTTTTTTTTTGCTTTTTTTTTTTTTTAATAAGAAACAAACCAAAAGCAGAGGTATATCAGGTTATTATAATACACCTCAATGTTCTGAGAATTACTCAAGTGCATTCCATATTAGTACAAAATAAACACCAGGCTAAACTTTAACCATAGGCGAACTGAACCGGACATAGATTTTTATTTCATTTTTTTTTTGAATCAGTGTTTAATATTGATAAAGAAAATAGTAAGATTACCTTAGGTCATGGAAAGGATGGATACCTACAGACAGCTTAAATACATACAAAGCTCATAGCTGTATGCAAAGCAGTGAATGTTATCCTGTTCCCCCCTCCCCCCAAGCAATGGAAGCTGAATTATACTTGTGCAAAGCATCAGTGTCAGTGAAATGCATGTGGAAGGAAAGGGCACAGAGCCCTGGAAATGCAGGTGTAAAGGGAGCTGGTGTTACACTTCTCATGACTGAAGAGCACAAGGTATAGGAGATTTGGCCAGTTCAGTTCGCCTATATTTAAAAATTAGCTTTATCACCAATGAAGAATGGTGGATTGCTGCCTCTTCTGAGAAATGAAGCAAGAGTTATGAGCAGCAGGGGAGGTTTTTTATTTAAAAGGGTGCCCTAAATCATGGTAAGTTCCCAAACCTGGCCAGCAGGCAAAATAATTTCCAGAGTTCTGGTTAACAAGGAATGTTTTGTGGGATTTTAGCAGATACTCTCCTGTGTCCCCTGCCCAGTCCTCCCTTGCTCCATGCCATAGATACCCTAGACAGCTTCCTTGGGATTTGGCACCTGAAGAACCTCTTCTGACTAGGTGGCACATGGAAGGACTGGAACTGGGTGTTACAGCAACAGCTGTGAGATATCCTAGGGACTCAAGGAAGGTGCAGTGGTGATCAGACTCTGGATGCAAATCCACACAAGCTGATGGCATTACTGTGCTGTCAGCATACCTCCAGCAGGAAGAGTCCACCCTCAGTGGGGATGACAGCTCCTGTTCCAGGGAGGGCACCTGGAGATGTCCCAGTGGCCTGGCAGTAAATACCTTGGTGCATGGAAAGGGCCTGATTTATTTGGATGCATCCCCTCACATCTCCTTCACTCTGAGTTTCTCCAAGGAAAAGGAGATGGAAGGAAAACCACAGGCAGGGCTGCTTCCCTAGCTGCTGTGAGGAAGGTGATGGTGAAACTGACATGGGCTCTCCTGGGGGATGTACCTGAGCCAACAGAAGCCAGTTCTCTTCTCCTGCCACTTAACCTATCTGCAGTGGGACTGTAGTCAGGTCTGCACCCACTCTGGTCTAAGAACAATACAAAAAGCTTGGCCCTTCCTCCCCTCTCAGGGAAAAGCCAAACCAAACCAGGAGCACACCTACTTGAAGCTCTGATTTTGCTGGGAAGTGCAGGAAGTAATGGCAAAACTGATTGTCTCCAAATAACCATAATTAAAAGGGGCAAGACCAGTTCCATTTAAAGTGCTTTATGACATCAAACTGACATCAAGTTACATGTTGAGATGATCACTTCATTTAAAAGAATCTAAAGCCAAGCCCACAAAACCCCATCGAGTCTCCCACCCTTTGCTACAGCTACTCTGCTGCTGGGTATTCCGGCACCTCCAGCTAATACTGGCCACTTCTGTACTTGTCTGAGCCCACACTCTCACTTTCCCTGGACACTGAAACCCCTCCTGCTGGGCAGTGGCAAAGACCAGGCCAAGAAAATCAAATGTGATTTCTGCCCTCCATGAAGCACCAGCACAAACAGCTCCGAGAGTCCTCGCAGGATCCTCTTCCACAACAACATGGGCTTCAAACAGATGTTTCTGAACCTGCTCTGAGTCCCAGGAGCCCAATGCAAACAGGCTGGTTTGGGTGCTCCAAATGGGATCAAGGGACTGGCTCTTGGAACTAGCAACAGGCTGGGCTGAAGAAATAACATGCTTTCAACAAGGATGGATGCCAGGCATGGAACTGGAGCAAATGCAATTTTAAGGCCAGGAAGAGGAAAGGCTTTGGTGCTGTCAAGCTGGGACCATACTCTAGCAGACAATGCTAGACAAGCTTCAGAGATCAGAGCAGGAATCTGACTCTAGGAACCCATGCCAAGCCTTTCCAAAGAAAACCTGAGATGGGAAAAATAAAAGGCTAAAGAGATAAAAACAAGCCCTTACCTTCCTAAAGGTGAAAGAAGGAGGAAGCAGTGTGGGAGGAAAGGCTTCATTCCAAAAAAGTGAATCATACAGTAACAGACATCCTCCAGGGACAAATGTCTGTCCACCAGAATTTAAGACACAAACAGCTTTGATACACAGGATCTCTGGTCAGTGTATTTCTGACTCATACCTGTGGTTTCTGTCAAGGAACCACAGGGACCTTGGGAGAGGACTTAGCCAACAGCATTTGCACTTCAGGCACTGAATGCTCTTTTGGATTTGCACAGGTCATGAGAGATGGTGAAGCCAGGCAGACTCAATCCTGCTGCCCTGGGTCACACATCTGCCTTTTGGTGCCCTTCTCAGAGCCAGGGGATGTTGCTATGTTGTGAATATAGCATATGCTGGGACTGGGGAAAAGACAGTGGGATAAACTGGAAAGTTCATAGTGGCAAAGGCTGTTCCAGACTGAGGGGAGCTCAGATGTACCAGTGCCCTGATTCTGTTCACACAACAGTAAATGAGCCACACACTACTTTGGTTTCCAGAAATTTCAGCTTGGCACATTTGTGTTTGCAGATGTATAAACAGCAGGGCAGAAGTTACTTGCTGAAGTTGGTGGTTTTCTTATGACAAAGGTTAACACCACACCACCAGCACCTTCCCACTGTCTATCCCACTCCTTCAGCTCCCCTCGGGTCCAGGAGAGCAACTGTACCCTCCATCACTGCCGGGCACTCCATGTTTTGCTTTCTCCTTTGCCTCCAAAAGGAATGAGAAAACCTAACCAAAATGTTTAAATAAGGACACTAATTTACAGGAGGAGTCTTGTCTGAAGTCACTGTGTCTTTTTCCAGACATTTTTTGGCCTGAAGATGCTCTGCCTTGAAGAAAGCTCTCAGCTGAAATTGTGTGACTTAGGGCATGGAATGAGCTGCAAAGCAGCACTGCTCAACCCCGTGGTTTGTAGGAAACAGGGAGATGAGAACATTTGGTTTACCAATCTTTTGGTAAGAAAACAAAACAAATAAACAAAAAAAATGAGGGGGGGAAGAGAAAAAAAAACCTCAAACTATTCCCCCAACAAAAGCAAAAGTAAAAAGAAATAAAAAAATAAAACTAAGTAAACATTTTTTAAAAAATTCTTTCAGATAAAATGAAAGATAAATATTTTTGCAAGCCCTGCTTGCAATTAAGAACAAGCACCAAATAATATTAAAAAGAAACCAAAAATAAATCTCAACCCTTTTTCCTTTCTTTTTTTTTCTCTTTTTCTTCTGATTTTTAATAGTATAGAGAGCTTCCAAAGCAAGCAGGGTTTCTGCACCAAGACAGCCCAGCCTAAGCATCCACCTCACCATCAATGCTGCTGATATTCATCAGCACTAACTCTGAAAACTGCTGTGTGTCACCAACTCATGACAGGCCTGAGAGCAAACTGAAATCAAACAATAGTACAAGAAGAGAAATTATTTGTTATTTCAAAGAAAAAAACTGGTAGGAAAGGAAATGCACCTGACAGCTTCAAACTCTCGAGCAAAACTTTGATCTGTTTTGAAGTTGATAACCATTTACAAATCCACTCGGGTAATTCTCCTGACAGGGTTTGGACGAAAGGTGATTTTTGAGAAAAGCCTCCATTTGCAGTTCTCCTCCCCCACTGAACACATCCCTGTATTCCACAACTCTACAGACACCCCACAGCTGGCACAGCAAGAGCTGCCCTTGGACCTTCCTGTTCTGCACGGAGCCTATGGGGACACGCCACACTGAACTCCAGACCTGGCCCACAGGGGGTTTTTGTCCACCAGAACCTTTTTCTCCCCAGAAATGGTTCCTAAGTGCCTGGTATTGCACAGCCACAGGGACAGGAGCCATCTCCTCGGAGCCTGCCCCGCGATGTCTCGCTGACCTGCTTGGACACTGCTGCTCTCACTCTGCCTCAGAAACGATCAGGGCAGGTGAGAAAATCCAGAGAAACAGAAGCCCAATGGTAGCACAAAAAGCAGGCTAAGAAAACTCAAAGAACAGAACAAAGATCCCTAAAAGCAGATTTTCAGCCACCCCCCCAGTCAGTCATTAGGCTTGTAATGTCAAATGGAGAGCTCTATTCCAGCAAAAACATAATCTTTGGGGATGGGAGAGAGTGAGCTGGAGCTCAAAGAGATTGTTTAAAAAAAGTGTTGATTACTGTTGTTTCCATTTGAACAGTTTGTTCTGGCTCCATGGGACTGCCTTACCAGCCTACCAAAATTCTCTTTTCGGTGCCATATTAAATATACCCAGTAATGTTCTGCTTGACTGTGGAAAAAGTTTGACGTTTGATTCCTCTGGCCCACAGAGTTAGTTCAGATTTATTTTAAATTTTAATTTTTATCCTCTGAGTTGTTGCTTCTGAATGCTGTTACTGCTTCCTGGTGTAAGATACCCTTCTGAAACCAAACAGCCCCTATCCCATGAGCACAAAAGGGGTGTGCAGGTCACTGTGTTACAGTCAGAGCAGTAAGGGCAAGATATTTAATATCTACACACTCCCAGAAAGTCCTCAGGTATCACCTATCCCCAGGGGTGGACCTCAGCGGTAGGGACTGTAAGCATATCCCAGTGGATACATAGATACATCTATGTATATATCCAGCAGATCTATATATGCCAGCGTGCACCATTTGTGAGTCCTAATCTTTGCTAAATGCTTGGTTTTGGTTCTTTTCCCCAGAAAAGGGGAATTGGAAGGCACAGACCCCTTAAGGCTATGTTCTCTCATCCTTTAGCAGTGAGACAGACAACATCTATCCCAATCCATTTGACACCAGGTTTGCACAGGGAGAGGGTCCTGTGTGCTGTGCAGGCACAGCCTCTGCAGGGAGAATTCACCTAAAACCACAGGAGAGAGGCCCTTATCCACCACTTAGCAGACTTCAGAACATGTTTTATTTAAAACCTCCAGATGCTTGTCCAGAGCAGGCACCAGCCACGTGCTGTGTCACAGGCAGGGAGGTGTCCACGGTGCCAATGCCACGAGTGACCACTGGAACAGTCCATGCTCAGCAGAAGATCTCCTCACCCTCTGGAGGTGCTTCTGACGAGTGAGAATCTGTAGCACCAAAAAACATCATGTGGGAATCACTATGGGAACACAGGAACACAGCAGGCAGAGTGGGGCTCCGTGTGCACAGAAACCCCACTGTCTGCCAAATCCACTGGGCCCCTTAAAAGATATTCAGTTCCCTGATGAGCTACCATGAAATTACATCTTGTATTGGGTGAGATTTCCTGTGCACAAGCTGGAAAACATCAGTGAGCTAGCATGAATGAAACCGGTCATCCGAGGGCATGTGATCAAATTTCACGTGGGTCAGAGGTTTGAGGTGCAGCTCTGAGTCCTAAGGGGATGAAAAACTGCCAGACAAGAAAAACCCTGTATGTTTTTGTTTCAGATCAAGAGACAAAACAGACCAGCTTGAGGGGAAGGGAGAGGCCACCAGAAGGCTTGTGGGTATCACTTCCAAACTGTCACAGAGCTAAAGCAGACATCAATGCCTCAGGAGCTGCAACAGCAGCTCCTTCTGAAAGCACTGACACTGAAGCAGAACATTTTCCTCGAAGCAGAGAATCCAGCCCACGGAGGCTGCTCAGGATGGGATGGGAAGAAACAATGAGAAGAATGTGTGTCCCTCTGACAACCCTGAGGGCTGCAGAACAGGCAGAAAACCCCATGGAAGGTCACTTCAAACTGGGAAGTCCGCTCAGCACAGCTGCTTTTCCCCATCCCTGTGTCACCATCCTCATTTAAAGCCAGATTTTGTGGCTTCCACAAGCTTGCTGCCTGAAGGAAAACAGCCATCTTACCAACCCTGAAAAAACATCTGTGAGCTCCCCTCACACTCACCAGACTGTTGGGCGCGATGTCCCCTGCTCTTTTTCTTCTTTTCCTTCTTCTCCTTTGGTTTGGCTAAACTGAAGAGGCGAGTAGGCATCTGGGTCTGTTCCTCAGCTGCCTTGTTAGTCTGGTTTGTTGTGCTAAGCAAATGGAAAGTGCTTTTCTCTTTGTGTGTCCTTGAAAGACTGTTCCTTTTGGGGGAGACAGACAGTTCTGCATCAAAGTGCCCTTGTTTAGGAAGGGAAGGGTTTTTCTGCATGGAGGATTCATCTATGCTGGACTGGGAGGAGACTCTTGCAAGTTTCTCATGTAGATTTGAAACCTAGAAAGGAAAAGTGTTTCATGAAAGAGGCTAGCAGAGAACATGAATAGAAAAGGCATGTCCCAGACCACTCACAGAGGTTCTTCTTGTGAACATCCAGCCCCTTCACCTGGTAAAATGTAGTCCCCATCCAGGCAAAGTGAAGAGAGAAAAGCCCTCTCTGTTCAAGATGAAAAAACGAGGCATACAAAGACTAACACTCCACTATCTTTTGCTCCTACATGTACTCTGCTATGTATCAACAAGCCAAGGGCAAATATTCTCTAAGATCTCAATAGCAAGACTCACCCTGCATCGTTTGCACACACAGATGGTGGCAGGAGGCCAAGGAGCAGCGTGCCTCTCTGAGAAGGGAATGCCAGCACATGGCACAGGAGCACCATGTGTCAAAGGAAGCCTTCCCAAGCAAAAGATGAAAGCAAAAGCAGTTTTCCTGATTTTTTTTTTCCTAACGGCTGTCTCAGGATGTAATTGAGCTTGCACATTCAAAGGGAAGATCAAAACAAGGCCCAACAAAGCTCGACTGAACACACTATTAATAGCTCTGCAATGTCAGTCAGATACCTGCCTTGAGAAGGTGCTTCCTTCTCCTAAATCTCTTAGGCCTTGCAGGCATTTTACCTCTCAGCCTCTCCCATGTCCCTTGTCTACAAGTGCATGGAGCTGGAACAGCTTCACTGTCTGCTTGGAAAACTTCTGGCTTGATCAGGAGCCAGGTGGGAGGGAGCAGGACCTCCTTTGGCGATTAGCTTTTCAGAGCTCACTGCTCAGCTCCACAATTAGGCCGTTCAGGCATCCAGAATCATTCCCACTATGCAATCCAACATTTATAACCTAACTCTGGTACAGCTCTAAGCAAATTAGTCAGAGTTAGTGAGTTACAAACAAACAAATGATCAACAGGCTTAAGGATTAAATTCAGTCCATGCTTTGCCAATGGCGCTTGCTCTCCTCAGTCAGACTGTTGCACAGTTATAAAGGAATAAACCATAGCTTGCTGAAAAATGCCCAAACCAGGATCTGTGTGTGGGTTTTTCTTTGTAGTTGTGAGCAGTCAGACACCAAAAGCCTCCTCCAGAAGAGCTGGGGAGATTTGCTCACTGAGCCACAACTGGACTGCAGGTGCTCATCTTTTCAGGACAGGGGCAACGCCATCTCTTTGCTGGATATTGAGAATGCTTTTGGAGATGGATGTCAGCATGTCAACAGCCTTGCCCTGCAGTTATCAGCCTCACAAGTGGTGTTTGTGACAGCTGGAGGCTGCAGGTTACCCACAACACTCAGGCTGTCCCCTCTGCCTGGCCACTCCCCAGAGCTCAGCCCTTGGGTGAAGGCCAACATCAGGCAGTGTCAACCCCTGGGACTGCCTGGGACATCTTCCCTGGGAGCCTGCCACCTCCTCTCTGCCATCCCCAACACACACACAGGGTAGGAGGCAGAGCTCAGGCTCCCCAGCACTGGCCAGGCACCCCCAAGACACCGTGAAGCACCAATACTGGCAGTGCCTCAGCAGCTCCAGAGGTGCAAAAAGTGCAGCACTGTGCATCCTATGCAAGGGAAGAGCCAGTTTTAAATGCCAGTCCCCACATGTGTGGGGCTGGGCTGGCACCAGCTGTGTGCCCTCTGAGGGGCATGCAGTTCACCCAGGAGCTGGCTGGGAGCTCCCTGCAGGGATCAGCCTCCCTAGGAGCCTGGCTGCTGGCATCATTTACCTGGTTGTGGTCAGGCTCCTGCCGCATTTGAGCGAATCGCTCCACGTCCTGCTTCAGCTGCACCTTCTCCCTCTCCAGCTGCTTCTGTGCCATGCGGAGCCTCTCCAGGTCGAGCTGGTAGGCCGCCTTCTTCACCTGCAGCTCCTCCCGCTCCCGCTCCAGCTCCTGCCTCAGCCTCTGCACCTGCTCCTCGCGCTGGGCCAGCTCGGCCTCGTGCTCTGCCAGTTCCTTCTCCCGCACTTCCCACTCCTTCTCCCTCCTCTGCCTTTCCTCCTGGTGCTGTGTCTGCTGCTTCTTCAGGTTGGCGAACTCCTGGCGCTGCTTCTCCAGGCTGCGCTGCTTCTCCTGCTCCGCCAGCGAGGTGTGCCGGGATGAGCTTCGGCTGGGAGCCTTCTCGCTCCGAGACTGCTTCTGGCTCTCCACGTAGGTGTCCTGCTGCAGCACCACGCCCTGGGAAAGAGGAGACAGAGATCACTGCAGCACCCTCCGTGGGGAGAGGTCCATCCCCGAAAATCTCAGAGTTCTGTACTGAACCCCTTCTTCTCCCACCAAACTTGGAGCCCAGCACTGCTGCCTGGTTACCAGAGCATACCAGCAAAGCACCTCCCCCAGCAGCTTCCCAAATTCAGGCCAGCACTGGTTCCCTCAGGCAGCAGCTCATTCCAGCCTGCAAGCTGGCCCTGGGGTGTCCAGCCATGCAGGGCTGTGACACGAGAAGGGGGGACAAGGGGCAAAGCACGACTGGCAGCCCAGACAAGCAGTGTGTGGGAGCAGGATGAACAGCTAAGCCTACCTGCAAAGCACTGAGCAGCTTATGGAGGCTGGTAATGGTTTGGAGGACCTGCTGTGAGAAAACAGAGGTGTTGCTGTTAGATCTCACTGGGTGCTGTGGACAGCACCCTCTCTTGCTCTGTGTCCCACCAGTGGGTCTGACAAGCTGCACGGCCATCCCTCTGCACCCTGCTTTTCCTCAGTCTTCCTTTGCAATGACTGCATCAATCCCCAGTACATCAATACATCCCTTGAACATCTCCCAGAAGCGCCAGGCATCACCTTCCTCCCTTCCCTAGCTGTCATTGCAGCAGGGGAAGGAACATCTCCAGAGGCACCACCCAGCACAGGGCTCATGGGAAGTCCTGGGTTGTCTCTGCTAACCATTTCCCACAGCATCAGCTTGCTCAAGAACAAGCTGAGTAATTGAGATGAAGCCTAGAAGTTCACTTAGAAATTTCAGGAAAAAAAAAAGCAAGGGGCGAAAGAAATAAAGCAATCTTTAAATAGATGTGGACTATTTGTACCCTTCCCCCCCAGCTGACCCATACAAAACCCACTGCCACAAGGCAGAAAAGCTGCACTACAGCAGGCACACAAGTGCAGCAGGTGTGTTCTTGGAGGCTTTCTGAAAATACAGAAATGCAAACACCTCATGCATCAATACAGAGCAAGCTACTTTGGAGTGATGCCCTATCCCTAAATTTAGCCTAGCTAAAAATTTCTCTGAATCTCTCATATCCTACAATTAATTTCAAGAAGAAAAAAGAGCACTTCAGTATTTGCAGTAGAGGAGTGATAGCCAGTATTAAGAGAACTGCTTCTCATTTTGTCATTAATGCTAATTGGGAGTTATGAATGTGTATCAAAGGGAGAATAGAAATCTAATTGCCCCAATTCACTGCACCTGCAACATAAAATTAAACTCTCCCTGTCTGCAGATGCACAATAAATACAGCCCTGTGCATCCTGGTGGTAATTAACCCTTGCTGCTTATAATCAGCACATATCATCTTGCTGGCAAGCAGATGACAATCAGTGAATTCCCTGTCTAAACATCCAAGGTTAAACAAATAAATGACACAGTGGGTTCAACTTAATGTATTTAAAAGTCTAGATGTGTTTCAGCAAATTAAATGTGTTCTCTTCTACATTATCACCTATTGAGACAAATTCTCTAGCCACTTAAATGAAGGGAACAGCTGAGCAATGGAATCAATTCTTACCTCGTTATTCCTTTTCAGCATGAACATCAAATTAGCATTTCCACCCTATGACAAGATCACAAATTTAATATGAGGACAATGAAAAATCATAGCAAACGTCTTCTGAAGCTGAACTAATGACACATCCATTAAATACTCCCCTCCACCCTCCATTTTGGGAGAATTCATGCATGTTTTTAGGCCACTTAGAATCATATAGAACGAAATGTTAATTAGGTGTTATTTTGCAGTTATCTGATGGATTGATCCCCAGAAAGAAAAGGTTCAAGGTTGTAGCTGACCTTATAATCTCAGTAACAATGCAAAATTAAACACATGCTTTGGCTGACCTGCAGACAGATGGTAGCTAACCTGTGCCACCAAGGAGTATAACTGATTTGCAGTGGTTTTCAGGTCAGTGGCTTTGGGTGCATATTTCATGTTTTATTTTATTTTTAACTCATTAGGATGTAGCTAATTGTCAAAAAAATTTCAGGCATTTTTCAAGGCTAGAGCTGTCACTCTTGGAATCTGAACTCAGTGGTGGCAGACACACAAACCAAGCTGTACCTTCTTTAAAATGCTGTCTGACTCTGTTCTCCGAAGGTCCTGAGCATCATCGCCTTCATCTTTCGCTCCACCTAAAGGAAGAAGCCAGCACTGACATCAGTTTCATTTTAAGGCAGAAATGAACTTGCTAAAGTCTGAGAAATTTAATACAGGAAACTCACATATTTCACAAAAGAGGACACAGAGCTCTTGACATTTTAACTAAATGGATTTGAGCCCTAAATATACGGAACACGTCAGCACTACCAGAAAAAGTGGATGTGAATTTAGATTAGGGTTGACTTTGGTTTCAGAGAACGTGCTGATAAATTCAGCACACTGTTATTAACTGGTGCTCTGTCTAGCCCCTGAAGAATACTACTACCACAGAATACTTGCTGAGAAGACATGAGGCAGCATAAGAGCAGATGGAGGATGATAACAGAATCATATCAGGGTATATTATTGCAGGTATAGTTTCAATGCCTCTCTTGTGCAAGTTAATTTACATCTGGGTCAGATACTGCTGTGCAACACCCTGTGTAATTCTATGCTAACAATTTATCATTAACCTTAGCTATCAGATACCTGGATCTTCAAAGGGACACTGGGCTTCTCTTTCTAACTTCCCCCTGGACAGCTCATATCAGTGCTCCTGAACAGGACTCAGCTGACCTGTGGGGACAGGAGGGCTCTGACCCTCCCCTGTGCTGCCCTTTCTGCTCAAAAGGAGTCACACAGACCTTCCATCCCCTAGCTCCTGACAAAACTCTTGTACTCCCATTGCCAGCTGAGATGTAGCCCATAGGGAAAACCCACACCTGCAGTGGCAACCTTCCTTCTGCCACTCTTAAAGATAAATAACTTTACATAAACCTGAATCTGCAGCTGTGTGAAGGACAACACACCTGGTGTAAAGGCCCTCTCCTCCCCCCACCCCTGAGACTGGCCCTGCTACGAGAGGCTGACCCTCAAGTCCTCCTAACAGACCTGCTCTCCTGCGCCACGTCCTGGGACCTTCCACCTCTCTGCAGGAGGAAACTCCTCCCTTCTGCTTTGCTGGAGGGGAGAATGAAGGGGAGTCATGTTATAAGCCTGGCCCAAGGTTTCACAGGTTGTGATCAGAAGAACTGCAGAGAATGCCAGGTTTCATACCTCCTGGGCAGAACAAATAGGCCCTACATTCTTTTCCCAGAATCTCCCAAGACCCTACAACTACTGAGTTAGAATCAGAGGGTATTTCTACAGAAAACTTAGATCTGGGCAACAGCCTGAGGTTGTCCCATTCATCATTGCAACAGAGAGAGGCACAACCCTCAACAAACCCCTCTGGTGTCAGTGTATTTGTCATCATGACGATGAGACCTGTGGAGGGCTTTGCAGCTCTCCAGTAGAGCTGGGAAAGCCTCTACATAGCTCTCATGTCTGACTGTCTGGAGCTAACACTGCTCCTTTAATGCAGGAGGTCAGACGAGGTCCAACGATCCCAGTGCTGAGACAGACACTAGCACAGCAAAACTGGTTGTATTGGGAGTGTGAGTGAGACCACAGAGAAAGGAATTTGAGGACAGGGAAGTTTCTGATGACTAGAGCAAAGAAAGAGGGCATTGGGAAACAGCCAACTATGCAGCTGAAATAAGTAGTCGCGCATTTCTTTGGGAGAGACTTAATTGGAGGAATAATACATGCAGATGTAGGTGGAACATAAATGCATAGAGAGCAGGGACAGGGGAGAAGGTGTTTGATTCAGCAATATCCACATCCATTTGTAAATGCAACAGCATCAAGCTCTTACTGGGAAGAAAGGTGAAGAACAAAGAACAGACCTGTAAATATTGCAATAACACGAAGAAACTAATTTATTGAGAAGCTAAATGCTTTCATGTGGCACGTAAGTAAAATAGCAAGTATTACTCAGAGAGAGCACAGAGAGGAGTGAACAGTTCAAATGTTTAACTCTCATATATCCACAGGTTCTCAGCTACCATCAACCCACCTGTACATAGGCTTTTTTACCTAATCTGTGATTTAATCTATCAACTATTGTTGGAGAGGAGTTGTGAAACCCAAACCACCAGCTGAAGTCCTTCTGAAGCAAGAGGATATGATGATGTATATTATTAACAAATTCTGAAGTGCACACACAGAACTACTCACCCTTGGAGGCATTCATCTGGTGACTGTCAAATCCTCCAAAAGTTTCTGCCCTTCTAGGGAGTGAGATGGGGCCAACCCCTCCCTCCTGATCCATGGCAGTGCTGCTGACCTGCTGTCCAAGGGCAGTGCCCAGGCTCCTGTTCACCAGGTCTTGCAGTAATTCAACTGATAAAAAGCAGTAATGATTTTGTTAAAGCCCACCTCAGGTTTCTGAGCTATTTTCATCCCTGCCTGAGCTCAGATCAGAAATTGTTTGGTGTACAAAGAATCTAGGTTTCTGTGACAATCACATGAACAGTACACATTGCCCCTGCAAAAACTCACTCTGACCACTTACTCCAACTCTTGGAGCTCTGCACAAGCTTACACCTCCCTCTCTTCCCTCAGGCAACCTCTGACAACACCGTTTAGTAATTTTAGCCTCTCCAAAGATCATACTGGAAAGTAACCGGAGTTTCCATCTCCCCTTGCCTTTGTCAACAACTGCCTTGTCCCTTGCAGGCACCACAAGCTCCTGCTGGAGCCCAAGCCCCACCCTCATATCTTGCTGAGACTGAAGAACAGCAAAAGCCTGGATGGTCCAAATTTCTGCCAAGGCTAAATCCCATGTTGCTCCTGACCCCAAAGCAGGTGCAATGCATGGTTTTCTTTGTGCTGACTTTCCTGCCCTCTTTCAACACCCCCAATATCTGCTTCCTTTCCTGATCCTCATGACCTGCCCCTGAGACAACACCATGAGGAGCAGTTTCTCCTTATCATGTTATTCTGACAAAGAGAAGACATCCCCTGCAAAACTGGTGCTCGAGAACTGATGCCTTCACTGAATGTAACCAATTATAGTTGGTTGCTGTAATTTACATGTCACATGACTGGCTCACCTTCATTTATTGCACTTTTCATGATTGCCTCTCCTTTTGGAGCCTCTTCTGTTCTGGATCTGAAGAGCAGCCTGGAGCTTGGTGTCTCCTCCTGCACAGAACTGTCTGCCATGTCCTGGAAGATCTTTGTCTTCTCCTCCAGCAAGAGCAGGATCTGTTTATCCTTCTGCTGAAGTTGTTCTGTGGGGGTCAACAGAAAACAGGGATGAAGACGGAAAATAAAAGCTTTGACAAGGAAACCTGAGCGATTCCTGAGATATTGGCCCCATCTAGTGGAGCATGACAATATCTGCTGGGTTTGGCAGCACGACAATGCCCTGGGCAATCTGGCACAGCGGGCTCGGAAAATAAATAGTGCAAGGAAGGCGAGCTGCAAACCAGGACTGCAGTTATTTTGCTAGGTGCAGGATTGAGAAAAGTCACAGTTCAACCACAAAGCCCAACCCAAAAACTCCCATACATTTTTCCACAATGGCTCCCCAGCTCTGTTCCAGGCAGATTTTACCTTTCAGTCCTCTCACTCTTGCATCAAACAATTTCTTTTCCAACTCAGACTCACACGGGACTCCTTCATCTTCATCTCTATCCCTGGACAGGAGACATGGCTCAATTACTACAGGAATACACCCAGTGCACCCCCTGCCTCACAAGAGCAGCTGAGTGTCTTACATGGTGTGCACCGTGTCCTGAATGATCTGTATCCAGCCATTGCGCTCTTCTTTGGAGCTGGCATGGACCTCCACCATTTCAGGGTCCTTTCCACCCATGCTGATCAGGAACAAACCCTTCTCTTCATGAGCTACTTCTCGTACGATCAACTTCTTCAGAGAGATCACTGTGGATTTCTGATCCTTCAGATGGAAAGAAATGGATGAGGAGGGTGACCAGAGCTAGCTCCCAGATTTAAACTAGCATAGACAAGGTCCCAATAAACCATAGTGCTACATCTCTCAGCTTTGTAAACATTTTCTGAACATACTGGCTAATTAAAAAAACTAAAATAATTCCAATGGGGTCAAACAAAAGGGATGGGTTTGCTTTCCTCTAACAGTTCTGTAGGAAAAGCAATTTTACCTCACTCCATTTCAAGAAAGAACTTACTTCAAATTAACTGTGGTTTTGTAAACTGTACCATATTTTGCTCTGATCTCATTTCCTACTAACCACACTCCCCCGTCATTAATATCACAGCCCCTTACACTTGGTGCAGCTTGCTAGCCTGCTTCACACACAGAATCTTCACCATCTCTCTCCAGGATAAAGTCTTATCTTCAAATCCCACAAAACCTCTGCTGTTCTCAGACACT
This sequence comes from Pseudopodoces humilis, assembly GCF_049639895.1. NCBI lineage: Eukaryota > Metazoa > Chordata > Aves > Passeriformes > Paridae > Pseudopodoces > Pseudopodoces humilis. The sequence continues at coordinate 6,630,954 of NC_142215.1, read as the reverse complement.
CACAGATGACTCCTATGTGAGAACTCATGTGTGAGGTGATGTTCACCATGTGCTATGGTCTCTGTGTCATCAGCCTGCTGGGTTACAACATCCCCAGGCTGCTGTGTCATGTGCACCCGAGGCAGTCCCTTTGTGCATTGTACCACACGCTCCAACTGGGTTAATCCGCTTCACTAGCAGGACTTGTATGCAAATCATCTTCCCCTGTGTAGGGCACTGAGCCCGTGCAGAGGATTGGTGGAACTGGAATAACAAATTATCAGCTTTCAAAATGCTCAAAGAGTGGAAAGGTCACAAGGTTTAGCCAGTCGAGACCATGCCTGGAAGGTACAGCCCAGCAGACTCCACTAGGCACCAGTTTTTTTTTAGGAGGTCAATGTGCCCAGCCCTTTTCAGGGGCCTGCCCTCAAACCTAATGTTTTTGCTCCTTCACATTACAAATATATTTCTCTGACATTTATTTTCATGTTGTTCTGTTGAATTTACTGCCCTGGCATTTCACCTCACTGCCCCCCACAGCAGCTCACAACGTATTTGGACATTTCCTTCTGCTGAGGTTCATTTTTACAATGTTTGCATTATCCCCTCACCCCCTCCCAGCCCTGTCACTGCTCCAGTGTGCACAAACTGCAAAGCACAAGTGTTTCGAGTGACAGGCAGGTTTTCAAGGCCAATTATCAGCTGTGCCAAGGTGCTGCAGGAAGGGGAGGTGGGACATGAGGACATGTTTTCCCATCAAAAAGAACAGAGTCTGCTCAGCAAACAAAAATGTCCCGAGCAAGAAAATTAAGTTGTTTAGCAGGCAATTGTTGTCTTTGCTGCACAACACAACATCACGGGTCTCTCACATAGAAAAGTAAGAAGAAAAAAAGGTTGAAATCTTACCAGTGAGGCAAAGACATACTTCTGGTCCTTCTCCTGAAGGAACACGAGCATGTCAGAGAGGAGAACAGCCTGGACTTCTGCAAAAGAAGAAGCACAGCAGTGCAGTACAACCACACAATCCACCCTTTAACAGATTTCTTGTAATAACACCAGCACTAGGGAACAGCAGGGCTGGTTTTGCAAATCCTGGAAGCAGGATTAGCCTCCCAGTTGGCAGGAGAAGCAAGGGCAGTTCCTGGAGATGCCAGATCAGGTTAGCTCTGAACCAGCTTTGCATTAAGCAGGACACATCAGCACCTGGGCATCCTGCAGGATTTGCTCTCACCCATTGGAGAAGGGGTGCTCTTCTCCAGCCACATGCTCCCTGCCAGTTGAGACATGGGCATAACAGTGAAAGCCACAGACATTTATTCAATAGCTCTGTTTTCTCAAACAATCAATATTTCAGCCCTCAAGCAAAATATCTGCACAGGAAGTTTTGGTTTTTATGGTTCTCTTGATGAGTGGTTTGCAGGGTGTAAATTATCGTGCAATAACAACATTTGTCAGCTGCAGTTTCTTTCCCAGGAAATACTGACTTCAGGAGCCACCAGTAATTCTGCTCTCAGACAAACACAACTCTGAAGGGAGCCTGAGTGAAACACAGGACCTGGCTTTCTTTCACGGGAGAAGGAAACACAACCTCAAGCCAACAGAGGATTTTAAATCAGTCTTTTCCCAGAGTACACGTAGAGCCTTCCAAGTCTCCTAATAACATATCATGAAGTTGCACAGCAACTACCAAGTGTAATGCCCCACCCAGACCCCTCAGTACAAAGAGGTTTTGTGTAATGTACTTGGGAAATCTTGTGACAGAAAGGAAGCAAACCAAAAATTTAAATCATCCCATGGGTAAATCCTTCCAGTCTGTTTTGGGAAGACAGAATCCATTCCAGATAAAAGAACCACTAAACTTTAAGCAAAGCTGCAAAATGAAATCCAGGCTCTGGGAGGTTTTCAGAAGGTGGCATTTGACTGCCTTTTTCTCTGTTCCATGCACTTTGCAAGAGGGGAAATGCTAAAACCCTTAAACAAAAGCTCTTCCTATAATTTTTGGTACGCCATGTCCAATACCATAGAATAACCTGAACATATGAACGATCTACTCTCTCCCTGGGTCTGCAGCCTGCCTGCAGGACACACTTGCCCTGGGAGTTTGCAGTACGGACATGTTTGTGCATTTCTATGACTAAGAAATGCAAATGGAGATTGTGCTTATCACAATTTCACAACAGCAGCAGAACTTGCTTCATCCACCATCTAAAGGCAGTAGTAGTTTTGGGTGCCTAGAAATCATCTGTAAACTTCCTTCTTCCAAAACCTCAAAATAAATCATACCCCACACAGAATTCCATGTTATCACCACCTCCCTGCACAGCAAGGCATCAGGCTCCCAGACCCCATTCATGCCCACAGACCATAATTTAATCAGCTAATGCTGCAGGGAGGAAGGGAAGCCCAGCCTTCCTGCCAAGCCTGAGGCACTGCTGCCATGGTCCCAGCTGAAGGATTCCTTAAGAGATTTAGTGTTTAATTCAGTGGAGAACTTCAGTGCACAGCACCTTAAAAAAGCTACTTCCACCTGATAACAAACAAAAAGCAACTCAAGAAAACACTGACCCAACAAGAAGCAGCTGCAGGGACACCAGAGTCTCTCCTGAACAGTTTGTGTCTACAGCTCAAGAGGTTCAAGAGCAACAAATGCCTGGGACTTCTCCCTGGATCCCAGTGCAACTGGGCTGGTACTGCTGCAGACCTGCCACAGCCCTCAGAGGGAAGGAAAGACCTGGAAAGTTGAGGCTGGGCTCCAGATTTAGCCAGCAGAACTGGAACAGTGGCACAGGCATGGAGATCTCACTCCATTCTTTGGGCAACTGCAGCCCCCCTGGTGTCCTCCTGGTCCAGAGCATCCCAGAGCAACTCTGCTCCTTGGCTGATACACTGAGGTGTCACTGCCACCCCAGCCCTCAGCAGGCACACAGTCACCAAGAGGAAAAGCAGCTCTCTATCATTCCAGAACCCACACAAGAAACTGGAAATGCAATAGGGAGTGGGGGTACAATCTATCAAAGCAGAAGAATAAATCAATAAATCAATAAATAAACCAATCTGAGGACTAATCCTACACCCAGAGAAGATGAGCTGCATCCTTCCACAGCAGAAGACAGGACAGTCTTACCTTTTAACCGCCCAGCTGAGTTTTTTAGTGAAACAGGCCCATCTCGGATGAGTTTCCGATGCCTCAAGTCCTCTCTTGCAAACATCTGGCCACTCTTCATCCTCATGATGGACTTGCTGTCTGTCCGGTTGTAAATATCCCCAAGACGCATTTTCTTTTCATAATTGCTGACTTTGCTATTGACTGCAGCAATCACGTCTTTAACGAGGTTTAGTGACTGACTTAAGTCTTCATGTTCCACTTCATTTTCTTTAAAAAAGAAACATCTCAATTTGACTTTGTCTGTCTAACTTCCCAATTTTACTTCCTTCCTTCCTCTTCTCCCAAGTTCCCATATTATAGCTTTTTAATACTTATATATTTTTCCCTCTTAAAGAGAGTTTTCACAAAACCTTTTCCATATACATGGTTGAGGCTGGAGAATACTTTGCATATAGGACAGTAGAGATGAAATGAACAAATTAACTACTTATTTTAGCCAACACCAAGCAAGCTGGGAGACTCTGCAGTCTAGGCATGTTGCTCCATAATTAGCTACAGCTAATTTAGACTTCTAGCAACTAAATCAAGGTCCCTGAACAACTAATCCTAAATGGAAGTATGGAATTGAGTTATCTTGTTGCAGTGATGTGAGACAACAATGACTGGATTAGCTGGTAAGAAAATCTGCTTCAGCTGTAAAGGATCCAAACTTCACACTGGACAAACAAATACATGCTTAGAATAGAGGAACTGGTCCCTACCTTTGGTGTACTGCAGTATCCTTTGTAAAAGGACCGGGTACTTTGTGATTCTCTGTGTTACCAACAAGATACATTCAGGAATCCCCAGACGCCTCACCAGGGAGCTGCTCATTTTCTTCTAAGGAACAAAGATGAAAAGTTCAGTTCTGCAGCAAAACACTCTGCCAGAGTGCAAAAAGTACACATTTTTTCCATCAGCTACATCAGTCCTGCCAGGTCCTACCTTGACAAATGCCTGAAAGCGCTTGTCCTTCGAGTAAAGGTCTTTGAAGTAATTGACAGCTTCATTGTGATGCCCGCAGAATTTGCCGTATGTTTTCTTCATTCGTTCAGCGTTCTCCCCAGAGAACTGCAAAGAATGGGACACACAGCTCCAACCTGCCCTGAACTCCTGGGGTGACATCCCAGCAGTGCCTGCCAGGCTCTCAGAAGAGCTTGATGAAATCAGATTAGTCCAAAGCATGCTCGACCATGCAAGCAGATCTCTAGAGAGTAAAGAGCTGATCTGGGGGCTTCACCGAGCTCACACCTACAGCAAAATTTGCAACTCCACTCACAAGGCTTAAAAGCCAACCACAAAAAAGTCAAGACAGACAAAAAGAAGACAGAAGCTGTGGACAAAGAAAAGTAAAATGACCCACCCTGAGTTAAACACCAGGTCAATAATGCAGCCAATAAACACACTGGGCATATTTTGCTGTGAACTCCTGCCTACACTCCAGTCTGTGATCAAACTGGTTTGTGCCTGCCAGTGAACGCTTTTCTTTCCCACATAATGAACTAAATTAATTTTCAACCTTGGACCTTCCTTTGAAAGAGAAGAAGTGCTTGGAAAAGTAGAGGCAGAGATTTATGTGTGAAGACTAAAGGTGCCATCAGCTGTGCTTATCTGACAGGCAACAAACAGGAGGGAAGGAAAAGCATCTGGCTTCCAGCTGCGTTCTCAGAACTGCAAACATTTTCCAGCACTTACTTGATTCACTAGGATGTCACCTATCCTCCTGATAACAAAGTTCTTTTCACTTCTGTCTGCCAGTGACTCCTTCTTCCTTTCCAGAATCCGCTGGAAAAACTGACTGTGGATGTGCAGCAAGTTTTCCAGGCAGGGAAAGATCTTGTCCACAACTTGCTGATCATACTGCAGTTCCTTTAACATGGCTGCACTGTACACATCGTTCATGATCTTCAGGGTGCGGACGTGGTGCATTTCCGTCTGCATTAGCTCTGGATAGGATGAGGACAAGAGTTCATTGGTTACAGCACAAGGAAAAGCTGCCATTAGAAAGCTTTTCCATAACTGGCCTTCTCTAAGTGGCTTCAGAAAACTTCATGTCAGGAATTGTAACATCAGTCAGGAGTTTCATGTGTGAGAGAAACAGGGGGGAAGAGGCGTACCACAACAGAGAGCTTTGGATGTTGCTGCTGGGGTCTCTGCCTTCAGCCCTGGTATCTTCTCCTTCTTAACACCTCACTGCCAGCCTCCACAAACCTCCCTTCTGCCATACAGGATGGCTCCTGAATCCCTCAGGAAGAGACTTCCTAGTTAGCTGCTTGTGCTGGAACCCAGTTTTAAAGTCATAAGCAGACAAATAAGGAGAGGCAATTTCTGGGGTTTTTTGATGGCTTCTGAATATGTGAAATGCAGAAAGGCAGCTTTCACAGAATACATTACATTTCTAGAAACTTCAAGAATGAGAGTTTGGCTTTTGAGGAAACCAAAGCAATGTTCCTATGCACAAGGCTAAAGCTTCCCAAACCCATGCATGTGAGTAGATCAAGGAGCTGTTTACAGTGAGTGAAAAGTGAAGGTGCAGATGTCTCACCATAAATCACGTCTTGCCGTTTGACAACGTCTTTGCACTGCTGCTGCAGGAACTTGCTGTCCACTACTTGGCTCCAGGACTCTGCCTCCAGCTGCTTGGAATCTAATTCCAGGTCTCCCATGAGCTGTCCTTCATTCATGTCTGCACCTTCACGAAGCAATGTAAGTGCCATTAAGATGTGGGTAACTTGTTCCATTTGAGATTCCTGTCTAATTATTTAGGTTTAGGTTTTGTCAGTCACACCACAGACATCACATACATTCTCCTTTACTGACACAAATAATCACATACCACATAAAGACTAGTTATGAAAAACAATTGTAAAGGTTATTTCCTAGTTTCCTGTTCATCATTTTCACAGAGACCAAATCCTAGCTCAGATAATGTATTCTTAATCTGCCATGAAACGACATTGCAGTTAAATAAAAAACCACAACAGAAGAGGAAATATTTGTCCCTGAGCTAAATTCCAAGTAACTCAACTGCAACTGAAACCTTCTAAATGTTTTTCCATAATTCAATGAGCTAAAGAAATTACTATGTGGGGCTTTGATTTAGTTTATCATACTAATATTCTGAGATTAAAATAAATGCACTGTAATTGTCCATTATAAAAGAAGACAATTGCTGAAAATGGATTTTCTGTTTCTGGGAAGAAGCACTGAGACCTTCCTTCTCCTAAAAATGCCATGGAGATCTCTTACCTTCATCAACCAGTGACTCCATGGACTCATTAACCCGGCTGATTTTATGTAAAGAGTCTGTTGACTGCGACAGGAATTTCCAAGTGTGTATTAAGTTGTCATCGTTCCCAACTCTGCAGAAAAACAGAACACAGAATATTGTTTATGACAAAAACCCAGCCAAATGTACTTTCAGATAAGCAGAATAAATGCATTTTAAATATGAATTGAAAAACAAAGCCAGCACTGCACGATTACGTACAGAAATGTGCTTTTATGAGTTGTTTACTAACTACCCACTGGAGCTTGAGAAGCTGTAAGTGCTACAGTTGTGAGTGACGATGCTTTCCATAAAGAACCACTCCTGAGGTTTTATAGTTTGGATAACTCCATTCCAGTCACGTCCCATCCTCACTGCCCTTGAAGCAAACAGTGTGAAAAAATACAACACCAAAGGCTATACAAGAGTCCTTATCACTAGCTCTGAGAAAGATCAGAAAATGGACTGAAATTAAATTCCCCATGAATAGCCAGGGCATCCAAACTGCCCAGAATATGCCAGTCCCTGTGACTGCCTCACATGTAAAACTGCTCAATATGCAAGTATGGTAGGAAACATAAAATAAATTTTCTTCTGTGTTTTCTTGTAATGAATTATGCATAATACAGCCTAAAAACAGGAAGACTGCAGCTCTGTGCCTTCACCCTCTTGTTATGGACACAAAAGTTAATCCTATACCTGAGCTGCAAATGTGTGCTTGCAAAGTATCTGGCCCAAGGCAAGGGAATTTCTTCCTAGGAGCCCAGAGCATCCCTATGAAGTGGCCTTGAATCTACCAGGCCATCCCAGCTGAGCCTCTGAATTCCTGCCATGGCTAAACTCACTCAGACAATCAGATTGTGCAGAAGAGAACCAATGGTATCATACAGAACATGTCTATCTCTCAGCTTGTGATCCCTTTTGTCCCTTTAACGCAAGTCACCGCACATGAGCTTGTTTTTAGTGAGATCTGGATTTCTTTACGTCAGCAGAGTCAGGTAACGCACACACACAGAGCCAGGTGTGCAGGGAGGAACCTTACCCTGCAATGTTCTGTATGGAGACACTTTTGGAGAGTGCAGTGGGCTGCTGTGATCTCCTGTTGTTGAAGGTGGAGGTGACGGTGCTCTCATCGGGAGCGAGGATGGCGGAGCGCGGGCGCTCCTTCGGCTGCGAGCCTGCAAGGGAAGGGTGGGAGAACAGTCAGCCCATGCAAACACCTTAACCACTCCTAACTGGCATGATGATGACTTAGAAGGATCCAGACCCTGAAATTCACTGCCTTTTCTTTCTAGAATCATCACCAGGGGATGTTAGGAGTTAGGAACAGCCTTAGGAAGGGAAGACCATCGACCCCTGTGCAGAACTCGCTGCACTATGCTTGAAATGCCCAGGTGGGACCTGCAACTCCAGAAACACATGTGGGAAACTGAATTTAACTGTTTTGATAATTAGTCACATGTCACAATCCACCCTGTTGCCTTTTTATTTCCCTGGGCCCATAGTCACATAAATCTTGCTGTTTCTGGTCAAACTTTTTGAGATAGGTTTCTCTTATCAGTATGCACCACAGAGAGATGATAATCCTGATTTCATTATACCATCACATACCTTTAACTAACCTGGTCATATTAATTCCAGATTTTTTCTTCTTCAGATGCATTTCTGCTCTCTGGAGCAACCCCTCTGAACTCCATGATAAATACCACAGTGATTACAACTACTATATAGTGTGGTTCCATAGAAGCTATCGTTTATCTTATGAAAGCTTACCACTTAATTGTATCAAATCATGGTCCTATAAAACCAATCTGGGCTATTTCACACCTGTTATTTATCCTTGGTCACACTGGGTCACTCTGCAGTTCAGTGTGTATCTCAGCAAAGTCAGGAATAGTATTCCTCCTACTCAAACTTTCTATTTTGCCTACACCAAAGCCCAAGACTAATTAAAACAAAAATAATTCTGTTTTGAATTCTCCCCACTTAATACTTATAGTTGGATTCTTTCTCATGTCAGACACCCATGGACTTCATATTCCATTTTGTGGCCTTAACAGGTGTAGGCATTCAGCAAGCTACAACAGACAAGTGCTTTTTCTAAATCTGAGGCAATTTTACATTTCCTTAAAGCTACACAGACACTGCAGAAGGGGATGAACTCTGTACAACTCCAGTACAACTTCTGAAGTCTCAAATATTGCTTAGCATGCACAGAGGATGCTCTAATCCCTGCTTTGTTTAAAGCTTATTTTTCGTAATATCAAGTATCAGTTGTCAGAACAGTTAAGAACAGACCACTCCCAAAGCAGAGGGAAAGAAATTGTCTTACTTTTGTTTCTCATGGTTACTGTGGGTAATGAAGAGGTATCGTGTGCCTGCAGCATCCCTCTCTGTGGCTGAAAGAAAAATGAAATTAATTTTACTTTCTTCCTCCCTTCCCCCAGAAGGTTGTGCCATATAACTAAAACAAAAAAGCTATTTTTTTTCCTATAGCCTTTCAGTGTATGCGTATTTTAAAATATATTTTTAATTTGCTCTGAATGAAATAGGCAAAATAACAGATGGAGAAATGTGCAGGAAATACGAAAATGTGAAAGTGATGACAATACTGAAGTGAACTGAAATCATAACTGCACAAACATTATTTAACTTTTAGAAGCAGGTTCCTTGCATTTGGGGTAAGCATGAAATCTGTGTGTTGCTCATATAAACAGTGTATTTAACAGTTTTCATTATGTGAAAGCTTCAGCACTGGGGCTGAAGTTCTTTACAACAAACTGGACACTTTGTGACTTGTGGTAGAAAGTGTGTTACATATATATGTGTTCAGTAGAGTAGATGAAATCTTTTACCTTCATTTTGACCTTTGCACAAGAAGCAAAATTCTCCTTACAGCCTTTGTGAACAATTGCATTACAGTCTGTCAAAAACAAAACAAACCAAAAACCAATGAATTAACAAAACCCCACAGAAAACAGGTCAGTTTTTGCTGTTTGTCTTCTGAACTGTTAACTTAACCTGAGACTTAAATTCTAACTTTTAAGGCATCATTGTGGTTTACACAAGTAGCTACAAATACTGAGAGAGAGGCTGCTTTCCAGGATAATTAGCCCTTTGTTTGTTAATAAGATTTCCTCACAGAAGTTAACAGGAAATTCTGTTTAGAATTCAATGTAAGGTTGAGTAGCCAGGAGTCTTAGATTAAAGAAAAAAGGAAAAAAAAACCAAAACCCTGATGGCATTATCCTTCTGAAAGTAAGATGGAGAGCAGAAGAGCAGAAGCAGGAGACAGAAACAGAAACCAACTGTAGGGCCAGTATTTCTCTGAAAAGACAGATACTGTTCTCATCAAGACAAGGATTGTGAGATCTAAAAGACAGGAAGGGGATGGGGAAATTCTTTTACACAAACTCAGACATCATGGATAAGATCTACAGCACAGGACCCAAGTGCTGCTGTGCTGCAGGGTTACCAGAAAAGGCAGCAGGAGCAGCATCTGCCAGGGACCATGCCCATGAGCTTGGGACTTCCTGATGGAACGTGGACTCAAGTTTTGGTCCAAAAGCACCACATTCACCAAGGCAAAAACCATCATGCTTTAACACCACCCCTTGCTGCAGATATGCCAGAGCAAAGGTTGGGTGGCTTGGTTTTGGGTTGTTTTTTTTTTTTAATACCCTGAGTCTGCCCATGATCTCTACCAGCAGACTTCTGGGAATCAAAGTTTTCAAAGGTTTTTAAAACTGCTGGGGTTTCTTCGTAACTGTTGAGAATTGGGTTTCAGACTTTAACTCTTTTGGCAGATGAAAGATCACAGCTCAAGATGAGTTTTAGAAACTTAGAGAAAAATATTTCCACTCATTCATGACAACACTAACACAGATAATGAACTGTATTTTACATGTATGTTACACTGTGTGAAGTCCTGAATTATTTCTTGAAGCAAAAGAAAGGAAAAAATTCTATGTCCAGAATGACAAAATATGCTCAGCTTTCTAGAATCTCTAACATTTGGGACAACTCAGTAAAAGCCAGTAATTCTGATATTTTAACAGAGATAAGAGTAAGGCCATAGGGTGCTGCTTTTCTGACAATGTCTCACAATTTCCTGTGCAAGAGAAGACAGAACAAAGCAACCTGAAAACTCTTGCAAAAACCCACAAGCACTGTAAGTTTTCAGACCAAACAAGGAAGAGGAACAGAACCTGCTCCTCTGGTGCGTGAACAGAGGCAATGAGACAATTCAGAATAATGAAATTCACACTCAAGCCTTGAAAGCCTGAAAACAGCTCTTTAGTGTGTATCATTTGGCAAAAAACTTGGATTTTTTTATGCTAAAAAATTTGTTTGTACAGACTTTATTCCTCCAATTCAACTCTTCAGCAAGCAAGAAGCTGCTCTAACTCCTCTGTGTCACTAGTATTAGTAACTAAAACCTCCAAAACCTTATTTTCTGCATCAATGATCTTTAAAAAAGTAAAAAAAATAAAAAAAAAAGACAGAAAGCTACTAAAAATTAGGCTTTTTTTTCTTGCCCATTTATTTCAGAGCATGCTCAATCTTTCAGCTTTGAGTAGATGTTTCAGGTAGCTGGGGGGCATCACTGAAAAGCTGAGATGTTGATTTAAAATAACCACTGCTTTAAAAGGCATTAAAAGTCACCCACAGGTGAGACAGAGCAGCAGTGGTAGCAGCAGCCTAGAACAGCACAGGAATATCAGAGCCTGTGCTGCTCCCCATCCATCATTTCCAAAGCAGCTGAGGTTGATTTTAAGATGCAATGGGAGAAAGAAACACTTGCTGATGTGAGCTCTCAACTTAGGCCTTCATCAAACATTTTTTTATGACATTAATTTTCTGGCCAATGCAGAAAACTTGCAACAATCTTCCACTGTACCTTGAAAACAAGGAAAGAGCATCTGTGCTAAAACATATGACATTGTTGGGTTATTTTCCCTCATTCAAGATTATTTAAACTTATCTTTAATGAGTTTACAGAGCGTAAAACTGGGATATATTTCATTTTCTACGTGGCTTCAGAACCTGCTAAAAAAGTCAAGTGGGGAAAGTGAGAGGATAAATTTGAGAGTTTGCAATTGTTGATGTTTTACATTTCCCATCAGGCTGACACAGAGCATGTCTCAGACAAACAACTCTGCTAAAATCTCTTTCAGGAAACTCAGAAGTGCCATTTGGGGTTGAGCTGGCTGCTCCCTCCCCAGCTCACATCCACCAGCAGGAACGGAAGGCTCCAGCCTGGAACAATTCCCGCAGTCACTTTGACTCATTTCTAGGCTAGTGGAGTAAAAAAATTACTAATAGTGAGGAGAGGAAAGCCTTTTTTCACTGAGCTATAGTGGGAAAAAAATGGTTTTTGTCTACATATTCTATAGCTTTGGGCTGCTGCATGAACCAAGCAGCATTCTGGTCTCAACCACACAAACACCACTGACCTTATCGAGCTACAGGCATGAGAAACTGTCTCAGTTAAGACAGTAGTCAGTATTTTCAGTATTTCTCAGATAAAAAATGAGAACAAAATGCCCAATCTGTCATAAAACCTCAGTGAGGTTCCCATCCTGCCTGTCCTGTGCTGCATGTCCCTCACATGCACACAGGTAGTTGTCATTTGACCTGTGATGCAATTTCTTGTACAAAGGGAGCAGAGGGTCAGTATTTCCTTTTTGCACCATGTGGTTCCCACTGTGGGTTCACCAAAGTGGTATTTCAGAGAATTAAAGCAATACACCACAGATAGGTGGGGCTTTTTTTTCCCCCATTGGAAACAGAAGCCATGACCCAAGCCAGCTGTCCCTTTGTCCATCCTACCTCAGCTCCAAGCCACTACATGCAGCTGAAATAACCAAAGTTCTCCCGACTGGTAGAGCCCAACAAGAGGTAGAAAACCCCATGGCCTGCTGTGATAGCTGAGCTCAGGCTTAGGAAAGAGGTTTCAGGACACCTCCATGCAGCCACGACTCATTTCAGTCCGGTTTCCACAAGGCAACACACTGCTCCATGAATCACTTATCTCCTAAGTCTCCCTCCCACCTTACATCCTCAAGCAAAAGGAAAATAAAGTGTAAGGTTTGCATTTTCCATGCCAGATTCAATGTAAAATAAAAGGAAGGGGGGGAACCCCCTGACTTACTTGCACAGTAGTACGAATCCTTATTGAAAGGCTTCATACAGTGGTAGCAGGTTGCTTGGGCTACAACGGAGGTTGCAGTGAAGAGATGTCCATTCAACAGCTTCTTATCTTTTTCCTTCTCCTTGGAATCTTTGTCCTTCTCTTTAGTCTTCTCTTTATCTTTCTCTTTTTCCTGCCGAGACAAAATGACCAAAAGCCTGTTCACTTGGCAGAGGTCTCTTCCCTAGTTACAGATTGCTCAGTGTTTGCCTTTGGCACGGTGAGGATATCGATCGAGGTGCTCCTGAACAATGGCCATGTGTCTGCACAGCTCTCCCTTAAAAAAGCCCCTGTGGAAGTGCATTTACATACTACTGACTCACATGGGTGTCTCACCACTGCAGAAGTCTGTTCTGAAGGCACCTATTTCCTTCTACCTTTGTTTTATAATGACTCTACCTCTTTTCTTTTTCTGGGCTCTCATCAGCCTCCTCAGCACTTTAAATAATTTGTGTTAAATACAAATACCACATGCAGTGTGTATCAGACTTTCAACACAGTTAATTTTTAAGGCAAAACCATAAGGCTCATGATTTGCAACTGCATTTCTGATGGAGAACACAAGCTCTTCCTAAATGCCTCTACAGCCTTACTGCCAAAATATTTCCACCTCTGTTTTCCTTCAAACTAGCAACTTTTTAAACAGTTACATGCAAGTAACTACGTGAAGCTTTTTGGCAAAATAGATCTTTTACAAACTCTTGACCTACACCACAGCAACAAACACCATAAAGATCCTCTCATCTTCCACAAGCCACAGCTCAACATCTGGGCTACTCAGCTTTGGAACAATGACATGCACAGACAGCTTCTCCAACTTTTAGCAGAGATTTTGCTTCTTTTCCGTCTCTACCTTAGACAGAAAATGCTAAATGCTAAAAATTTAAAACATTTTTCCCTCCAGCCTTTCATGGATTTGGAATTCTTCCAAACAATTTTTAAAGGAAACTCCACAGAAAAACTCTGAAAAACAACAACTCCTCGTCCTTCCCTGTACCAACCTACAAAACATTTATGATACAAGTCAGCTGCAGGTCTGTACTTTTAACTGTTAACTCCTTAACTGTCTGCTTTTAACCGTTGCTGCAGATTTCCTGGCATCTGAAAGAAAAGCTTAACCAGAAACTGGTAAAAGCTTCTGTCAGCTTATCTTTGCATTTTGTTATTTATATGCCACGAGCCCTTTGCCTAATACTGTCCCAGCCAGAATATCAGGGAGCTGCAGAGCTGCCCATGTGAGTAACTGCCATGAAGTGGCTTAAAGAGGGATGGAGCTCTGCAGCCACTGCAGGGAAACTGCTGAGCCCTGGATGACACTCACATAATGAGTAACTCAGCCTAAGGACTCCTCTCCCAACACATCCCAGGCAAAATGCCAGTGCTGGAGTCTCTCCCTGCAAAGTGTCATAAACAGAAAGTCTATTTACTGGCCCCAAATGCCGTTTTGTTCTGCAAATAAGCAAAACTAGGAGTATTACCATATGGAATAATCCTGTCTGAAGCTGAAAACCTGCCAGAAAGAGTCTGCATCACATCTCATCTCTGCCTCCTCTGAGCCATCAGCTTGGCTCACACCACCCCACAGAAACCTCCACAGCCCCATTTTCCACCCGCTGACCTGCCCATCTTTAACCATATCCAGCCTGGCAGGATTCAGGAACTAAACCTCTGCAGTTTAGGCCTGGGCTGATGGTACCAAGTTGATGCCTGGAGTTTTGCTCTACTGCCAAGCCATGTGAAGCTCCAGGAGAAAAGATCTCTCTAAGCTCAAGCCAAATCTTGTGACTCTCATGCTGAAAGGAAATTTCCCATCCTATACTTTAAATCTACCTGAAGTTCACTGCAAAACTCAGCAATTCTGAAATCTAATTTTAATTTTAATTAAAGCTGAAAGGCCCCAGGAAAAACAGGAAATCAGTGCACCACTTTTAAGGAGGAAACTGCAAACTCCACACAAGGGCTGCCAGCCACTCCACTGAAGGACAAGGTCTTACAAAGAGATTTTTTTCAGTTTTTTCTTTTTTCCCGTGGCAGTTACTGGAACTTTATTTAAAGAAGGACTGTAGAAACAAGACTATTTCTGTTTTGCTGGAGCTGCCAGGAAGATTTGAAGCCAGGCTTCGTGGCTGAACTGACATGCCAGAGCAGACACCACGACAGGTACCGCGGCACCGCAGGCACGACGCGGCAGCGGATCCCGCTCCCCAGGAACCACACAGCTCTTACCTCCCAGTGCTTAAGTCCCACCAGCTTCACTGTTATCTGAGGTACTTCTGAGAATCTATTCCATTTTATCGACATCCTTCCCCTGGGGCAGGAGAGCTGCTGGCCACCAGGAGCTGCTCCCCACTAGCCCATGGCGATGCTGAGGCTGCAGCAGGGCCGGGAGGGGAGGCACAGCTCGGAGGAGTTGAGCAAAAGGGGGAGGGGCAGGACAATTTCTGACTTCCTTAAAGATGATTTTAGCTACTTTGCTATTGCTTTCATCTTGCCCTACCTTAGCTTCCACTGCTAAAAAAAAATCAAACCTAAAAACCCAACCCATACAGGCAGAAAAGGATGTGATTAATATTCTACAAGTCACAAGTCAATATAAGACTATTTTATAAAGGGGAGTAAATCAAACACTCTGTGATGTTTGGGGTGCAGAAAGGTGAATTTTAACATACCTCAGTGTTGCTATGTAGCACTTCACCAAACAAAGTGCTGCAGAAGTTGCCCAGACAGAGAGGTTTTGTGTGTTTGAGCTCCTGCTGCTCTGCAGGTCACATATATCCCCTGTCTCCTAATCCTTTCAACTTGCAACTCCTACCATATATCCAGAAATGCTCCTGCTGGCACATCACTACCTTACTACCGTGCAAGGCAATGAAAAAGAGAAATTACTCATGATAATGTTTATAATTTCTCAGAAACTTGCAACCAAAATGAAAAAAAAAAAAAAGAGCTTTTTTTTCCTGAACTGACAAAGAGATTCACTGATAATCCCAAACAACACCAAGTACATGCCAGGCAGGGGTACATTCACACCAACAGTATCCCCTCCAGTTAATGCTTTAAACATCCCTTTATTTTTAATGTTTTTTTACATAACTCTCCACATTTTCTGAAAGAGATGCTGCTGTTAGTAGGCTCAGATATGCTTTATTTTACTTTATTTCATCTGAGAAAACTGCATTTCTGAAGGTCTGGAGATGAGTAAAACCAAACTGGAAAGACACTGCAGCCTCCCTCCCTCCTGACAGCCCAGAAACCAACTTCCTGTGTCAAACTTCCTCTTTCAAGGTTTGTTGTTTTGTTGGTTTTGCTTTTAACTCTTATAGGTTTTTCTTGTCTATAAGGCTTCTAAGAAATCAGTGTTCCAACGAATTTTTTGGTCAAATTATTTAAATGTACTGGTGGAGCCTTAAAAATGTATGTAATGCAAACATTTCACCATGAGCAGACAAGAAATTGTAATTTCAATGATATTTTGGCTTTTTTTTAGTAAAAGTAAGAGAGTTGATATGAACTGCAATTTTTGTAATGCTTGTTATGGTTGGGATTTTGGAGCAACTCTTTATCAACATTTTCAGACACAAACATGAAATTAGAGCTTCTGTCAGACATATGAATCATGGTGAGATTCAAGCAAAAATATCCAACCAAGCCAAGAAATTCCCCAAACATATATTAACCTTCAAGGGACAATCTAAAGCAACAACAGCCCATTTGTGTGAATTATTTAGCATTAATGTAATTATTTCTGTAATCAATACCGTTCCCAGGAAATTCAGCTGTGCTGAGCAAGGCTTAACTTTCAGAAAATTAAATTCCAGGGTTTCAAGGATGGAGAAAAGGGAAAAATATAAATATTTGCCTAATTATGCACTAAAAGTCACTGTCTGAGCAACTTCTGCAGCACACAGGAACTTTGTGGCAATCATAAAAAAATGATGAAAAGACAATACAGCCTTTGGCAGCCAGTCCCTTCTTATGGATCCTGTCCTTGTTTTATTAAACACCTCTCAGGTTCTGTAAAAATAAGACTCATTAATCACTACAAAGCTCTAACTCATGCCAGGGCAGAATTTATTCTCTCTGGGGAAACGAGTGGAAACACAGAATTATAAAGGATGGAAGAGACCTTTAAGATCATCCAGTCCAACTGTCCACCCAGCACCGTCACTGTAACCCAAATTTAGGACCCAACACTTGGCCTTACTGAGCCTCCTACAGCTGTCCTTGGGCTCAGTTTTGGGGTGCTAAGATTTCCCACGAAGCCAGTTCCTATCACCCCACACACACTCCTGCCCTTACTGAAAAAACAGAACAGGGAAGGAAGAAAGTACAAGAAAGTCAAGGAAGTCAGAAAAAGATTTAAACACAGAACTCATCTCTGCTGCCTATGGGCATTCCACAAATCACAAGAAGGACTTACTTTGCTCTTCTTGCTGCTGGACATTTTATTCCTGAGGTAGCTAAAGGTGCGGCTGACTTTTGTTACACCTTTACCAGCGGGGACACTGCTGCTCTCTTCAGATATGCTAAAATAAAAAAAGAAGATAAAAGTTCCTTTTATTTTCTTTTTCTCCTTTCCAAAGCAACTATTAAATGGATAGATTCTTTTTAAAGGACAAATGCATTTATTACCCAATACAGTCTAGGTGCTTTATGGTGTTTGCACCATAAAGCAGAAAGAGGGAAAGTGAAGACAAAGAAGGAAAAGTGAAGACAATGCCAATCTACTAATTCTGAGATAAATTTCAAGGAATCCTCATATCTGTTTTGAAGCAGGCCATGCCACAGCACCCTCTGCTGCTCCCCTTGTCAAATAACCAGGAACCATTACTGCTGTGAAGAACCATTTCCTTCCAGAGAAAGGCATCTAATGAACTCTGAAAATGCACTGAATGTCTTTAACAGAAACCACACTGTCTGCAAAGCCTCCCCTGAGAAATGAGAATATCAATATTAAGTAATAAACCACAATGCTTATGTGTATTAATTAGGGAATTTTTAGGATCCCAGGTAATTTTTGCCAGTCTTTACATGCACAACCTTATGACTTCTTCAGCTATGGTAGAAGAGTAAGGAAACCACTATTGCATTAAAGGACATAGTCTGTTAATATTAAATACAAGACAAATCAAAAGCAGAACAGAAATACAAATTAAACCAAGGAGGAGAAAACAGCAGTGAGCAAAGGTGAAGAGCCCCCCAGTCACAAAATAAAGCCAAAGCTGTCAAAGTGGCACAGAGACCAGACATCCAGTACCACAAATGTCCTTCCTCCAGGGAAGCACTCTGAAAGCCACCAGGAAGATTATCTCCTCTGTGCAACTTGCAAGGATGAAAAGTAACACACAAAAACACAATCATTTTGGCCTTTGTTATAGAGAGATAATTAGCCACAGGGAGAAAGCAGTACTTTCAGTGTAGAATATAGCTCAGGGTAAACTGACACCCTGCAAAAATGCATAATCTGATGTTATTAGCAATGAATAAACAGAGCCTTGTTAAGAGATGAGACGAATGGACTTTCATATTCTGTGATCTAAAATATTCTTCAGCCTTTAGAGATACGGGACTGATTTTCACAACTTCCGATTTCAGCTGAAGTGCACTGGTGCCAGGAAGGCTTTTGGGTGTCCAAGGCAGAGCCCACTGCAGGAGTGCCCCCAGAAGAGACAGGGTGTGCCCAGGATACTGTACCTCTGCACTGAGGAGCCCATGGAGCCGCCCAACGACTGTGCACCTGCAAAAGATGGGAGGGGTGGGGGGTGACAGGTTAGACTGCAACCTTAGCCCACTGATTTCAACAAACACAGTTTGCATGTTGGGATGGTTCAAGAGGAAAGGGAAATGTTTTCCAGAAGTGGGTGTTTAGAACAGATTTCACGTGCTCAGGAAAAAGCCTGTTCCCCATATCCCCATATCCCCATCCCATATCCATAGCTGCTCTCAAATTAGATGCTGAGGTGAAAGCCTGTTTAGTATTTTTAACACTCTTCAGTTATTAAGTGAAGTCCGTGCAACTGTTAAACTTGCTGAAAAATCAGGGTGTCTGAATAAGAACTGTCAATTCAATGACAAGAGGTATAAACGAGAATCATTCTGACACAATGCTTTAATTTATACTCCACTAGAAAGGATCTATTGTACAGCACATCCGGGTTTCATGTATAAAACTTTTCTCCTTGATAAAATTGTAGTTCATTTTCCCATCAAAATCCTGAGGCACTTCATAAAAAGTAAGGGAAACAAGAGAAGCCTTATTCTGTTTTCCACAAAACGTTACCAGCCTGGGGCTTCGTCATGAAACGCTGCTTGAGGAAAGGCTGAATTTCAGCACGAAGCTGAAGCCCTGCCAGTGGCACCAACTCTCTTTACACAAGAAACCTGCTTGCACAACACATTTGGAACAGATCTGGGAGCTGACACCATTTACCAGAACCATCAAAGAATGCTAAAAAATCAGGATGAAATGATCCAGGACAGAGGGCTCTCTCTGAAGTAACTGGGCTTGCCAGGACTCCAAAAAAACCTTCAGACACGCGCTGTTTGCAGCCCTATCTGAAGTTCAAGAAGCAGCATAACTGTCACCTTACAAGGCTCCTGCATATATACTGCAAGAAAAACAGCATTTTGGCTTAAATTCTCCTAATGCTAAGGGTGAATGCAAAAACTTGCCCCTAGAGGCAAAGATGGCCCTTTATCCAAAAGCAGTAAGAGCATTAGGAAAAACGATGCATACAATACTAGGCTTTAAATACAGATTTTCTAACCACTGATTCAAGTGCCAACAGAGTCTGAGACAGAAATATCATTTCTTCATATTGAGAAACTAAAATACTGGCCTACCCTGTTACCTAAACCCTGCTTGGAGAGCTGTGTTAATATTTCCCTTGGAAAATCTTTCACCTCATTAATGATTTATCCCAAATACACCAAAGTTAGTAATACTGTAACTATGAAATGAAGTCTACTATTCAATTTCCAATACTGATATTATATTTTTATAATATAAAACTACTTAAGTGCCTAATAGGATTACACAAATAATTTACAGACTCCCAAATCCTTGGTTAAAGCTCCAGTAACTCTGGTGCCCATTTCAGTTCTAGCTTGCTTTTAATCTGGGTTAGACCACCTTTGTCTTTCCTTTTTTTAAAAGAAGATTCATCAGTTTGACTGGATTTAAGTATTTCACAAACATTTTTTTTTTTTCTTTGCAGTTAACATGAGAAATGTGAACAAACACTGAACCAAGAATTTATGAATGTTTTTCACTACCTTCAGAAAATACGCTGCATGAGAACTACAATTATGTATCTTTATTTTTTACTTCAATAGTTGTTTAACCTTAAAAATGGGGGATTCTTGGTGCTGGCAGGCAAAAGGGATCCAGTGAAGAATTAATGTCTGTTTATGATTTCATATTTTAGATTATAATATAACATCACATTATCAACACTGCTGCAAGCTGTAAACCCCAGGAAGACAAGCACAGAAAAAGACACATCTTCTCACCTTCTGATTTGTTTATGAAGTAGAAGAGGGGAAGGAAAGCTTATTTTCATAACCTTTTTGTTCCCTGTCATGACCAGGAACAAAACTGAAATCTGACTTCAGAACCCAGAAAAAAATCAAGTTTTTGTTCCAAAAGCCAGAACTGATATCTGTGTCAAATGAATCTGGGCTGGCAGCCAAAATTTGCTGTATTTGTCTGAACACCTTTTAAGGACCAGCCACAAAAATTAATTCATATGGTAGCTAGACTTAAAATAATTAGTCAAGATCCATTATGCAGAAAGTAGTGACTGGACTAGGATGTTGAAACCAGCTTGCAATGCCTTAATGCTGTCAGTAATTAAACTTCTGTGGGTCAAGAAATCCAAAGGATTCATAATAATTCTCCAGCCATCTGAAATCCATGTCTTAAATATATCACCGAAAAAACTTCAACTAATTCTCCATTTTCTAAAAAAAAAGCAGGCATGGAGAGGTTGAGGAAGGGCAACTGAAATGCATGTGCAATCTCAGTGCTCACACATCCATCCTCTCATGAGAAATGAACCCTAAAGATAATAATAATAAACAAACTGGTCTGGGATTGCTCCACGAAAAATGACCATGGCCAAAGCAGTCTCAGAAAGAGCTGTGCCTAAATCAACCTTTATAAAGTCACCACAGTATCCCCAAACATGTAAAGAAAACAATATCATTGCTTGAGACAGTATCTGACATTATCTTAAATGATCATGGTTAACAGGAGCACTGTCGAGGGAAAGAACTGGCTACTATAAATATCATCTAAAATTGTCATACCCTAACATGAATATCAGGTGTTGGATGCTTAAAACAAAAAAACCAAAAATAAATAATAATAATAATAGTAAAATAACCCAAATGCTTAAAAGAACAAAACTCGCCAAACAAACAAACAAAAAAACTCTACCAGAAAGTTTACCTAAGGATATTTTTTACTGTGGGGTATCATATGAATGCACAGCTTTGTCTTTGCAGTTCACTTTGTGGGGACCATGAACCATCAGTTTTGTTAAAAGCAAAAGAAAAGGACAGAGCAATGAGGAAGGAGTTTAAATATGGAGGTGGGTAACATCACACCTGGGCAAAGAACTTTCCTGAAGGAAGGGACAAACCCACAGTGAAGACCAGGAACGGAAAGGAGGAGAATTTAGATGTGTACAATGTGGATGGTATGGAGATTGCTTTAAATTCAGGAAGCAACCAAAATCTATTGGACTGGAAAGCAATTTCCCCCTTCCCAGTAATGACACAAGGAATGTGTCTGGTTTATTTCAACAGTCTAATAAAACATGCTTAAGAAATAGAAAGCATTTAGAATACTCTTTGGTAAGCCTATTTAAAAAAACAAGAGGAGTCTAGATTAATTCAATCTTCTGCCTTGGTTGGACTTCTTTTAGCAATGGAGTTTGCAGGGGAAAAAAAGAGCTGCCAGAGAACTCTCACCTGTTTCCCACAGAACTATTTTGATAACAATATCAGGACCTAGATATGAACACCTTGAGGATTTAACGTCTTTGACTGGAATTTGTGCTTTTTGCTTAGTGGAGGAACTGTGAAGCTGCTGTGAAGATTTTCAGAATTTAATAATCAGGGCTTCTCTTCCACTGAGCAATGCACTCACTGCCACCTATGGAGGGCAAGGAAGTACCTCTTCTGCTAACTCCATGCCCTGCAACAAGCTCAAGGCAAGTATTTTGGTTTTAGTAAAAAGGTAAAGACTGTTTGGCTGCTCATAGTGCCAGGTGATGTTATCTGATCATCTATCTGACCAGATAAGATGTGATGGTGCTGATGTAGAAGATTCTTTGGATAATAATCCTCTTAATTCTGCTGGTAGTTAGTATTCAGAGAGGACTAAGATAATGCTATTGGACATCATGCAATGGAAAGGGTAGTTCAATGTTTGCAAGGCGAAATTCCAGTGTCTGAAGCAGAAAACCAGATTTCTCTGTGTTTCCACTCATTATGGCTGCAATGCATAGAAAATTATTACTTACTATCCAACTCCTCCTCATCATCACTGGAAGAAGAGCCAATAGAAAAGAGAGTTTTAGACTTAGGAATGAGTGGAGAGATGCTGAAGGAGAAGGAGATTCGTCTCGATGGTCGAGTCCGGCCCTGGGCTGAGAAGTAGGTTAACAGCAGACATTAGAGCATGCTTGAAAATGCATTTAATAATAAAAAGGAGAGGAAAGCAGCCAAAGCAAACTAAAAGCAAAGCAAAGGAAATGTCTGCAAAGCAGCTGGCTCCAGAAAGGCACAAGAAAACGAACTGAGAATGTTTAAATTCCAGAGGGTGCAGGTTTCAGAGGGCACAGGCCTCACTGCATGCACAGCTCGACACTCAAGTCTTTCACTACTTTTGCTGAATTTTTTTATAGGACCTCTTACTGAAGAACTATAGGCAGTTATCCTTCCAAACAGAATACCAACAACAGAATGGATCTCTGGACAAAAGGCATCAGCTCCACTGAAAGAACTCAAACTAGAACAACTCAAGATATCTGTTTGAAGGTGCTTTCTGTAGTTAAATGATACAGCAAAGCTACCAAATATTAACAAAGACAATTTATCTTAAGTGTTGACTTTATCTACCTGGGGAGGGTTCTTGCTACTTCTATGTCTAAAAAAAAATCAACAGTGTTGATAATGTCATGCCCTTCAAAATTTCCAGATTTAAAAAGCAGATACTTAAGCTTCCCTTCTCTTCTCCCAAAATAAAACAGAAAAAAACAAGCATATTTTCTGCCTTCTTCTAAAATTTAAGAGTCCTTGTTTTAAAGAAACTGCCTAAACATGACAAGAGCTCCACTACACCCTCTTCAGCCCTTGCCTGGAAGATGCCTACCAAACATAGTGCCAAACTCAGCAATCAGTCTGTGACATCAAATATCCCATCATTTATTTTTATGAGCAGCCCTTGCACAGCAGCAGCTTCCCAAGAATTCTTTGTAAGTACATGGTCTCTGAAAAGAGAATTAGGAGCCAGCTAGTCATTCTTCACTGTAAGTGGATTCCCAAAGGCCCTAAACCAAACCTTCTCTTCATAACCATCTCTTCATAACCTTCTCTTCCCAAAGCTTCTCTTCCTACAAGCACAGGTGGAAACCTCTGAGCTGTGAGCTGATTGCTGGACACTCACTGCTCACATGGTACATCCCTGTGTCCTCAGGAAAGGTGACCGGGACAGGGCTGAGGAAACCCTGCCCCTGGAACAGGTCTGACCTAAGGGTCCTACTTAAGCACCTACATTAAACATCTTCATCCTTCAGCACAGGTATTCAGGTACTTTTAAGTCATTCCATGGATACATCAATTCACTCGCAGAACAGGGAAACAGGATAAAGACTTTATCAGTATTAAACTTCCAAGAGAAAGACAAAGCAATTATTTCTCTCTTTGAAAGTCCTTTCAGCCACATGCAATGACGGTTTTTTGCATGGCTGGTATCATACATCAAAACGGAATTCAGAATATAAAACACTGTCCAAAGAGCAGCCAATGCTATGAAAGCAGTGCAAAACAAACTCCCCTGAACACTTCCTCCAGCCATTAGTCACAAATGCCAATTGCCTACAGGCAATTTGACTAAAATGTGCAGAGTTTTCCAAGTAAGCAGAACAACCCTAGAGGGACCCACTGAAAAGCATTTAGACTGAAGAATTCTTAGGAAGACCCATGCATTAGTTTTGTTTAGACTGCCTTTCAAAGGAGTTGTTCCAGTGTTCCAGACCTGAAGAATACAATTAGGCAACAGGACTGTTTCTTCTGTAGTCTACTGTCTATTTAGACTAAAAGTCAAGATGAACAATAACACTTTACTGTAAATTGAACCACCTTCGCCAACACAGTTCAACTTCCATTTCAGTGGTTTTATTTATAGCAATTCCTGGCTTTATAACAGTGCTCCACACTGGAAATTTGCTATTCCAAGGCTAAAAGCATTCTTCCGAGCACTCCAGCCAACAGCTCTTGTGACCTCCCTCTATAAAATGCTGAAGGATTAACATTGTGAATGGCCACAGAAGCTCTTGGAACATCTGACACATCAGATGGAGTGTGGGCTAGGAACTCGGTCTTGGAAATTGCTCCTCCTTCAGCACACATGACAATAAACAGTAAAAATAGAAGAAATTCCTCCATGTGTTTATTAATCTGGATTTCATTTTTAAAGTTCTTGAGCACAGCATGTTGCTTTCTTCCCATTCAAACATATTTGAAGGGATCAGAGGGTCATTTTTTTTTTCAACACCTACCACAAAGTTATGAAAATGGAATAAAGAACATAATTTGTCCTGGAATTCACTTCCATGTAATTCTTGCATAACTCCTAAATGTCCTGCTGGAAAAACATGAACATCGAACCCAGGTGACACAAGGGAGTTTATACACCAAGACCTCCTTGCAACAGGCACTAAACTGCTTCACATGTCCTGTGGCCACAATTCAAACAGCATTGCTCCTCTATCAAAGGGGAAGAATTGACAAGAATAACAGAATGGTTTGGATTGGAAGGGACCTTAAAACTCATCTGGTTCCAGTCCCTCTAGCAGGGACACCTTACACTAGGGCAGGTTTACCCTAAGCCTCATCCATCCTGGCCTTGAACACTTCCAGGGATGGGGCAGCCACAAATTTTTCTGGGTGATTTACTGAAGTTTTTGTAGTCAGGAAGGTGTCAGGATTGGGAAAAAAGTCCAAGAGCTAAATTTTCCAAGTGATTATTCCTTCTGGATACTCATATTAACCCCTCAAATCCTCTAATTTTCAAAAACCACCTTCCTATAAAAACGTGGCCCTTCTGAGATGTCACAAATTAACGACTGAGAAAATAAAGCTCAGAGAAACGTTAGTAATATTTACATTCAGTGTCCCAAATTCACAGACATCTGCCTCAAAGCAGAAAAGCAACCCTGCTACTTTGTCCACAGCCTCTCTAGAGGCTACATCTTCTCTTTTCCTTCTTTCTCCAGGGACCAGGGTGGCCAGGCAGTCTCTAGAAGAAGATGGGATAATTAAGCCTCCATGGTATTTTCAATGCCAGGCCACAGGACTTTTGAACAGCATTGGCCTTCCAGGCCCCCTCAACCACCAATAGCTCATTTCTGGGGAGCCAACCAAGTTTTTTTGTTGTTTGGTCAGAGGCTGGGTGCAATGCCAAGAAATTGGTAGCTTCAAAAAACAACAGTGAAGACCTTCAGCCCAAGGAGAGAAGAGGCAGTGCCATCGCACAGGGCAGGGTCTGCTCTCTTCACAGGACAGAGCTGCCCTGTTCTGGTTACTGCTGTTGGGGGGACACATCCCTTAGGACTCGTTCTTATCAGTCATGGAATTATCATGGTGAAGAATTGAAGAGTTTAAAACCATCTCCTACAAAGCACAATCCCTGTGAGCTTCCTCCAGCAAGCCTCTTCCATAAATGAAACACCTTCCTTAAAGCACCTTGTTGTGTTTTGCAAGGGAGAATCACATTAATAAAGAGGAAAGATCAGACACCATCACCAAGTGACAAGAGCTAAAATGTCAATAGGGTTTCTGGCTGGCAATTAATAAAATGAAAACGTGTAATACATCCTAAGCACATCCAGCTGCAGCCTTCTGAATGACTTTTTCAGCTGAAAGAATCAATTCAGCCAAGTTGCAAAATTAAGTGCTTGTTATAGCTTCAATTAAGCTAAACTGGAAAATTTTATAGAATCATCTTTTATTATTTTCTTCAGGAATGAGATTCAACAAATTACACCCAACTTTTCCAAAATATTTAACTCCAAATTAATAGCAACAAACTCCCCCAAGAAGATCAAGATATGGATTCTCAAGATTCCACATATCAGCTTTAAAAAAACCTAGATGCAAGGAAGTAAGATCTCAAGTGGAATTTACCTGACATCAAAGGAAGAAACTCTGAAAGGATGCAAAATTAGATCCTTTTTTTTTTAGTTAACAAACTCAGTAAATCATAGTTTTCCTATCAGTAGCCTAATTTAGAAAGAAAAAAGCAACCCACACAAAGGAAACCCAACAGAAAGAAAACAGGAGGGATACACTATGAAGAACAAAACTAAACTGAATGATTTCTGCCTTTCCACCCACAATTCCATGCAGCAGTGAAATATATATTACATATTCCTGTAATAAGGGAAGCATGAGCGGGCAGTAGCACATTTTGCCTTGGGTAGGTAGCAAGATATACTCAATTATACAGAGAGGGTAATGAAAAACTGGATTACTCACTGTCAAGCACTGGCTTGCTAATTGACATTAGAGACATGGATTTGGTCAGTGGAGATGAAACAGCAGAAGAACAGAAGTTAAATCCTTGTGGCTGTGATGTTTGATGCACCTGCAGAACAGAACAGAACCACACTGAGTATGTCAAGAATGACAGAACCATCCCAGCTTCAGATCCCAGTCCAGTGTTAATGTTTACTGCAGCTCTCACTTTGAAACAGTGAAACAGTGCACAGGTGAAATGCAACATTTTGTTTTGTCTTTTAAGTGTCAAGACAACTAATTATGCAACAGAGGGACTATATGTGTTTGATTTTCTTGCAAGACATTAAAAAACAGATATTGTTAAAACTCTCTGATTGCCATGGAAATTGCTGTTGTGATTCCAACTCCTCAGCAGAACTAGACTGTGGTTCAACTTGGTAAAAAAAATCCGATGCTTAGCAGTGTGCTCCCAAAAATTGCTATTTCTCTAAGCAAGAGAAGACACAAGAGTTGCCACAAAAAACAAAGTAGAAAATTTAAAACAGCTGGAGATTCCTCCATGTTAAAGATGGAAGATTTTTAATACTACGTATATGTACATATAAGGTGGAAGCCTTTGTCAGACTGTCACTTGGAAAATGGCTTTCAAAATGTTGATGCAGCATTTCCCAGACATCCACCAGTAGTTGGACAGCTTTACCTGGTGGTTGTAGTCTCTGATTTCTCCTTGCTCAAGCTCCTCAGTGAGCAGGACCAGGGACTGATTGCTGGCAAGTGGACTCCTCCTGAGGTCTTTGGAGCTCAGAGAAGAAGCCTCCAGGTTTGCAGAAGGCTTCTTGTTTTCACCAGAGTCTCCAGCAAGGCCTTCTAGGCTGTAACTAAAGGGAAAGCACAGAGGTCAGATGCTGCCTAACTCTTAGGGACCAGGGTCTTTCAGCACAGAGCGCCTGCAAACGTCAAACACACAGCAGGCACTGAAGTGTGCAGATAAAAGCAGGTGCTACTCCTCAGCATGTTCTTTTTTTCTTCAGAGCAAACAGCAACATCTTTGTGCTTCTAATGAGACATAAAGGTTTGTTCCTTGCTTGAACAACCATTGAAGCTCCTGGTCAATTGCCTTTCCTACTGTTTTTTTTTACTCTTCTTGAGTGGTGCACATGAAAATCCAGAAACACCCCTTCTAAGGATTTTAGCATTTCTACATATTCTCTTTGCTAACTTTTTATTAGGCCCTCCCTTGGAATAAAGCCACCCAAATCAAACTACCTTGCATAGCATGATGCTGCTTGTCCTGGACCAATACCTCTCCCAGCAGCCACATCTGCTGCTGTAACACTCATCTCTGCAGCCACATCCTCTGAATCTATTTTAAAACTGCACAGTTTTGGCACTGATAATGTCATTTATTCTGCCAAAGCCGGTTTCTTTTTCACCCATGTTGTGGTTTTGTTTTTAAATTCAGTAAATGTTGTCTCCATCACCCAATCAATTTTATCATCTACTGAGAGAGCTAGGTCTTGCCCAGCAGAGCTGAGCAATAACTCAAAGCTAAGTAAAATACTAAACTTTTGCTTGCAGATCTGTTAGAAATAAAACATTTGGCCAAACTCTGTAGAGACAGGTGCTGATAGACAAGTGACCTCCACAGAAGAACATTAATACACTCTCCTCTCACCTACACAAAACACACCCTCTCTCACATGGGACTATTTAATCTGATAAATGGTGCCCTAATATTCTGCTTCTGACCCTCTTGCTCCTTGTGCCCAACCATCAACAAAACTGCTGAAATGCCAGTGTGGGCTCACTGGGTGAAGATTTACAGATTCCCCTGCCAGCACAGATCCATGGCTAATCTTTGATTTGATACTAAGTCCCAGCCCTACCCTGGATTTATATCCCAACCCGAGGCTAATCATGACATCTCAGTGGTGAACAAGCTGACATGCAAACACAGGAAAAAGAAAACATACTGCAGGCTGTACAGATGATTTAAACAACCACAGGAGCTTTAAATTCAGGCAGACTTACATAGCAGGGATTAATGTTCTGCAGTCCCTTAGAAGCATTAAAAGGCTCATAAATATGCACCTTGAAAGTAAAAACTAAATAAACTATGAATAAGAAGATTTAGTAGATCTAAAAAACCCTTTTTTCATGGTAATTAATGAGAAAAAAAAGACTGGTTGAAGCATTTATAATTTAATCTGCTTTAGGAAGATTGACACATCAATGTGTATCAAGAGCAGGCATTTAAGAGTTTATTCTAGAACACCTGTAGGTAGAAATCAGTCCCATTTCTACTGATTATTTAGGACAGAAAAATACCTTTTTTACGTTCCAAGGTGGCAACAATGATGCTACGCAGTAGAGGAAAAAAAAAATCATGTACATGTGACAATACTATCTAAAACCTGCAAATATTAGCCCATAAAATAGTTATCAGTGATACTGGTCTCTAATTTGCTGATTGGCATATGTACACCACACATAACTAAACTGTACCAGGAAGAGCAAGTTTACTTCTCAATACAGAATAAGAGTTTTAATAGCTCTACACATAACCAGCAAAAACTGCCAGAGAAAAGCTATAAAGCCATAAAATCTGGGGGACTGACTTCAAAACAATATTGAGGAAAGATGTGACTTGCAACCATCAATCTCAGCACTGGGACTTTCTAAAGAAGATGCAAACTTTAAGAGCCTGGGAAATTTTCATCTGTGGTGATCAGACTGTTTTTTTCAGAGAAGGTTTTACACGATTAGTCTCTCTGAAGAAAAGCCTAGGTCGTTCAATTTACAGAGAGCAAGTCCGTGTGAACTGAAATCCTTTATGAGACTGATCTGGTACAAAGCAGTGCTGAATCATATTTAATCCTGGTTTGATTTTTCTGGTTTTGATTTCCAGAAAAATCAATTGTGATAATAAGTCACAATTATCGTTCTGATCACTGCTGCGGAAAAAAACACGGCTTGGAGTCATCACGGAACAGAGCAGCTCAACCCAAAGGCACAGCTTCCTTAATGCCAGAGGCCAGTGGAAAGCAGCCACCACCTCCACCTGCAGCCCAGCTCTGAGGATCCACTCCCAGGGGGAATTGCTGAAAAAGCAGACCAAGCAAACAAACACGTGCACGCTTCAGCCAGAGCAGCAGTGGAGGAGGCGATGCACGAGAAGCTGACGACAGGGTGTTTGCAGTGCTCCTGCACATCGATTCATACCATACCTTCTACAAGTAAAGTCAGGACCCATGGCAATGTACTGTACGCCTGAGGGACACCAGCTCAAACTAGGAACAGCAAAAGAGGCAAAGAAAGGAAAAGGGCGGTGATTATCGGGTTGTTGTGGAATGTGGGGAACGTTAAAAGACTCTCACTCTCACGTATCTTAAAAAAAACAACAACAAACTCAGAAATAATGCAGTAGCACACGTCTGGTTGCACAAACACACCACAGTGCCCCAAATGCCTGAGGCTACCACTGAACAGGGGGCAGGACAGTCCATGCTTCCCCCAAACTGACCCCATCAGTGAGTATACAATGTACTGGAAAAAATACTCCTTGTGGGGAGAGAGGTTTTTGGGAAAAACAAGGCTAAAACATACCAAAGCCAATTTGTAATTAAACACACACAGCCATTGTGTTAGTAATGATTAGTATTCTCCTGGTAACACTCATCCTCAAATCAGAAAAAGAATCCCTCACAGGTATTTCATAGTGTAAGTCCTCTCCATAGAAATATTAATAACCTCAGGCTACACTTAGAAAAATAAGGAGAAAGACACATTTTTAAATGCTGCACAGCCAGTGCAAGAGGCTGGAAAATAGGCTAATCTTACTATTAACTTGGGATTAAATCAAGAGTGCTTCTATCTAAAAGACCTTTCAGTTCCCATTCCCCAAAAGAGTCCCAAAGTTGCATCATGGAAGACATTAGAAATGCAAATACAGAATGCAAATATTTTGGTTGTTATTTTAGACTGCTTTTGTTATTTTTTCTCTGTTAGCTCGTGGCCCAATTGCAGGTTTTGCAGAAACAGAGAAATCCATCTTCTTGTCAGCTATGACATTTATATGATCCCTAAATCCTGAAAAAGCTGTTCAGGAAGCACACGTTGTCTGAAGGGAAATTTGCATAAACACAGGTCTCAGGTCCTGGTCTGAGATCCATGCAAGGAGGGGACATGGCCAGAGCATGTTTTGCTCCATGACAGGAGCCTATGAAAGGGGAAGAACAAATTTAACCCTTCCTGGACAAGGAACTGTGAGTGCCAGAAGCCTCTGAGGGCACAGACCAAGATTTAAACCCACTGAATGCATCATGTCATGACAAGTCCTCATATTGTTTCCACACACAGTGCAACACTGGAAATATTCTATAAGGGTTTGACAACTGGAAACATTCTGGATGCTCAATGGTAAAGTTCAGATAACTGCTGCCTGTTTTATAAAGGATGCTACCTGGGTGAGGATACACCCAAAGCTGCACCCAAAAGCCCCCAGGTGTGCTTCACCAGTAGCTCACAGCACAGTACTGCAAACATTCTTCATGAACACATTCCTTCCCATAACATGCTAATATTTCCAAGTGCTTCATCATCCTCACCCAATTCAACCACAATGGCAGGTCTTTAAGTATTAGAGGGGGATGGCAGGGACTAAATACTTGTGAATACCTCTATGTGAAATCATAGAGGAACCAAGGCCACAGGACTCCATCACACACAATCTGCACTCTCAGGCCTGGGTTCAGCCCCTCAGTGGGTCACTCAGATCTGCTCAGGGGCAGCTGAGAAAGCATCCCAAGGAAGGTGTCACATATCAGGACATCTGCTTGTGGCCACAAGAGATTGGCAGACCCTTTGAGACAAGCTTGTGTCACCTAGCATTCCAAAGTCACTCATTTTTGTGTGGTCCCTTTTTTGAAGGAAAGAAGATTCTCCTCATTAAAGAAACCATGTAACAATTACACTAGACTTTAAAAGATTCCTCTATTCCTGATCACTGCCATGTTATGGTGATGATCCCAAATGCTAAAACTGCAGGGGAGGGAAGTAGAAAAATAGAGGGAGGGAAGAAGAGGAGCCCTACATATGTAGGACGAAGCCCAGAAGTGTTAAGATCTCAAAGGAGGAAGGAAGGGGATCTGTTGACAAAGGCTGTGGAAAGCATTCTTGCAGAATCCCAGTCCTGTGGGGGAGCCACCATAAAATCATAGAAAGATCAATTCAGAGCATGCAAAACTCCTTTACAGAGGACATCCTGGGGAGGAGGATGAGCTTTTATCTACATCAGCCTTGTGGGAGAGCACAAACTGTTGGAATCAGTTTCAGGCTCCTGCTCCCCAAGTGGGGTTAGAGAGGATGATTCCAAAATGGTTTGGAGACCAGAAAAAGTGTGAAAATGTTTATGAAAGGATTATCACACATATCAGATATGACCAGGTATTCTAGACCATTTTCTTTATTCTACTTGTAAGCTCATTGTTTCAGGATATTTTGACTCTAAATACTAACACAGCTCCTACAGAGGAGCCTTAAGAGAACACTGATAAAAAGAAGTACATTTGCATGAGCTGAGAAGACAAGCACTGGACTGCTTCCTGCACTGATGCAAATGGAAGTGGCTTCTTAGAAGTAAAAAAGGTTTTTTCTTGTGTATTTTTAACACAATTCTTTTTTAAGAGTGCTCTTTTGAACGGTACAGCACTGCTAGGGTTCACTGATGCTGATGCACGGTGAGGCACAGTGATTTTTTTGGTCATAGCATCATTCTTTTCACATGTGGGAATGTGGTAGTTTGTTTACACACACATCACCCCATCCATATTTCCAGTGAAGTGAAATCCCAAGTTAACCTGGCACAGGAGGGGAGGTAGCAGGCTATGGGAAGTGAGACAAGGTTGAACCACTGAAGGGCAGAAGTTCAACCCCTCTTTTTTCTTTAGCCTAAAATGTCTAAGTGTGGACAGTCCACACCTGCTGTCAAAAACTAGGTATATATTTATATACAAATAACTAATGCAAAGGTTACATGAGTGGAACTGCATATCCATGGGATGGATGAGAAATTGAAAGTTTGTTATAGAGAGGAAAAATACATGGAAGTAAAGAGAAAAACACACCTTTTTTTCTCTTTGTTAGGCAGATGGTTATAAAAACCATCACAAGAGCAAAATTAAAGACATTAAATTCAACCAGCTGCAGATCTTCAGAGTGTTCTCCAACTCTGAGATCGTGTCTGACCCATCCCCTCCCCTAGCTGCCCCTCCTGCGAGTCTTGCCAGGAGTCTCTGATGTGCTTTAAATCCAAATCACACACATGCTCCCAGATAAACTGTTTTAACCAACTACAAATCTTACACATGGCAAAGGTCAACAAAATCGTATCTGAGATTTCTTTTCATTACTGACATAATGTTCTGGAGAAAACAGCTCGAGCATGTGCTCTGTGGGGCACAAACCCTGCCCTGGGTCAGACTGGAGAGAGAAAGCAGCCAGGTGGGATGCACAGCTCTAATGCCAACACTTCCAGAGGTCCTACAGGTTTTCTAACATGAGAGGATGGAGTTAGTAGACATTCAAACACAAAACAGTTAGTCACATTAGTTGGCTTTGTACCTTCTCCTATGAATGGGAGGCTTCTTTATACCATCCCCCAGAATTCGCATTGAACTGAAAATGAATCATGGAGAATGGTCAGCAGCTTGAATGAAAAAAAGATTAACAAATGGCAGCTAAAGGATTAATATCCCCAACACACAGACAGAGGGAATGGACATACAGGGAAAACACAAAATGAAATATGAAGGGAAGCAATGAGTCTCTGTGTTTCTCCTCTTTTCTACAAATAAATCTGGGGTTTGGTTGGTTTTATTTTGTACAGAAAGAAGGCTGCACAGGTATTGACCATGATGCAACTC
The DNA here is from genome assembly GCF_049639895.1 of Pseudopodoces humilis. NCBI lineage: Eukaryota > Metazoa > Chordata > Aves > Passeriformes > Paridae > Pseudopodoces > Pseudopodoces humilis. The sequence continues at coordinate 6,597,697 of NC_142215.1, read as the reverse complement.
TGCTGCTGCCAAAGCCAGGTCAGTTTAAAGTTTAGATAAGGCCAAACTCTTTGATAGAAGCTGTTAGCAGCAGTGATTAACATCAGCTCCAGTTTTGCAGTGCTTAATCCATCAGTGAAACATGAGGGTGTTTCTTTCCCCAGCCTGGATGTTTAACACACTGCAGCATTGTTGAAAGACAGGCATTTCAAATCTGCTACGAATGTCAGGAATTAACTGAAGGATGAACATCCTTTTGTGCAGCCTTGTTGGTTTTCTTTGTATTTTAATAGCAAAATGTGGGCACAAGGACTATCTGTGAAGTGCATTTGAGGAAAGATGGGAAGTGAAGGGGATTGAGCATTTTTTCACATTTCATTTAAGATTATTATTTTTTCATCCTGATCTTTTCTGTGAACAAATTTTATACTCATCCCTCTAAGAAACAGGAAACACATAACGGTGGAAAAGATAAAATTTTACAAAAGGCTGATTTTTTTTTTCCTGTAGGCTTTTTGGATCCTGTATCAGCACCTTTATCTAAGCTTGACTTAGCTATCTTTGTCATCAAGGTTAGGACTATTTTTGGTGTGGATGAGGGCTGCAAGTGGTTGCTGGGGCAGGAAGCACCTCTCAGAGCCCAGCTGATGGTGCACTCTGTCACCCCATTCCTCTTCCAGGCTGCACAGCCCAGTTCTAATCCTTGGGCTGGTTTTGGTGGCAATTCAACTTTATTTGGTTATTTTTCTCCTCATTTAGTGAGCACAAGCTGCTCACCTACAGAGCAGAGAAGTGCCAGAGGAGGGGAGGGAGCACAAAGGGTGGTGGGAGCCGCACAGATCCAGCCAGACAAACCTCAGCCAACCTTGTGCTCAGTGTTACTCCACTTGCAAGGTTTGCAAAAGTCAAGTTACAATAAGGACTTTTCCCCTTCAGCTGGAAAAGCATCTACTGCATGTGAAATAAATGAATAAACAAACACTCAGAATTTAACTGACTCGAGTGGAAGTCACTTGTTTGCACTTCCTCAGTATTTGTTGTTTCGCACTAAGCAACGAGTCTCAATAGCACAAGAGCCACATATGAAAAGAACAAAGAAAACAACAAAACGACACTGCAAATAATCCAAATTCCTTTCTAAAAGAAGCATAAAAACAAACATGAATTTAATCAGCACCACAGACCCACCCAGCTTTTCTTTTAATTCCCCGACATGACAGTTATCCTTATGTAGCTGCAGCTGTATGTGAGAACACATGAGAAGAATTACTGTTCCTTTAACTCAGATTTTCTTACATTTACAGTGAATGTATTTTCCCATATCACAAACAGCCTCCAAAGTGTGATGTAGGAGAATTTAACCCCATCTGTTCAGTGTTAGCAGTGATTGCCAGCTATGCAGTTTATTACCCTCAGAAATCCTGATGCATCAGGCCCTACACTCAGAAGTAAATCTCCCCAAATGAGTTTATGAGCTTATGGACTCATTGTTTCATCTGCAGGTATGCTGACTCTTTTGTCACTTTAAAAAAATTGATGGGCATTACTTGACTTATTTAAATATTACCTGGGGACCAGGAATGAAGCCCAAAAAAGATGACAGTGTTCAACAACAACAATAAAAATATTTCACTGTATGCTACTTAGAGGATCCCGAATGGTTTTCAAAATTGACTTTAAAACCTGAAGGGTCTCTGATATTCCTTTAGTGAAACCCTAATTTTGCTGCTGTGTGTAAAGGATGCAGACATTCCTGATGGGAGGCTGCTGCCTCTCCCTGGATTATCCAAAGGGGTCAGTAACCATTTTCAGGAACCTGCAGTGAGTGGCCAGTTTTAGTTTAATGCCATCCAGCCCCACATGCAATGGCTCTTTTTCTGTCAACAGCAGAATGTTTGCCATGAGGACACAGCAGGCAGCCAGAGAGCAGCACTGCCCTGCACACCTGGGCCTGCAGCCTCTGTGAGCTGCAGGGAGGATGTGGCACCCTGACCCTGCTAAAGCAACTGGCAATTCCTGCTCTGAAAGCATTAAAGCACATTAAAAACACTGGCCAAAGCTCCACTGGACTCAGATTACACAGGATTTGGCCTCAAGAATCTCACAGCCCAAATGCTGAACAGTGCAGGGCATGGCAGGGAACCTCACACCAATTACTACTTTTTGGCGTGCATCTTCCTTTATTTCATCTTCTTCCCCACTGAAATGGGGGACTGAGCAACTTTTCTTCCCACAGTGACTTGGAAGCAGCATGGACACACTCACACGGTTTGTATCCCTCTCCCCCTTGCACCCTCTGAAAGAAGAGACGGGAAAACTTCCTTTTTGAATCTTCCTGACTAACACCAGGGACATCGGTGATGACTTAGGTGAAACTTACTGCCCATGAGAGACTGAGGGGGAAACAGGGAGGACCCATCTCACCATTATGAAGAGTTTCCACAGAATTTTTTTAAACCCCAGTGCCTGTGTTATCTCTTAATACAATCAGAGCAATAATGGTCATGTTTATTCTGTGGGCAGTGAGATTTAACACTCCAATAATTCCTTTGTACAGAAAGGGGGTGTCACAGTTCTAATGGAAGACCTGTCCTGAGGTAATTCCATTTACTCTGGAAAGCTCAAGCATACTGCAGGTATTAAGCACTTTAATCCTGAAAGTTAATTTAAGAAAAAACAAACAAACATACATTAGGAGATTGTCTTAACCTCTTCAAATGAAAAAGAAATAATCAAAAGTGACGGTGCTCACTTCTGATAAACTCTTCAGTTTTATCATGCCAGGTTAAAAGCTCAGATAAATATGCATGAGTGGGTGCAGAGTAAATCAAAGCAGCTCCTCACTCACCTCCTCTGATTGATTTCTGCCTCGTTGGTGGCATTCTTCCCCGGTCCCCAGCTGTGCCGGCGGAAAGGAGACAGCGGCCGCATGGAGCTGCGCAGGACGGAGGAAGGCGCGGGCACGTCCGTGATGCTGTCCAGCTCCTCTTCCTTCTCTCCTCCCTCTGAGGACACCATGTTGGTGCAGCTGCCATCCAGGCTGTGCCTGTCCTTGGGCTGGGCAAAGCTCCCCATGGGTGGGAAGGGGAGGGACGTGTCGCTGCCCAGGGATGAGTTCCTCTCCAGGGACATTGTGTCATCTGCAGAGGAGCTGGAGCTGGTGACATCACATGCAGACTGCTCCTCTTCAGGCTGCTGTGGTAAGAAAAATGAAAAATAAATTAAAGTAGAATTATAGACTGGTTTGGGTTGTAAGGGCCCTCTAAAGATGAGCTAGTCCAACACCCTTGCCGTGGACAGGGATATTGTTCGCTATATCAGGTTGTTCAGAGACCCATCCAGCCTGGCTCTGAACACTTCCAATGAAGTGAATACACTTAATATTTTAAGCAAATGCAAATATTTTATATTTCACACGAGCTGAGAGATTTCTTAGTCGATGGCATGAGGCAAATTAACCATCATAGAACTGAGACTTTTTGCTCTGGTTTCAGAAGAGCAGGGTGACCTTTTCCAACCCACAAGTCCCTGGCTGCCATTACCCAGGCTCCCAGCCCAGATCCTCTGCCTGCCTTCCTCTCCCCAATTCTATATTTCATCTTGCACAGCAAATTCTGTTCCTCTCACCATTTCTGGCTAAACCTGTTATCAATCAAGGTGCCATAAAACTGCCAAAGGTTTACTGAGAGATAGTAATGGGGGAGGGGGTTATCACAGCTCCTGATGACAAACTCCAGCCTCTCCTGTGGGACTGGGATGGCCTTGTAGAGCTCAAGGGCAATGCACTGTTCCACTGCATCATGCAACGCAAAAGGGAGAATTACTCAGTAGCAGAAAACAGACAGAAAAAATTAAAAGTTTAATTCCCCATCCCCAACTACTTTCCATTAAACCGCAAGTTAATACTAGGGTTTGCAGCATTTTTCAAATCCAACTGTCATCCAAAAATATTGTTCTACAGGATCAGCCACCCTGTATTAGAGCTTTTGAGTCATACTGTAATTTTTGGGTTTCATCTGCTCCAAAAGCAGTATGTAGAAGCCAAACTGGCTCTCTCTGGCCAAAGGCCACGTGCTGACCATACAGCCCCAGAAGAGCCCGTGCATATTCTGTGTTCCCTGTGGCCACCATAAAAAACACAAGCATCTCTCTGACATCACCTCCAGCCTGAAATGGTGTTTGCCCTGAGGGACTGACATGGGAAGTTTCAATTTATCCTCCTGCAGAGCCCTGTGCTGTATCATTTGAAAGAATAACAGGCAGAGTGTCAGGCCATGCACAAGAGAGCGTTCAGCAATGCCCTGGTGGTTGTGTCCTCACACAGTGGGCTCAGGGGGCTGGGCAGGAGCTGAGTGCCCCAGGGGCTGCAGGCTGCCAGCAAGCACTTGGCAGAAGACAACTGGATACAAAATCCTGTTCTTGGAAGGGAAAGATGGGCATCAGACTCCACGGAGGGAAGGATGAGCAGGAGTGATGTTAAACAGCCCAGAGACTTTTGTTTTTCTGTGATTTATTTGAGGGGCACACACTATAAGCTTTTTATTTAACTGAACAAAAAGAAACTTCTAATTGAATATTTCACTATTTAGAGAGAAGCCTTGTTCCAAGTTTAGTTATTTTTCACTCTTAGTTCAGTTTAATAAGTATACAATAACGTTCTGAGATGGTTTAACAAAATGCTGTCACACTGCTGCCCTTCTCACATCCACCAAAGGGAAACAGAGGGAAAAAAAAAAAAGACAGCATCCATAGCACAACACCAAAGTACAAGAACCTTTTAAACACAAAGCATAAAAAAATACACTTAAAATACATCCCTCCAAAAACATTCACTTTGTGTTAAGGTATGTCAAACATTAATAGTGGATTTCAGAAAGTTATGTTCTGAAAACTAGTAAACTATTGGATTTGATACATTTGAATAGGAAGCTGAGGTTTAAAGAAAAAAGAATGAAATGGAAGCCCTGTGAAGTTTTTGATGATGTTCAGCAGTATTCAAGATAATCTGATATTTGTGTGAGTCATGATGTGATCTTATTGAATTGCTTAAATACAGACAAATCAAGTAGTCATTATGTGGATAACACTCCTACAGTGGAGGAAAGAGTCTGCCACTTTTCCAAGACAGAAAAATACTGTCAGACATTAGATCAGACTGGATGGGGTTTTGGAGCAACCTGGTCTAGTGGAAGGTGTCCCTGCCCACGGCAGGGGGCTGGAACAAGGTGAGCTTTAAGGTCCCTTCCAACCCAAACCATTCTGAGACTGGGGCAGCAGAGCAGGAGAGGAGAGGACTGACTTCACCCCATCAGCTGTGTGAGGTATGGGAGAGTTTGGAAACTTTCAATCCAGATGGAAATCTAGAAACAGAACACCAAATGAAATAGGGAGGAATTAGAGTAAAAGGAGGGATTTTTATTTCCCAGATGAGAATACTGCTCCAGTTTGAAATGCACAACAAAATCCACCTCCCTAACAAGGAAGATTTAGGGATTTTATCGCAAAATGCAGTTCAAGGAGACATTTGAGAAAATCTGAAAAATACATTTGGTCCATTTTAACTTTTACCTTGAGCATTCGACTGACGACAGAGCACAATAAACAATTCCCTTGAACTTGTGGCCCTTGCTTATTCTTCTAAAAATATTCAGCCATCATTTCAATGATTTTTTTTTTTTTTGAAACAAAGGAAAACAGTTAATATGAAAGACGACTCTGTCTGAAAAATGCCAAGTGTGGCTGACACGTCTAAAACATCTATATTGTAGTCACCACAAAAAATCAGCTGTCTGGCCAGTAAATATGCATTGCTCTTTAATCCTATTTGAGGAAGAAAATATCATGTTTGAAGAACAGAATGAGCTCTTTTCTTACAGGAAAAAGGATATATTAAAGAAATACTAATTTTCTTCAAGTTAGGCTTGCTGGATTGCACCTCAGTGAATTCAGGGCATAACTGTGACCATAAACCTCATGGCCAAAAAGAGCCTTTGCAGATGTTTGCTAATTGGCATTTCCTTTGCCTTCAGTATTTGCCAAGAAGCTTCTAAGAAAAAATAAGATAAGGTGCAAAAGTGAGTATTCTGAGAAAGAACACATGTAAATCTCCATGAATAGGGATAAGAGAAATCACCGGGATGGTGGGGGTATAAGATAACTTCTTTAGCTAAATCCCTCCACTGTAGGAGGTCTTGATAAGGGGAATTTAAATGTTCTTTCAATCATTTCCATGATGACAACATGCAAAGTGCTGACACAAACTTTCTGTGTCCCCTGACCTTCAAAGACATTAAAGGTGTTAGAGTATTTTAAAAAAGAAGATGAAAAAAATTAAACCTTGGAATCTTGAAGTTTATTTGGAATACCATTCCACTAAAGGAGCAAACACCTTTAGTTGGCTTGATATACATAATCCAGCAGAGTAATTTTTTATTTGGATTTGCCCGTGGCTCCAGGTTCCTTAAAATTAACTTATTAACTTCAACAGTGGCCTTCTATTAATTATTTATCATAACTTTTATGATTTGGAGTGGAGGTGAAAGCCTTTTCCTTAAAATTTTTATTCCTTTGGGTTTTTTGTTTGTTTTGTTTTGTTTTTTGCACAGCTGTTGGGTTTTTTTTTGTTTGCTTTTTTTTAAGAGATACAACTCTGGGAAAAAAAAAAGCAAAACATTTATATATTTGTGTCTTTTCTTTGAGCAAACCAAAACAAAGGCAGAAATTAAACAATGTTCAAGACTGAGTTGCAATCCCTTCCTTTGGTGATGATCTGTGGGTTCCTGACTCCCTTCAGCTGAATCATTTCCCAAGAGGCACATTAAAAAGCTTCCCAGTAATGCTGGACTTCAGTGGCTGGTTAAAAGTTAAGATGAGCAAAGCACGTGGGCTCCACCCCAGGATGTTGCCAGATGATTGTGAGAAATGACCTTATGCAGCATTAATCATTCAAGAAGGAGGATGCTGCAAAGCCTGCCCAGATGGCTGTCTGGGACAGAGAGGGAAAAGCAGGATGACGAGGACATGGGAATGAATGCTGATGCAAAAAAAAATTTAAATGTTTCGCTGAAGCCACAGACTTGGAAACAACTTCTGCATCTCATTGACAGCCTGTAAAGTCTGAAAAAACAGGCAGGTTTTAGTGCTAAAGCTCCCTGAACCCAAGAGCTCATGTTCCACAGCTCAGCACACGTCCTTCAGAGAAAGAAATGAAACAAGCACAGGAGAAGGGAAGGAGATGGGAGAGGAGCACACAGCAAACACCAGGGACAGGGTGAGGCACCTGCAGATCCTGTGACTTCACAGACCCAAATTCTTCATGGTCCTGGGACAGAACCACCAGGGCTTTCAAACTCTGAATTTCAAGTGATGTCTGAGGAAGCAGCACAAAGACGCTGGACAGACAGCAACTTGCTATTCCTACATTTATTTTAATGCATTAAGCAGTTAGCATAGAAGTAGTTATTTCTACAATAAAAAAACCAAAAACAACTCTAGTAGACAAAAGTTCAACTCTTTCTCCACAGAAAGGGGAAACAAGAACAAAACTAGCAATAACAATAATCACCATGACACTGAAAGGTTTGAGATCCTCTTTTTGTTCATCAACATATTCTGTCTCTTCCCAATTTGATACAGAAACTGTACTATTTCATAGGTTTATAAATGATCAACTATAGCCAAGACAAGCTTCTTACAATATTTTTCGGAAAAAATATTACAGCCACCACTTATTTTGGTGGTCATTAAAAATATCTATAATTTGCATTTCTACCACCTGGAGTCAGTACTGTAAAACCAAATAGATTTAATTAAGGAAAAAGCTCACAACACTAAATTAGTTTTTCTCATCTGCTAGAAATAACTTTACCTGCAGAAAAAATACTCAGATAAATCCTGAGAAAGAAGACAAGGAATCAAATTGGTCAGGAAAACAAATGCAAAGCAACTGAAGTTGAGATTAGCTTTGAGTAACTTCCTAAACTCAGCTCAGGAACCTTTTCAAGCCATTTGAAGACAAAGTCTGCAACCCACTGCATAATGAGAACAATGCAAAGGATACCAAATTAAGAAATTCCCTTTCAACAAAGCAAAAAAATTCCTGCCTCTGCCCACTCTCCACTGGCAACTGAAGCTCTGCTTTCCCCACCACCTCCTCCCTTCACTGTGGCATCCCTGCTGCACTGCTCTACCTATTCTGGTTACATTTTAATCTTTCTTTCTGGTATTTGGAGAAGGAAACTTTCCACATAAGAAAGGGGAAAAAGCTAAAATTCTGTAGAATATAAAATTTGCTGTGTTCCCACTGCACTCCTCTCCCACACTTTCCCATACAAGCATTACATCAGGCTCAAACGGCAGCTGGCTGTCGCAATCCCTGTCACTCTACACAAGGGAACTGAAGACAGCCTGCTCTTCCAAACAGCCTTGTACTCTGACATTCCAGGGTCCCAGATCCTTTTGACACTAGGATGGGAAAGGGTGAGGCTGGTGAGCTCTGTGCCCTACCACATGCATTAAGGATGACTTTCCTGTTCATTTATAGCACATGAGATCACTTAGCCTGGCTGTGGTGTTTCCCATCCTGCTGGAAAATATTCACCACCATCTGATTTGACTTCAGCAAACGGAATTCTCTTCAATTCAATACATTTCTCAGAAAGCCAGTGTGAAAGCTACTCTGAGAGTTAAGTTTTTCAGAGTAGGAGCTGTGCCTGCTCAAACCTATGAGCTGCAGCTGAATTAAGGAGTGGGGTTTTCATGGCGACCACAGTGATGGCTGCTCTAAAGAAGGGTCACATCCCTTTTGATTCTACATCACTATATTCTTTCTGGGTGCTTCTTCATCATCTGCTTATGCCAAGAATACAAATTACAAGCAAGATGACTCTTCAAGAGCAAAAACCTGATGACCCCCTGAATAAATTCAGGCTGCTTTGACGTAGATGCAAAAGACTGATGCCAAAGGAAGGCATCCTCTGCTCAGGAGGCCAGCTCTGTCTCTCACGTCTCTCCCACTCCTCAGCAGCACAAAGCATACAGGGATGACTAAGGTTAGCAATGACTTCTGTTGTTGATTTTAAGCAAACCTAAAAACACTTTCATTCTACTTGCACGCAAACAGGCATTAGAGGTATGTCACCTAGGCAACAAAACTATTCCCTGGAATTGGCCTGAAGTATTTAGAATGAGTGTTTCCTTCCTATGACACTGCATTTACAGAAGAACACTGGTTCCTCTGAGAATTACAGCATATAAATCTTAAGGTGTCAGAAGAGAGGTCACAGTTTGCTGGAGAAAAGCTCTTTGTTACATGAGTTAAAGATGGATTTCATATCGTCTGTGCAATCCCTAATGACCTTGCAAGAAAATCCACCTTTTCAACTGTTCCTCTGGTGCCTGATTTACTTTTGGAAAGACAAAACTACTTCCATTTTTTTAACCATTGGGGGCTGCACAGCTTTTGGAATTCTGCTGCAAGTAAATACATCCCTCATGTTGCTGCATCCGAGGAGGAGACCGGATCCTTCCCATCTCTTTGGTTCCAGGATAATCACTTCCAGGTTTCCAGCTCACCAGTGAAACCAAGATGATCTATCTGTGTGTGCTGTATGGGTTTATCAGAGGCTTTTTTAACCATATCCCAACCAGGCTTTCTTACCTTCCCAAAGACAAGGTCTTCCATCCCATCGCCGGGCATGGGGAAGAGGTCAGACTCACTCCCAGACTCTCGTTTAAGACCACCCTGTGACGAGGCACAGACGCTGCTCAGCCCATCCTCCAAGAAGTTCTCACATTCTGCAGGAGCAAAGCACAAAAAGTCACAACTTGAGGCTTTCTGCAGCATCCACACATCAGACCCGCATTCTCTCAGTGAATTCCAGGATTTAAATCATATAGCTTTTATTTAGAAAGCTTTATAAATTTGTTCATGTCCCAAAACTGCCTGTGAATTCTCAAATGATTTATTCCAGAGTTTAGAACTCCTTTTGAAGTGCATCACTGAAGTACATGGTGTAAAGTGAAATTCTCCATGAAACAGCTGTAAACACTTGTAGCTTGAGGTGCTGATAAATATACTACATATGAGGTAACCCATACAGTGCATAATGGAATGTTTCCTATTGACTACAACAACGGCAAAATTAGATTCATATTCAATAAATATAAAAATGTAACTTGTCAATATTTGCTTTCTTTCTCAAAGAATCAATTCCCTCTAAATGCCAAGGTGCTTTTAGTGCACATTTGGACAATTATTTCATTTCTTCTTCTACACTCCTTACTGAAAAAGCACTGGTGTGAATTCCATGACAAGCTTTACTTTTTCAAGATTCAAGAAAAATTAAATTATTTTTAAAAAAACTTTCAGCTTTCATAACTCCTTACATTGAAATATAACCATTTTGCATCTGTTTGTTTTCTCAAATGCTTCCAGCTGTTTGCACTGGGTTAATCAGGAGTACAGAACTAGACTGCAGCCCCTGCAAAAGCCCTCTTTCCAAAACCTTTAACAGATAAGTTTTTGTCTAAGAAACGCCTGTATATATTTTATTTGTTCATCCTGCAGGCCAAAGTATTATTGACAATTTTGGCAAAAATTGAACATTCATGTTTCCCAGCTCAAAATATTTTCTAATTATTAGAAATTATTATCTAGTTTGTTTGGTTTTGTTTGGTTTTTCTTTTAAAGAAAGGTGCTATTTTGCATCTCCTCTAACTAAACAGATCCAAAATGTGCTCAGCTGTCTGGAGAAGAGCCAGGGCAATAAAATATTAGTTCACTCTTAAATTATACCTCACTAACTCCATCCTTGGTGAATTCAAACTTAAACATCAGTGAAAGGACGACAGGTTTGAGTAGCTTAAGGTCACCTCTTCACCTTCCCCATCCTTAATCTGTGCCTGACAGCAGCTATAGAACACTCCAGCCACATCCCAACTGATGGAAGAGACTCCACTTCTGGAGAAAACAGCATTACACTGAGAGTGGTGGGGCTGTCCCCATTCAGGGCAGGGGGAGTTGAAGCCAGTCAGAAACCCCATTACCCCACAGAGGAATTTCCACACTGTAGAGAATTGGAAAAGCACTTATTGGATGCTGCAGCTGCTCCTGTTCCCCTTTCAGTAAACCTGGAAAATCTGAACTGCTTTTCCATCACCGAGGGGGAGAAGGGAGGGGAGAGAAGAAGGGGGGGAATGAAGGGAAAGAAGAGACGGAGCGGCTGTGAGGACGCGGGCCAGGGGCTGTTCATCCAGCTGGCAGCCAGCACAGCATGTCCACAGCCCAGACTGAAAAACAAAGGGGTTCCAGCCACGTTCCACTGGAAAATCAGTGGGGACAGCTCAGATGTGCTGAGGGATGGATATCTCACCCTGAGGATAAAGCATGAGAGGCAGTGAAGCCTCCTCTGCAGGAGCCTCCCGGGGCAGAGGAGATGAAGCAGAGGGGAAGGATGAGGAGCAGGGTGATGGGGATCCCTCCACACACCTCAGCTCATTTGTGCTGAGAAACTCATTCCCAAGCCTTCTCTTCCCTACATTCTCCTTCATTTTTGGTTGGAGGTGTGCATATTTTCTCCATTTTCTCCCTCCCCTTTTCTCAGTTTGCTGGGCTTGTTTTGAACTGCACAGACGCCGCACAAAGCCAGGCTCTGTGTCTCACACCCCTGGCAACACTTCTGTGCATGATATAAAGGCAGAAAAATACAGAAAAAAAAGCCCTAGGAAGAACATTTCCAAGCAATCTCGTCTGTACATTTTCCAAACCCTTGTGTCCTCCAAGCCAGGGCTGAGCCCTTCAATTCCATATTGATAACTACGTATCTGCTATACTCCTCTGCACACCTAATTTCAAAAGCATAGACAGAAAATGAGATGCTCCAATTTCTGGAACTGCCTTCTAAGATCTGAGGTCTCTGTCCTTCAGCAGATGAAAAAGGCCTAATTCCTTATCAAGTACTGTATTTTTAAGTTAGCCACATTGACAGCTTGTGGTTTTATTGCTGTTAAGTGTTGCCAGATTTTTCTTGCCCTCTCTACACTGCCCAGTACCACAGAGCAGCAGGAGGATGCCTGAGCAGTAACAATATTATTTCTAGCAAGGCCAGAACCTGCATAACCTGATATCCTTCTGCTGCTTCAGTCCATCTGGAGAGCACATTTACTTAAAAATCTATCTCTTTATGCTTTTGTTACAGACATGTATTACTGTAATTATTAATATAAATCTGTATTTACAGCTACCTAATTACATAATTAATATTATATTTCTATTGTGTAATATTGCATTAGATAATTAATAGGTGTGCAACTGATAGTGATATGTAGGAATATCTGATTATATATCTGGCAAGTCAAATGAGTCCATGTGGTTTTGCAGACAAATGGTTTGCAGTAACTATTGCCTGAAGCATAAAAATATTGTACCAAGAGGCAAAGGATTCATAGATACAATTAGTAAAGAAGAGATATGGCAATACCACAGGTTCTCCTGTAAAAAAAACTCTTGAAACAGCTATTGCTGTTAATAACTCTTCTAAAAAGGGCAGTATTTTTGTTTGCTTGTTTGTTTGCTTTTAATAAAAAAGCAATTATTTAACTTTGATGTGAGCTAGAACTTCTATTTAGGATAAACCCCTCAGGTCACTAACCTTTTAGCCTATAGACTAAAAGGCTGAGTTTAAATTTTGCATTGACACTCAGCCTTTTTTTTCAAGTCTCTCAGATAAACTGAAGGAGATTTGGGTGAGACCACTGCTCATAAGGACAGCAGGACAAGAAGCCTCCTCTCCATGAACAGCCAAAGTGAAGTCCCTATTCAGGGCCCTGATAAATTACTCTTTTTGTTTCAAACATGCATAATCCAGTGAAAGAAAATGCTTTTTTTCTTATCTTGGACACCAACCCTTCTTTGAAGCTTGCCCAGACTAGATTTTCTGTCCCAGTGGAAGAGCCAGAAAGCACCAGGCAGCACGCAGGGCTGGGATGGGAGCTTGGCACAGCCGGTGGGCAGGGTGTGGGAACGATGGCTCTGAACAGCCTTCCTGCTTCCTGAGCCTGGAATCATGGCAACTTTCAGAGGGAGAGGAAAAAAATAAAAATCTCAAGCCACTGATTTGGGACTAAATATGGATTTAGGAGTTCAAATTTCTGGCTTTTTTTTCTTTTATCGTATTATCCTTCTAGGTAGAATCCATGTCTGTGTGCCCCCCACAACATCTTTCAAGTTAATTTAGTGAAAAAAAAAAAAAAAAGGGAGGTAAAATCAAAATACTGAAGCACTTGAAATGCAGAGTTACTTGAGACGGTGACACACCACACAGCTCCCTGCTAGTCAAGTGCCGCAGCCATGTGCTAACAATGACTCACAGCACAGTCATTACACAGTTTCTTTAATTTATGTGTTTTCCCCATCCGGCACAGGATGTCAAAAACAGGGAGAAAAGGAGGGATAGGAAAGGTGAGGAGGAGGGCTGCTGGTCTGGAGCTGTGCTCAGCTCACCTGGAGACTCCCGAGTCCGCTTGCGCTCCAGCAGGGAGGGGTCGGGACATGGCTCCAGCGGACACCAGCTCTCGCGGTTTATCTGGAAAACACATCACAGCACATCAGAGAAAGGCCATTCTCACCAGCACCCTTGTTAGCCTCCTCTCCAATATCCCTCTGCATCAACCAGCAGATACAGAGTTATGGCTTCATTTTTCCCAATAATAAAAATGTCAAAAGTAACATACGATTTTTTTTTTTTTTTTTTGCAGCACTAAACAAACCTTTAGAATATGCCAAAACCCTTTATTTCTCCACGGAAAGTTTGATTTGAAGGTCAAACTCCTGCTCAAGGAAGGAGTTCAGAGGGAGGATGAGTCAGTGTTTAAGCTACTAGTAGAGGACTGGATAACCTCGGCTTCAAGTCCCACCTCCACCTGTAGCGGGACTGCAAGAAAATATTCTTCTGCTTTATGCCTCAGTTCACTACCTACAGAATAGGAATTCCTTACCACCCATATTGCTGTACAGATAATTAGCTCAGAGATATCAAAGTGCTCTAGTGATGTGGAATCGAGGGCTTGGGAGGTGCTCAGGTCATGGTGAGAAGCAGAAACACTGAGGGCTTGCATTAACTGCAATGATGATGATAGAAACACCCTTTTTAACACTAAGACACATCACATGGTTTATTTCAACATCAGCCCTTATCACCTCACCCCATCCTTCACCCTTTCCATGACTCCCAGTCTTTCAGCAAGGATAACTGATGTGTTCTCAGCCTTCTCCTCCCTCTGCCTGTGCTTTCATCTTCCCCACTTGGGTTCTGCTGTCCAGGATTTTGACTCAAGTCTGCTGGACTATCCACAACCATTGGCTCATCCAACATTCACTTCCATCACTTTTGTCTGCAGCTGGCAGACTCTGGAAGCCCCTTTACTCTCTCTGCCATTTCTTTGAGCCAAATGCCTTTACTTACTGTCAAATGCATGCAAATCTCTACTGTCCCACAGCACAAAACCCAGAAGTTATTTCCCCTCCTGACCTGCCCCAACACACAGGATCTCACATGTTAAGTTGTAGTTAAAAGAAAGCCACTGAAATGGATGACTTAGCCTGATTTTATATGTCAATTATTTCTCCTACCCTCTCTCTGGTTTTCTTTTTATCTCCTTAAATAATTTCCTTTCCTCCCTTTCAAATATCAAATTTTTACTATTTACTTTTTGCCTCTGACCTTGTTCAAATCTCCCCCATGATCCCACTCTAGTTTTGCAGTCTCTTGCTGTATTCCCATCCCCTCAACGTTCTCCTTTCTCCTGTGTTATGAAACACACTGGTTTTGCCTCCTTATTATTTCTTTTTTAAATAAATGAAAACCAAGCCTCTCCTACCCTTGACCTGATGTGCCGCTTTGACTAATGACCCACGTCCTTGTTTCCTCTGTCACTGAGATCATGGAATGTGTTACAGCAGTCCTTGGCTGGCTCCTCCTCGCCCTGGCTGCGTCCCCGTCACCCGAGGGGCTGCTGCCAGCACCTCCGCTCACCTCCCGCTCCCCACACCACACAGGCAACCCCACACTCCCCCAGACCTGGCAGCTACTTGCCACAGCACATTTTTCTTCCTCAGGTTTTGTTCTCCTCCATACTTGTGCGATGACAAAACGGGGTTGGGAGGGCCTTTGATGGGTCAGCCAGTCCCTGCCTGCTGCGCCAAGCTAGGCTCAATTATCATCTGAGAGGGCCTAATCCAACCTGCCCTTAAAATCCTCCAGTGGAGAGCATGCCATGACCTTCCCCAGTCAGCAGCTCCTGCTGACAGAGAGAGGGAATGAACAGAGAAGTTCTGAGAGGGGAAAAATGAGCAGGAGTCTCCCCGAAGTGAAGATGATGTTGAGCTCTACCAGAGTCAGGTCTCGGGGTGACCTCAGAGCACGTCCCATCTGGATATCCCTCTCACCTCCATGGAATTTTGCAGGCTATTTTTCTTAGGGATGGTGTACACTTCGTAGCACTTACTGCTGTATGCAGATATTCACCCAAGACCCCAGCACACCCCTTTATGTACACACATCTAAGATCCCAGTGTTCCCTGCACATCTCTGCTCCACACACACCTGTATATCTATTTGCTCCCTTTTACATACAATACATCTATATTAAATGAGAGGCAGTCTTCAGGCTGAGAAAAGATTTGTAAGCAGAACTTCAAAACATTATTTTTTTTGCTTTCCAAAGCGACATAAGGCTGTTGCATTTTAACTGTTGCATGGACAGCGGGACACGTTCTGATTCTTTCAACAGCAGACACTCCCTGTTCTCAGCAAGGCTGTGTGGTATCTAACCTCAGCATCTAAATTTGACCACAGAATTTTTTCTTATTTTAGTCTTAAAAGAGCTACAAAGTCAATAAATACCACTTTATGACTGTAAAGTCAATAAACATCATGCTATTATTCTTTTCTCTCCAGACAAAGCAAAATAAATTGGCACCACACTTTTCTATATCTTATTAAAGGCAAATCTAGAGGTTGGGGCTGAACACACATAGAAGGACAAATGCAAATGTGCTCAAGTCCACACAAATGAAGGAATGACCCATTTCAGATACAAAATCAAATTCTGCCTCCTTCTGACTGACTTACACTTCCACCTTCCTCCTCACGAGTCTGACCCTTCTTAATTTTAAACAAATTACCATCAAATTCAAAGGAACTAATCCTGATTTATAATGATAACCACTACTGGAAAGCAATAATTAAATATCCCATTCAATAATTAGCAGTAAGAAAGCAAAATAGGAAGAGGTTCAAGCTGTCTGTTGAGTAAGCCATATTAGGCTGAATTAACATTATATATTTTCCTTTAATAGAACCAATTGAGTCATTCACTGAAAATGCATTATAGACATTGGCATTTTTTCAAAAAAGATTTGAGCATTTTTCCCATTTCCCAGCCAGCTCTCTCCTCAGCCCTGTGGCTTTGCCAAGTATTGAAAATGTCTGCTTTTCTTTATTAAAAAAAGTAGTGAGAGAATAACACTGAGGTTTAAGGTGCTGCTTCAGATATACTTGATTATGTACAAAATAAAACATCAGAAACTAAATATTTATCTCAGTAGCCCTAATTCAGGAAAAATAATAATCACCATCAAAACAAAAACAAAGGAAACCACTACTATATACAAGTATTCCCTAGGCTAAAGCGAACCCAGACAGGCTTTGAGGGAGGTTTACTGCGTGCTCGCAGGGAACTGGGTGGTCCATAGATACTCAAAACACAAACCCCACTATCCACAGCCCAACACTGACTACTGGGATCCCTCCTCAACACCTGAATTCTGCTTGTGTTTACTCAGGACTAGTGACTACAGGTACAGACAGTAAGAGCTGGAGAGGAAATTGTCTTTATAAAAGCACCTGAACATCAGGAGCTGGGGAATGCACCGGTATGGAGAAATCTGAAAGGAGGCTGTCTTAGGATTTTGCAGACACGTGTGCATTGCATGTGAGAAAATTCCTCCCTTTTCCCCCCAGTTTCTTGTTTTGCTGAGAGAAGCCCAAAAACAGGACCACAGGCTGGTGGCCACAGAAGATGATAAAAGCCCCACACTTTCTTGCTTGCCCACACTGATTATAGCTCATTGATTCCAGGCATCCCAAGTCTTTGCGGTGGGAGCAGAGCAGACAGTGCTTTCCAATGGCAGAGGGAATATGAAACAGCCTCTGGGAACAGAGTTTCTGTGCATAGCTTTTGAAGAAATGCCAGGAGAGAACCAGCTATTTTTCCATACAGAAGCCTCAATGTGTTTATCTGCAGGCTCAGACACAGAGTGAATCATGGACGCACATCCCCAGGCACCAAAGACGGGATCTTGCAGGATTTTCTGTTTGCCTGTGAAACACCAGCAGGTGAAATGTTCAAAGAGACCTTTAGGACCAGCTGGAGCTGCGAGCAGCAGATGGTTCCAGTGCTCTTTCTGGGCACACACAAGTATTTCCTGACTCTCGGGGACATCTTCCTACAGACTCTGAACTTGAAACTTGATGTGACTTTATGCATAAGAAAAGGATGGTGCTGGACAGCTGTGAGACACCCCGGGCTGAGGTGTCTTCTGTCCTGCAGGAACAGTGAATGACCCCAGACTCCACTCCCAGGCTCTTCCTTCTTCTCCACTTGTCTTGGACAAGGAATTATCTAATCCACTCCGGTGTGGTGGAATAGATAATGGATTTAATAAAACCAGGTGGATCCATAAAACCAGAATTGGGACCTCCTCCTCAAGGACACTCCAACAATATCTAGGGCAGAGCCGTGTGCTGGAGGCTCCCTAGGGTTGGGGACCAGGGACTACCTGGCTCCTGGGTATCTCTCCTAACATTTCCAGCATGGAAAAGTCCTTTTTCTCTCCCTCTGGTTTTATTTTAACTCTTCTTGCCTTCCATTTCACAATAAAGAGAACACACTGACCTTTCAGGAAATCTTTTGCTATTGCAAAAGTTTGCACTTGTCAGCCTCACTGGTCATGATATAAATCAACATCTCCAGAGCACAAGGAACCAGATGACTTTAACTTTCATTTCCTAGCAGATCCCTAGAGATTCATCTTTCCTCCATATTATTTTAACTTTGTCTTAAATGTGCAAGTTTCTATTTTTCTCCTTTTATTTTCCCCAGCTTCCAGACTATGATCGACCTTGCAGCTAAAACCAGATACTACTGCACATAGGAAAATATTTAGGAGAGTAATTGTAGCTTGCTTAGTGTATCATTAAGTACTTGTGCACCACACTGAGTAATATCCATTTTAAATATCCAATGTAGAATAAAAGCAGTAGAAAAAAGCAATACACTAAATTCAATTATAATTAATTTCTTTCATATGCAGAAATGATACAATGACTTTTTTAAAAGTTCTATGCATATTGTAATTATTTCCTAGGAATTTCCTGTTCCTGAAAATTTCCTATAGGATTAAAGAAATTTGTGCACATACTCAATGTTTATTCTGACCAACTTTTAACTTCACAATTCCATTTACAGTGAAATTATCCAGTTGCCTGCAATTCCTGCACTAGAAACTAAAGCAACAGTTGATTTACCCCCTTCACAAAAACCACCTTTCAAGATCCTCTGAAACAGTTTGAAAAAGAGCATGAAGGATGGGGCATCTGGGGAAGGAATTTCCACTGTTTTCCTTCAACATCTGTTGCTGCAGAAAGACTCCATACACACAAAACTCACATCAAGAGCAACAATCACTGCTTTGGCAATCACCTTGCCAGAGAATATTAAGAGCAGACATATCAATTTGCTTGCAAACTCCACATTTATTTTTTATTTAAATTATTTTGGTAATCTCCCTGTGTAGTTTCTTAGCTTTGGGGGAGGATATTAACAGGTGGATGCAGAACACAACGACATTCTCAAAATTATGCCAAAAAGGACAACATTTGCATTTCTGCAATGATTTTTATGGAGATTTTTCTTCTAGCACTGTGAGTATGCTACACTGAGGCTTTTACCTTTACAGAGTTGGTGACACTGTATCAGGACATTTTTTCAAGGAGGACCAAACTGACCTCTCTCATAGCAACAAGCCAGAAGTGTTATACAAAACTGTATTAAAGGATTTTTGCCAAAAAAGGCTCTTAAAAGCACAGGACATGTTACATGACTGAATAAATTAGCTCTTTATGGTGCAAGAGCAACACTAAGTTCCTAGAGTGCATTTATCCCCCAGCAATGTCCCAGCTGGGAAAAGGAACCTGTGCCCCAAGTACATTTCCCAGCCTGTGGCACTGGGATGTCTTCCACCAGCAAAACTAGAAGCAAACAGACTTTAATAAAGCTTTAAAAGTGACAGCACTACCTATGCAAAAAAACCCACCATCTCTTAACTAATATGGGAGCAAAATTCCCACAAACATGTATGTGCCTAATGTGAAAACATAATAATTCCATTTAAGTTGCCCTCCTAGTTCTAATTCTACATGAGACGCAAACAGAACTCAAAAACTCTCTGTACTATTCTAAAGACAATTCTCTCATTCTGTTCTTCAACGACCAGAACAGCGTGGACAGATGTTGGATTAAAGCTCAGTCATTTTAGGCCCACAAAGTTTGATGAACACCACATACCCATCACCTGGGGACATCCTTCACCCAGAACAACTCCAGAGAAGGAATGGACTTGCTAATGTGTCAGTAAAGAAGAGAAACTTCAACATAAAATGTAAGGAAGCCTAACTTCTGCACATAGTACTTAGGATGCTGTAAATGGCACTTTGCCTTGGGTAGGCAGGGATCATTCCAGAGGATTTTCCTTGGTGCTGGAGTAAAGCTACCAGAGCAGCCAGGAAGCAGAACAACTAATTAATACTGCTCTCCTTTTAATTTCAGAATACCTTCACTAATGATTAATGCTGTTTTTAATTTCATGAATAATCTTCTGATCTTCAGCTGGGAGCTGAAGGGGATCAGTTCATGTGAAAAGCAGAAAAATCAAACCTCATTGCCCCAGCTGTGAAAAAACTTATTCCTGATGCCTACCCTTAACAGCTTCAGCATTCACACACAGAGATGAAATGCAGATATAGACAAAAACTCTTAGAAAGCATTCCCAGCTGTGATTACTCAGTCTCCCATTCCCAAAGCAAGCCCAGTTCTCACTTTGTAACTCTGCAAAGCACTGCCTGTTGGTCCCCACTTGAACGCCTGACTTCACATGTATCTGCAAGGTGCCAGCCAGTGTGGGTCTCCTATCCTGTCCCTAGATAGTTTTATTTGTGGTAGCAGGCACAACATAAAAATGAGACAAGGTTGCCAAGGCACACATGGGCACACTGAGACTTCCCATTTTGGGCTTGCAATAACATAGCACAGACTGTTTTACCCTGCACGTAGCTGCTCAGAGCTCAGCAAAATGTTCAGGCAAGCAGACATCCCACACACCCCACAACTCTTCCCTCATCTGCTACAATGCAAACCCAGCAGGAGCAATGACAGCAAATTTTTATGCCATTTCTGCATCATCCAGCCTTCACTAAGTTCACTAAGTTCAGGATCCAAGTTCATCAAGTTTGCGCTGCTGCAGCAGCCAGTAAAGGACACAGAATCATGGAATCATAGAATGGTTTGGGTTGGAAGGCACCTTGAAGACAATCTAAATCCAACACCTTTCCCAGTGACAGGCACAACTTCCCTGGTTGCTCAAATCACCATCCAACCTGGTCTTGGACCCCTCCAGGGATAGGGCATCCCACAGCTTCTCTGGACAAGCTGTACCAGGGCCTCACATCTCTCACAGTAAGGAATTTCTTCCTAGGATGAAGTCCTAGCTCCAACAGGGACTGGGACACTGCTGGCAACCTGCTGCCTCTTGCTTTTTCACATGTGGAGAGGAGGAAGAAACTATGCTAAAGCCAAAAATAATTGTGTGCATCAATCCTCAAAATTGCTGAGGTTCATTTTTTTCCTAACTTCACAAGCCACTGTTTCAGGCTCAGTCTAAACATGGAAAATTTGAGCCTCAAGACAGTGGTGCTTCAGAAGACACGAGCACTGCAAAATAATGGGTATGAACCAAAAATTCTTTTGTGACTGTATTTAAGAATGGATGCAATCAATGCAAATATAATCTCATCTATAACCATTCAGTACACAAAATGGCATAAGATCTTCTTTCTTCACCACTTGTTCCCGATGTCCTTTTTCAGCAGCTGATTTTCTTTCCTATGTCATGACTGAGTCACCATCCCTGGAGGTATTTAAAAGATGCACAAATGTGGCACTGAGGGACATGGTTTAGAGGTGGATTTGACAGTGCTGGGGTAATGGCTGGCCTCGATGGTCTTAAGGGTCCTTTAAACCTAAACAATTCTATGGTTACTGACTTGCCTATCTTAAAATGAAGCAAAGAACATATTAATCTCCTACTCAAGAAATGACAGCTTGTCTGAGTGAACCTGCAGCCAAACTGAAAGCTGTTTGGTGCTTTTGCAGGTATCTTGTTAAAATTTCATCAGCTCAAGCATTCCTGATGGATCCGATTTGGGTTTGCTTTTGTCTAAAGACATGTACTTGCCTTTCAATATTCAAGAAACCCTGTCCTCTTAACTCCCCAAAATAAAATGGGCTAGATAAGTTACAGTTTTATTTCAGTATTTTAATGAAAACCAAACCCAACAGAAACCCCACCCCCAGCTCCCTCATTAAGGGCCTGATCCAACTCCCATTAACGTCAAGAGATGATCTGCCACTGACGCACTCAAGCGCTGGCTTGGATCCCTAGATCATCAAAATTTAATTTCATCTACCAGTTATGTTATAGAAACCAGAAAAAACTTGAGGGATGACTGAAAATCGAGCTAGAGTTGATTGTAGCTGTAGCTATCAGCAGCACCCTCCTATTTTAAACATCTGCAGGCTGTACAGCCCATGTTGGGAGCAGCAATGCGTGCACACATGCACACGGATATGGACACTGAGTCATTTGCAGGAACAGACAGTATAACCCACAGTTCTGAAACTCAATTAGGAAAATACCAGTTGGAACTAACAAGAGCCACATTTTGTTATAAAATCTAAGCTTTGCTAAACAAAAACTAATGTAAGGAACTGGTGACATCAAATATTGAAGTTGGATAATTCTAGTGAATTTTATTTCAACCCACGCATTCAGATGCTCTTCATAAAGAAAAAGACTGTACTTTTTATTGGCAATTAAGATTGTCAGAAGTACCAGGTCTCCTCCCAAGAATTATTAAGCAGTCCTTTTGCAGAAGTAGTGTGTGCACAATACAACATTTTTAATGACTCATACTGTGTCTATAGACTGAATATCCTGGGATTCAATCCCATGCATCACTAACATCAGAGTTCTAAAATACTCCAAAAAATTGAGCTGGTAGAGAAAACAACTTACAGCTATCTCCGCCACCAAAAACCAATGGGTACATTGAATTAAAGGAAAACACTTCCACTCACAACAAAGCAAGGTAACAAGAGCTAGGTCTGTTTTACTGCAGATAAAGTAGAACAAGAATAAATTGAAAATAAATTTGTTATATATTCTTGTCCAGACTTGGAAACAAGAGCATGAACCAAAAAAATCATAAAAAAGGAAGCCATATGATCATGTAGAATCATACTGCTTCAGCTAAGAAGAGAAAATAGAAAAAGGGAGAGGGAAAGGAAATGCTCTTCCAGCAGTTAAGATCTCTGAATTGGGCTGTGTTTTGCAGTCCCTCTGGCTTCTCTCCTATTTCCATCCACTCTGCCAGGAAACTGCTGAAGCTCTACAAAGCTGTTACAGAGACAGGACATTCCCAGACTGCCATTGTGCCATTTGGTGGAGCACTTGCTAATTTTAGATTAGAGAGGAACACACTGGGACAATTAGCCAAGAACCACTCCTGATTCTTGCTCCAACCCATCCTCAGACAAGATCACACCCAAACAACAAGACTGGCAGTAACCCTTCTAACACAAATGAAAAACAGAGGCAAAGGAGGATCCACCATACCTCTTTTTGGCAGAATGCATCTTTTGGGGAATATGTGCCTTTCAACCTCAAAAGCAAGTACTGGAAATAGAAACCCTTTTCTCCTCGCACAAAAAACCCACCTGGGATTTCAAACCAGGGATAGTTCAAGGGCAGAGGGCAGGGAAGAAGGCCAGGGAGCTCTCCCAAAGAGTGCATGCCACAAGAGATGAACTAGTTGCAGAGATAATAATATTTGACATGATATGGTTTGATAACACTCAAAATCATCTCCATGCTGAAGGGCAAGAGCTCTTCCACCTGTCCCTCCCCTCTGCAACATCCCGAGGGACACAAGTACAGCAAGGAACAGACTGATCCCCTGGAGATACGGAAAGGAACCCATAAATAAATATATACAAACATCATACCTTTAACAACACAACATCTACAGTCCTGTCCACCTTGGAAATGTCGCACAGGCTGTATCGCCTCTTGTGGCGCTCGTACATTTTGTCCAAAGAGCCGGGAGCAGAGGAGCAGAGCCCACCATGAACCCTGGGCTGAGCACAGCCCCAGACCTCTCACATCTGTGCTCAGAGGAGTCCCCGTGGCTCAGCACACCAGCCTGCCCGAGCTTCTTAACAGGAAAACGAAAATCCCAGCGCTGCGCCTGGCTGATAAAAGTCTTCTCGGAGCAGATTTGCTTATACAGGCAATGCAGGAACTTATAGCAAACAAAAGATATTTGAAGACAGCTTTATACATATAGGATTATTTTTTTGCGAGTGCTAAGAATGGTATCAGCTTTCCTGTTACAGCAATAATAATAAAAAAAATGTTTTCCAGACAACTTTGATATCCAAAAAGCAACAGAATGAAAATCCTGCCTGAAAAGAGAACAAAAGCCAGATGTGTGTAGCAGGAATACTGACGCTCCAAGTGGAAAGGCAGAAGGTAGGATCAGCCAAGACGGGTCTAATTCAGGAAAAAAATAAAAAACAACAACAAAAAAACAATCTCCGTATCCAGTGCAAATACTGTCACCAAAGTGTTTTGTTTTTCACACCCTCATGCACTGAAAGCAGCAACAACAAAAAAGTACTTTCCTCCTTCCAAATCAGCTCACTGTTCACCGGGCAAGACGGCTTGGGTTTGCGTTAAGTTTAAATTTCTAATGACAGCACTGGGGAAAAGGAAAGAAAATAATGAAAAAAAGCCACTCCCTCCTGATTTGGGCTGAGACGTCACTGCTTGCCTTTTTAGTCCTGCACCAGTGTTCTCCCAGCTTTCAAATTTACTTTGCAGTTGTGGGAGCATGATTCAGAGAGAGGAAAAAAAAAAAAGAAAGAGGAGGGAGCGGGGGAAGAAAAAGCAGCAGCTTTACTTTGCCAGCCTCTTCCACCTCTGGCTGCAGGCACTTGGTGTGTTTGCTCAGTCAAAAACAAGACTGAGAGCAAAGGGACGTGTTTTTCAAGAGGTAAAAAGACTCTTCCTACTCCCCCAGGCCAGGTGAATGAAAGACAGTTTCGAGGTTAATGCTCTCCTAAACCAGGAATGGAAACTTATGATTTAACCAACGCACATGGAAAAAAAAAAAAAAAAAAAAGAAAAGGAAATCAGCCATTTACTTTTTTCTTGGTTTGTTTGCAACACAAAGATCTCAGCAACCAGTTGTCCAGAAAATACAATCTTCCCTCTTCTCTTCTGGCCTGAAAGGCAGAGCTTTCTTTCTTGGGGACAAAAAAAAAAAAAACAACCCTAAAGTTTTTTGTCTTTCTAATGCCGGGGCCAGTGCAAGTCTCTCTGCTCTCAATAGCTCATTCACATCAGCTGGGCTCTGCATGCTCACTGCCACATGGTTTCCTGTTTTCAAACTGCCCCCTTGCAGCCCCCTCCGCTTTCCACCCCACCCTGACCTCTCCAGGGATGAAATCTTTCCATACTTCCCTGGCTTTAGACATTCTCTCATTCATCGATTCAAAAGGGAATGGGGGCGACTCAAAATGAAAGGAAAAAAAAAGAGAAGAAAAGGGGAAGCAGAGTTTTCGGAGTCTGAGAGTTTGTAGTGACCAGAACTTGCTGCTTTGCTAGATGGAAAAGCTGAGAATGCAGCAATTTTTAATCCCAAGCTGTAAAGCAGAAAATGCAGAACATATCAACCCGAGGTTTAATTGCCAACTTCCAACAGCCACCCTCGGCAGCGCCGGGAGAACCGGCCCACCTCCTGCTGCTGGGATTTGCTCCACTCCTGGAGCTTAGTTAGGGGGTTGTAGGTCTTTTCATCCAGTCCTGTAGGGTGGTCCCGGTTCCCTGGTTGTATAAGGAGATTCGTAGCCACCAGCTCAAACTCTGGCAAAGGTGACTCAAACCCTGCAGCCTACTGGAACGGATAAAACACAAGTTCTTGGCATTTGAATGTAAGATGAGTCTTCCAAAGGAGATCGAAACACATCTGCTGCAAGCAAGCACTCCAGCTTCTCTCCTCCCAGTGCTACCCAGTCTTCTGAGTGCCCAAACACACTGCACCACAGCCTGCCTGTGAGTAACACGGGAACTGATTCCCCTCCGTGCCTGTTCAGTAAAACACCAAAATACAGGAGTTTACAGAACCACCACATACTGTGAGCTCCTGGATGTGACACCCCAATCTTTTGTGTAGCAATCAATCTACAGTCAGACTACACAAAAGCACAGCTACCCCACGGATTTAGCAGCCTCAGTAACCAAGTGAAGGGCAGCTTTTCCTGACACTTGATGACACAGTGGGCAGCCCTGACACAAAGCTCAGCCTGGGGCCTCGCACCTGAGCGTATCCTCAGGCTCTGGAGGAGGCTGGGACTCACAGCAGATGAGCTGCTCCCAGTGGGGGACACAGGTACACTCTTACCTAGTCAGCGCCAAAGCCTCCCCACACTTTCCTTTCATCTGCTCCAGTCTCTCCCTCAGATCCCAAAGCTTCATCTCCAGCACACCACCAGCTGAACTGAGGAGGATTCCTCTTATGAGGCTGTCTTACAGCTACAATCCCTGGCTCAAGGTCTCAGCCAATGACTCTGCTCTCTCCAACAACAAGCAGAGCTTCTCCTTTCAGTATTAGGACACACACAATGTGGTCGTACTTTGGGGACTTTCTGGAGCCACCAGTTTTCTCCACAAGTAATGAGTCCCAGCAGTCATGTGCCCATCGAGATGAGGAATCAGAAATGGCTATGACAGCATTCCAAACTTCAAACACTACCATAAAAGGCAGGGATTTCCTCAAATCTAAATTTACAAGACAGGAACACATAAACAAAGTATGTGAATTTAGTTCAGGTGTAGGAATTTGGAACAGTCAGTATCTTAATGATGCTCTAATGTTTCATTATGGAGCATTTTTTTTTAAACTGATATAGCAGACAGATTTGTTTTCAAATCAATTTGATTACAGCTGCTGGTATACCCAGCCAAGATTTATCCTAACAACAACTGAACAGCTCTGCTCAGACACTCCATTTAAAGCACTTCACCTCTGATCCACAGAGCTCCCCTGGCAACCAGAAAGAGATGTCCAGCTGAAGAGCTCAAGGAATGCCACCATGCAGAGGAGGTGAGCACCACTAACTGTGACAGTGCATCTTCCACAGAGATGCAAGATGGGTCCAACTTGTAGCTGCATCAACACCCGCTCTTTTGTGGCTCACATTACATCACCCTTTCTGCAGGTAAGGGGAAATGAAAACCATCTCCACTCAAAGCAGCAGGGAGACAGAAGGGAAATGTGCAGCTTTCACAGCAGGAGGTCAATTTTCCTGAGCTATGCACAAGCATCCTGGGATGGCCAAAAGCCACAAGTAACCCAGTGTGGGCTTTCATGGGGCAGCAGGGAACAGAAAGCTCATGTGGAAGGTGCAGACAGGTGGAGAGAAGCAGTCAGGGAAGCTACCAGACCCATGCCAGGCTGGGTGACTCTGGGCACAGGATGGGTCCCAGGACTTGGTGGATATCCCAGCACTTGGTGCATGTCCTGTGAATCAAGATGATGACCTGCCTTCCTCTTTAATTATATGTCTAGATCTAGTAAAGGTTGTCAGCTGATCTCCTCGACTCCCCTACACCTTCAGCCACAGAGGGAAAGAATCAACACACACCAAGAAAAAATAACCCCTTCTCTCCCTTCTCTTTTTATTTTTTAATTTAAGATGCTAAATCCCTAATTTGTTCTAAGAGTTTTTTCTGTAGTTATGTTCCCAACTCACAGCAAAGATCAGGGGGTCAGGGACAACTACAGATACCCAAAGTGCATCTCCATTTCCAGACTTTACTGCTGGGGGTGGGGGGGAAACATATTATAAACAAATAGAAGATAATGTGCCAGACACATTCTCCCATGGGAGACCATCACTCTCTTCCCACATTAGGTGGGGCTTTTGCTGCATTGTTTCAGGCTAGAAATCTTGCCTTGCACACGGCCTTCCATCCACACAGCACTGTTGGGCAGGCACAGAACACGACTCAGCCCGGACGGAGCAGAACAAAAACATCCAGACTCTTTTGTCCAGCTATTTAAGGCAGTCCTTGAATGCCACACAAGTGTTTAGACAGCCTATAGCATTTATGCTCTGAAACACAATGAAACAGACAATCAGAAAATAAAGATTAAATGAAAAAAAAACCTACTCTAACAAGTAAATAATTCTCTTTTTTTGGGGGCGAGTTGCTCAAAATGGAGAGGAGATGCAAGCAGCAGCCCCGGCCACTGGCTGCTGATGCGACAGTTCTGGGCTCCTTATTGAAAACATCTGGAAGCTCTGAGCTGCTTTGTGCAGACAGGAGTTTGAAACTATCCAATCATTTCATATCCAAACCCAAGTCCAGCGCTGCAGATTTCAAGGGAAGGAAAAGAGGGGGAAGAAAAAAAAAAACCGCACTTGATCACACCATATGATCTGTAACTCATCCAGATAAAACTCCTCCTCCTCCTCCACCCGCTAACAGACCTCTTAATGACAAGGAAATCATGGTTATACTGAAACAGACTGGACTATTGTTATCTGTTTCAAATTACTTTTGCCATGTCGTTATGAAACACTGCAATGATGCAATCTGCAGAAATACTCAGGCGTATTAACTTCTTTAACCGCGACTCTGATAGGAACTCATGGAGCAGCAGATGAAAGGAAAAAATCTCCCTGTTTTAAGCAAGGCAAAACCCACTTTTGGGCACTAAACCGAGGTGATAATGAATTCATCAGACAGTAAGAGAGAAGAATTGCAATTTCAACTGCTCTTTTCTTAAAAGAAAGCAGATTTCTGGGAAGCCTTTTTAAAATTTTACATTTCTGGCACTTACATGGATAGACAAAACAAATCGCTTTTTTCCTAAAACTAAATAAGGAAAAGGGAATCTGCACTCTAATGCTGCAAAGCCTGCAAGAGAAGCATGTCCAATCTGGAAAGGAGAGGACATCCATCGTGTCTGCTGGGAGGGAGGTCAGCACCCACGTGAGACCAGACAGACATGGACACTCAAATGTGGATTTTGAAGAAGACCAGGCTGCTGTTGACCACAGCAAGCATTCACACCACAGACCTTGTCAAGAGCCCTGGATTCTTCTAGGCATTTCTCATGTTTGTAGGAGCACTGCAACACGGAGGAGTTTTGTGGCTGACCCTGTCCCACTGTGCCTGACTGCATCCTTGTGGGGTGGTGGCACTTTGGTCCAGAGCTGATCCCTCTGGCCATGGCATGACCCACCAGTGTCCACCAAGCTACAAGTGGCTCCAAAAAGCTGGCTGTGATTTTGAATTCCCCTACAAGGTAGGGCACAGAAAGAAAAGGAGTCACAGAGAGGGACATGGACAGTCCCCCACGACCAGACATCACAGGAATCTGATCTGTGGCAAATCCATGCTACTCTAAGGTCAGTGATGCAGCAACAAACCTCCACAGTCCTGGTCCTAAAACACCTCCATATTCACCAGTTTGATTAAATCCTCGGGGTAAATCATCCACAGTACCAACACAAGTTTTACTCTCCAGCCTGGGACCCTCCCAAAACCTCCCTATTTAAATCATATACTCACACCAAGGTCTGGAGAGAGGCATTTCCTCACAGAGCAATGCTTTGGGACAACATGTCTGAGCTGAATTTACCATCAAACAATCCACTGTCCAACTGCAGCCTGTGTTTCAGCTCAAAGACAGAAGCATCTGACAAACAGCTAAAGAGCCATGAGGGAATGAGGAAGGCTTGGAAAGCTGTCAGACACATGGATACATGGAGCATGTGTTTGGAGAAAATACAAAAACACCTTGAGAGACCTTCAGCCACTTCCTGACCTTCCCTTTTTCTAATATTTCTCAGAGACTAAGTGTACATTTTTCAGGAATTTCTATTGTCCAAATAACCTTCAGAAAAATGCCTAAGCTTTGGTCAGCCATGGAGCATGCCTGAACATCCTTCCAGAGGAAGTCAACTGCCCATCTTACTGCTCCCAAATGGCTACAGGAGAAACAGAACCCACACAAGAGATTAGCAACCCCTCAGCTGACTCTACATCACTTTGCAAGTTCTGCTTCTTCCTTTACCAAAAATAACCACAGTTGGGATGTCTAGCTGGCTGAGGTGCTGTGGGATCTTGGACCAGGCCACAGATATTTATTTAGCCTGTTACGGGATTTAAGAGAAATACTTCTGCTGTCAAGCACTGGACATTTTGCTTTGCTCTGTGAGTTTCAACATCCTGAAAACAGGGAAGGGAAAACATGAGTGGATAAAGCAGGAATAGTCCCAGAAGAGGCTGTCAAGGAGCCTCTGAGCTATGAACTGCAGCAACAAATCAGCTGCGCATCCCCTGTGTCCTCCTGTCAGCTGCTCCTGTGCTCAGGCACTTCCCACCAGGGCACGGTGTCTGATGACTTACAGATTGGGTCAAACACCAAAAACATGGGGCCTTCTGTAAAGAATAACACAATCTGCAGCCAAAACAAGTGGATGGAAGATAATGCTCTAATTTCACAGCTGGCACAGCCCAGCCTGAAGCTGCTGCTGAAGAAATGATGCTCAATTCTCTGATCTCATCCAATACTAAAGTTGGTCACAATAGATTTGTTTATGTTTTCCTTTATGGTTTTCAGTTGCTGGCAATAAATATGTAAATTTTACATGCACACAATGAGTGATAATCTTCGCTAATTACTGTGACTCTCCTAGAAAGGAAGGATTACAATTTTGGGGATCTGGAAGGATAATGACATAAATGAAAGTATTTAAAATAGCAAATTGCATTTACAGGAGTTTTCAAACCACTGTCAATATTATACAAGCCATTTAAAATTGGTTTGCATAGACCATCTCTCAGATACCTGAGGGCCTGCTCAAGCCAAATCAAGCAATGTCTAATAATTTGTCCTACAGAGGAATTAAGGAAGAGATCATTGCATTTGTGTCAAATGCAAGAAATGGGGGATGTTTCATTATCTATAAAGCTCAAAAATTCAAAAATCAAAGGAGTTTTTCATTTTTATAGAATCCATAATAAAAAAAACATATTCTGACATGATTGGGACAGATATAGGATATAAGAAAGTACTGATTTACACAACTAAAAACATATGTTCTGTACTCCCATAACAACACATTCTAGAAAGACTGACTCTCTATAGTCCAAGATATGAGGCTAAAAATTAGTTTGAGATTTTGTGCAGGAAAACAAAGCACCTCACATTTTCAGAGTGCAGGAAACATCCCTGTGCTCTGAAACGACCGCCACTGCTGCAGGCAGGACACAGGAGCAGGCAGACATTGCCTGAGCTGCTCCAGGATGCCTCAGCATAACATGAGATCAGTGCCATGAAACATCTGGTGGATGGTTCTATCTGATGAATTATGTCTTTAGCTAAAAACAGAGACAGGGTAGCAGATTATGTAGATGAATTGGCGGATAAAGCCCAACAAAAATGACGTATGGCATGAGTGAGTGAAATTAATGGACAATATAAAAATGACACATCTTGAACTGAGGAAATTATTCAACATTTACCATTCTTTCATGCCTACAGTTTAAGGCACTGTAATCTAACCGAAAAACAGAGACGGGTCATTCAAATGAATAAATCATGCCAGAAAATGATTCAGCTTCCCTACTTTTTTTTTTTTCTTTTTCTTTTTAACTGAAGTCCCTAGGACTCAGCCCTTGGGAAGACCACACAACCCAGTGTATTGTCCTGACCAGGCACTCTGTCAAAAGGGAAAAGGTTATCTTTTCTTTCATCTTGTAATTGAAAATCTGGGAGGGGAAGTGTTGGGAAAGCAGAGCACTGTACAAAGGCACCCATCATATTCCCAGGTCAGGTTTTTGCTTGGCTGCTAATGAAGGCAGTGGATTGAGGACACTGTGGCATTTGTTTAGCCCTTCCAATATTTCTGTTTGTTTTGTGGGAAGGAGGATCTCAGCCCCCACGGGTAACTGAGATGCTCTGAGTGCAGCCCAGCCCCTCTCCCAGCAATAACAGACACTCCTCCTACCTACCCCACATCCAACCAATATTTTTGTGCCCTCTCTCCATGCATTAGGAAACCTGAAATGAAATCCAACTCAGACTCTGAGAGGAGGCATTTGGAATCCAGTTCCTGCCTGGGAGGTCTGCTTTAGGACCACATGAGTACTCCTTTGCTCACTGTTTTATCCGTTTCCCTGGTAGTCCTCTGTAAAGAATATTAAACAAACATGTCTTTACAGCTCAAGAGCCCAGGAGAGAATGTTGACCCTGTGGAAAAAACCCTGGTTTTATCCACTTTTACACCACTTTCATCCCTCTGGACTAAAGATGTATACACAAGGGTAAGGATTCATTGGGTCCACAAAGCCATCATGATGGACTGCTACATCAATCCATACTGAGGATGTTCTCCCCTGTAGCCTGATTTTAGAAAGTATTTTTAAAGGAATTTCAGGGCATAAAATATGTATAATTACAGCCAGGTATGTGGAAGCATCACTAATTGTGAGGAATTTTCTCAACAGTTGATGCTGCTCCAGAAAAAAAAGAATAAAATATTTATTCTAAGGTTATAAACATATCCTACACCTCTACCAGCTTTTCAAAGATCCCTCTACAGTAACATTTGTTGTTGCAAGGTTAAATCCTAACTGGAATAATGGGTCCCAAGCCCTATTCCTATGCCTCTCCACTCAGTTAAAACTAGGGAATGTCCCTGGCAAACATAGGGAATGTCAAGCCAATACAGGTGCTTTAAGAAATTTTCAGTTGCTGAGTTTTTGTGCTCCCCTCTCTCATTCCCCACCTGCAAGAGATGCTGCATTTCCATACATTTAATAGCTTTTTTCAGTAGATAAATACATTCAAGAAAATGGATGATGATAAATGGTACCAAAAATGTCAAAAAACAGCATTTATAATAGCCTGCAATTTCCCTGAGTTATCCTGCTGACTTGGACTGTTCCAGGAGCTGCAAATTGCTGTGCTGCAGATAAGGAAAATGAAGCATCTGAGATTTCTCGCCAGTGACTACAACAAAAGGGTTGGTTTTGTTTTCTTAGGAAGAAAGAGGAAAATATTCTGAAGCTTTCTCTTCAGGCTAAAATCCAAAACATTTACAAGACTCAGGAGCACAAAAGCTTGAAGATAACTAGCAGAACTGATGCCAGTTCCATCAAAGCAAACCAGTAACAGCAACTGGGAGGAATGCAGATTATGCAGCATCCATTTCTATAGAAAAGAAACTGTTACACAACAGCTAAATAATTTAACTACTGCAAGTTATTATTCCTCAGCTAGTCTTTTTTTGGCTACCATGTAGCACTAGTCTCTTCTGTTTCTGAAGTTTGCCTTTCAGAAAAAAAAAAAAAAGGCAACTTCAAAACATGCAAAAATTAATGAAACCCATATGTGGGACACTGTCATTATTCCATGTTTATAAGAGGATCAGGTTTTGTTAAATGGGCTTATTTAATGCAGATGCATAAGCAAAAATATCCAGCAAAAGATCTGAAAGCTATTGAAAGCAAAATATTTTCACAATTTAAACTAAAGCCACTATATATTTTGGTGCAACTTTGTTTATGGCTTCTCTGACAGCTTATAACTTCTCCTAACCAGAGAAACATCTCCTAGATAAGATTTTACCTTTTTGACTCTTTTCACCCTCATACTGCATTTAAGCTGGGCCAACATAAAAATCTATGGCTTATGGAAACATCTGTTGATACAGACACACAATTTTGACAATTTTTGACTTAACAACAGCTGTTGTTATTTCATGCTCTTTTTTGGCTAGACCAGTTGGTAAGACTGAAAGAAAATTGAAGTTGGGCTCCTTTCCTGGGAGGAGCCTCTCTTTAGAGGCTGCAGTCAGTACCTCGCTGAATGTCCCCCAAGTCTGGTCTTGCCCACCAGACTCAGACAAGAAAAAAAGGAAATACATCTCACCTAAACACTGGCTTAAAATACCCCCTGCTGTTTCTGCTTTCTGCCCGTACAAGGTACTAAAACACCCTCCACTGCCCATCTTCCTGGGTCCCACTGGCACTTCCAACAGCAATCCACAAGAAACCCCAGGTTTGTCTTGCGTCCCCTCCTGCTATTTCTTTCCCAGGATCCAGACATCTGCCAACATCCTCCATAAAAGATAACACACAATATATTTAAAGAGCCAACCTGCCAAAAGGTATTTGGTGCTTCAGACAGTGCTACTTCCCAGACAGAGAACACGCACTGCTCACAGGAAGGCTTGCATAAAAACAGAATGTCCTTTTCTTGCAAATCTAATGATTGCCTAACAAAAAAACCCCAACCAATTCAACCAAAATATCCTATTTTCAACATTTAATTCAGCTGCTAGTTGAAACAAGATGTTTCTATCTAAATTCTGTTTTCTTGAAAGAGAAGAAAACAGCTTACAAAGCTTTTAAAGAGCTCCAGTCTTTTTCAGTGTACATTAAAACTGTCAAGAGCCAAAGAAAGCCAATACTCCGCTCACAGATTTTTTCTATCCCCTTGCTCTTTCTAACAGAGAGGACTTGTTTAATCTTACCTTCAAACTTCTTACTTCCCTGCCATGCACTCCTAGAGTCTCTGTTGGTTGTGCCAATGCTTGCCCAAATGGACAGCTATAAAAAAGCAGTTTAAACAGAAACTACTTATCTAGAGGAGGGAGAGCCCCAGGTTCACATGCAGAGGAGATATTTCAGCATTAAAGAATTCTCGGAGCTACTCCAAGACACAAATTTTTGTTGTCTGCTGCACTGTAAGGATTTTAAGCCCAGAAAGAAGCTATTTATTTAGTCTATATACATAGATTTATAAGAAAGGCAGAGGATCCATCTAAAGTCTTCTGGGTGCTTTTTGCATTGTTTATAACATATGAAGTAAACTCAGCTTCCTCAAAGACAGAAAAGAAGAAATAAACAAAGCTTGACAAGAAAAATCAAACACTGTCCCCCAAATGTACAGCTATGAACTAAAAAAGCTTTTTGAGATGCCTCTCAATGTCTCCTCAAAACACATTAAAACAGAGAATTTGCAAAATGACCTAAAACCCATTTCTGCCCACGCTGCAGGGAGGAGTTTCTCTCACCCCTTCCCCTTTTAAGACCCCAGTTTTTACAGTCATGGCTCTCTTTGGTTATCTACAAGTAGGTATATTTGGATAACCTTCATTCTCTTTTAAAAGGCTCAAAAAGCCTTTGACACCTCTTGACACAAATTTGACACATTTAGACACAATCTAAAACATTACTGCTCTGCTTTAACCCTGCAGTGCAGGCACTTGAAGCTAAAACTAAGCTGCCTCCTCCTGAGCAAGAGGTCAGTAAGCATTTCCTCACCTTATTATGGCCAGTGAGTTAAAAAAAGAAATAAGAGTGGAACAAAATACCAAGGAATCCTTCTTTAATCTCAGTAGATTTTAACAGCCCATCCCTCTCCATGCTTTTGGTAGGAATCAGTACAGTAATTTGGAAAGGCAGAAGAGATTTCACACTCCTAGACACAAGATCTCAGACTGAAACTAACGCTTCAGAGAACTGCACCTCCAGCCTCTGAAAATGTGTATTTTGGAAATATTCCTCCCAACCACTTTCAGGCATTTAATATGTCCAGCTGTGTTAAGAAACCAAGCAAAAGTTCAGTGTCAAGTAATTCAGGATTATGATCTTTTTTTGATTTATGGAGGTAAGCACAGTCTCAGACACAAGAAAAACAAGTCACCTGATCCTAAGCAGACTCAGTTCCAGAGCTCAGACTAATGAGCGAGCAAGGACAAGGATTCACGCTCCTGCCTCTTATCTCAGCAGCTGGAAGGACACCACATGAGGAGGGAGAGCACAGCCAGAGAGAGGCAGAGCCAGCCCCAGGGTACCTGCAAACACAGTATTGGTGTTCCAGTGGGGAAGATGGAAATGCTCCAGGAGAGGGAGGCACGTGGTATTGGATAAAGATGCAGGGAAGAATATGCCCCCAAATAATAAAGTGCAAAAATAAGGAGAAACTACTATTAAGTGGCTGTAATGGTATCAGGGTAAAGTCTTCAGGGAGAAGTAATATCTAACCAGGCTGAGGAAACCTTAAGCCTTCTGCAGGTCTGAAAGCAGAGCAGCATAACTCAGGTTAAACACAGAACAGCAACAATTCCTCTGTTTCAAACTACACAAAGAGAAGAGAAAGCAAACAAGGTAATCTAAAAATACTTGCTCTATTTTTTGGATTAGTCTCCTGGGCGCAGCTATTAACTTCATTTTCACTGAGTACATCACTGGCACTAAGATGATAAACACAGCAAGTGAGAAGGGATGGAACAGTTAGGTTCACCGCTGCTCAAGAGAAAATCAGAAAGTTTGCAACATCAAGTACATGCTTATTTAGGCATAAATTTAATGTATATGTGAAGCAGAAAGAGAAGTGGAAGGAGAAGAACTTCATTAGTTGCAAGAGACCAAGTACAAAATAAAGCCTAGTTTAAAATTGCCCCCATCTGCTAATTCCTATACAGCTGATGAAGTATATTTTATTAAACCATTGCAAAACATTTTATGTTCTTGTTATGGCCTCCTTGCTGGGGTTATTCCAAAGCAGAAGTCCAAAACACAGATCACAGCAGTAAAAAATCGAAGTGGCCATGGAGAGGAGGCACAGCAGCACTGAGAAGAAACTCTTACCCTTTGTGTCTACCTGCTCTGGGGTCCCGATAAAACAAGTCACTCTTGTCCATGCTTTGTGTATGTCATTTGGAGACATCACCTCTTCTTTAGCATAATTTATGACTAAAGTCTTCTACCAAAATTCAGAAGTTTCTTTTCCTTGAAAGTTTCACTTAATTTGGTACTGTGACAGTAAGGACAGCTATGACTGCCCACAGCCAAACACAACACCAAGGCACTCCTCTGGCCCTGGGGATTTTAATTCTGACCTGCAGCTTCCCCAGCTCAGCCAAACCCACTCCCTTCCAAACTTTTATTTTAGGTATCATATGTTTGGATACCAAATCACACAATCCTTCTGAGTAGACTACAATATTTGAATCATCCACTGCAAGATTAAC
This sequence comes from Pseudopodoces humilis, assembly GCF_049639895.1. Classification (NCBI taxonomy): domain Eukaryota; kingdom Metazoa; phylum Chordata; class Aves; order Passeriformes; family Paridae; genus Pseudopodoces; species Pseudopodoces humilis. Next base: position 6,561,202 of record NC_142215.1, on the reverse strand, counting down.
CATCTATTCTTGTTTCACAGTCCCAAGCTTAAAGACCTCCTCACCACCAGTCCATCCTGTACAACTGCAACGAGGTCCCTGCCAAGCCAGAAAGCCATCAGTCTGCTCAGTGCAAGGATGCTGCATGAAGAGGCAAACATTTAGTTATCACCCAGGCTTTTATCTACTCTGATGTTTTAACAGCAGTTTGAGCCAGAAACATTCTGCAGCTGAGTCACCCTGGGCCACACCAGGATGTGTATGTAACGCCAAGCAGAAACAGACACTGAGCACAAACAGTTGAGATGCTGGAGGGAAAAAAACAGGTTTCCACCTTTGCATGAAAAATGTAATAAGGGAAGGCAAACAACCTAAAATAGGTGGGAAAAGGCTGAGAACAATAACAAAAAGGGAAATCTGTGAAAGGACCATGAGGTGACATGCATTTTGATTCCATGTTTCCATGGAAAAGTTTAACAGTTCTTCTTATCTACTTACTCCCATCATTCTTTTCATCTTTTGCTGTCAGAAATGCTATGCCTGGATATTGCTAGAGCCTGCTTCATCAGTGGCCAAGAGCTCCTGTTCATTTATCATGTCTGTCCCATGACTACTCACAAAAACCCAGAACAAATGTGAGGGAATATAATTAAAAATCTATTTCTTGTATTTAAAAGGTTTTCCTCTAAGGTGGTGTAACTTCCAATGAACTGCAAAAAACGTAATCTACAGAAAAGCATAAACAGTGGCCTGCCTACACTGTAAGGGGCCAACTCTGCCTTCCAAAATATCAGAATGGAACTAGGTAAGTTCCTTCAGAAGGATAAAAACCCAGTGATCTGATACACCAAAGTACCCACTTGTCATAATAATGCAGCCTCCATCAGAAGTCCACATTTGGTCTCCCATGTTATCATTTTAGTTTTCTCTATATTTAGACCAGGAATTCAGTGTGCAGTAACCATGTCTACTGTACAACAGTTACACCACAAAACTTTTAAGATATTTCAAACACAAATAAAAGAACCCATAGGATAAAGGAGATTGGACCATTCAAAAACAGCTTCCGTAAGGTACAGTATTCAATGCCAGCATTCCTTTGCTAGATTAACAGTCTTTTACATCCATTATTTTATGGAAAGTATGGATACATACTTTCATGACTACATAAAAAATGAACGTATCAAACCACTGGAAGAGAACTCTAAACCCAGGATTTTCTATTATTAAAATCTGCTAGATCTGTATTTTATAAACTTGTAAAATAACAGAGTCCTGATCCTTAAAAGGGTCTCTGAAAGCTACTTTAATACACTGATGTAAAATAATTTATGAGTGAACCCCCTTTGTCTGAAGCAAGCCCTAAGTGAGCATTGCAGAAGAACTGTAAACGGTTGTCTTCAATCTAAACCATCTCAAAACTAGAGCAAGAATATACACACAACTCTGCCTTTGAGCCAACAGCACCTCCAGATGAAAGTGCAGGTAGATCTTGATGCTTTTAGCAATGAGTGTGAAAAAACAGAGGGATAAACTTTGCTGCAACTGGGAGGATGACAGAGCCAGATGTTTTGCTAGAGAAAATGAGGAAATGATGAAAAACCAGAGTATCAGGCAGCAATCTTTGCCTCTAAAGAGCAGTGGCTGAAGGGGAGGAGAATTAACTCACCATCTCCAGAGGTCAGCAGGGGCTGGCACAAGCCCTGTGGCTACAGTGGGGGCGGCGCGGGCACCTTCATCTGCCCTGAGCCGGACCTGGGAGCAGCATCCCTGCTCTGAGCCAGGGATTTGGCTCTGTGTCCACGTTCCTGCCTCACCCCTTAACATCCATGAATCCTGTGACTGAGCTTGGAAACTACTGTCTTGAGCTGGGGATTATCAGCCTTCTGGATAAAAAGGCAACGGAAATGCAGCACCCGGAGAAATTCAGTGCAGGACAAAAAAACCCTGCCACAATAGTTGTATAAATGCCTTCAAGGCATGAGTAATGGTAAAGGCCAAACAAGAACACCAGCCCGGTTTGAATTTCTTTTTCTTTTCCTTCCCCCAGCTTTTATTCTCGCTCCCTGCAGCTTGTGTGGCGATGCCCAGAGCAGGCGGCGAAAGCTGGGGTGATGTGTCCTACACAGCAATGAATTCACTCAGGGCTGGCCAGCTGACACAATTTCCTCACAGAGCTCAAAGCCTCTGCTCTGAGCATCCGGGGCAGGCACAGGATGCTGGTGGGTGTGAGAAAGGGCCTGGCAGATGACTAGCCCAAAGCTTTGTCCCGATGGCTAAGTGTGTGTCAGCCTCCAGCACTAATGCCAGGCTTAGGGCTGGCTCCCTTTTGGCTCAGTTTTTCCATGTTTACTGTAGTTACAGGACAACATTTACAAAGAGAGGGTTACACAAGTGATTTTAAAGAGGCAGGGTGAGAACACGGCCTATTGTTAAGGCTGCGCTTTCCACCACCAGACCTAGCTCTGATTAGTTTCCAGCACTTCAGCCACTTGCTCTGAAATTGTCCAAGCTGTTCAGGAGATTCCCGTGTTGCTCTGCAGGCCCTTTGGAAAAAAGGGATTTGCAACCCCCCTCCTGTAGTATGTACATGTGCACATCCATGCAGATGGAGAAAATAAACTTCAGTGCACATAGACAATCTGAATTTTGTCAGGTCCTCAGGGTGAGCAGTTTGTAAAAATAGCTAATTCATAAGAAAATAAATTGGAGCCTGGAAAACTGTACCAGCCCCTTGTCTTGGGTCACCAGCAAGGTCCAGTAGTTTGGAACCATGAAGCACCACTTGATCTGACAACAACTGCACCAGACTCTGCTCCTCAACACCAGCCACAGGAGGTGGGTGACACTACACCTTGGCCAGAATTTTATCTGTTTGGGGGAAGGAAAAACCTCTGCATTCTTCACACCTACTGTCCATCCCAGCATTCATCTCAGTACCATGTGGGTCTCTACTCTCTCCCATAAGCTCTTTTACATCCCATTCAGTCCATCCTCTTCTTCCCACCTTCATCTCCTGCAGTCCTGCTGTCCCAGTCCACTTCCTTTGCTCCCTGCCAGACTCTGGCCAAGCAGCTCCTTGCTCTTCTCCCTGTTCAGCAAAGCACAAACCTGGAGGCCTACAAACCAAAGCCAATGGGTAAAAACACACCTGAGGCTCTGTCCTGACAGCATCACCTCTTATCTGTAACAACTCCCAGGGAAGGAGGTTTCCTGGCCTCCTTAGGTGGTCTTGCAACAGTTTTATGATGGTAACAGGATGTTTTCACAACATCCAGCCTAAATCATCCTGGCAGATGAACAAATCAGTAAATTAAACTGCCATGGAAATCTGGGACTTTAATAACCACTATTAGATGTTGGCAGACTGCTGGATTGCACAATGGTTTTCTTTTTGCTGCACCAAATAAATGTAATTCTTTCAATCTCTTCTCACGTTTCTTCATCTCTTCTTATTGTTTCCTTCTGGACACTTTCCAATCTCCCTGCATCTTCCTCTGAGCAGAGCACCCCAAACTGGATTTGATGGCACTGATGATGGCTTCACAGTGCCACACATGAGTAAGTCACCTCCTGCACCTTACAGAGAACACTCCTTCAAATATAACTCAAAACATGATTTGTCTCTCTTGCAATAGCTCTTGCTGTTGATTCATTTGTAATCCACTAAAAATCCTCAGTCTTATTTTAGTCTATCCCTCTCCAGCTCAAACCTGACTTGGTAAAAGTGAATTTTGCTTTCTCCTTTGCAAATGCAGTACTCACTGTCTGTTTTTCTCTCTTATCTGGATGTGCTCTCCAATTTCTTAAGGTTTTACTCTGAACCTTAACCCTGTTCTCTCAAGTGCCTACAATCCCTCCCGACCTGTCATCATCTGAGTGTTATAAAATACCTCCATCTTCCAAATTGTGACTGAAAATATTTCAAGTTCTCCCCAAGAAAGTGACCTTGATGATATATCAATTGTTACTGCACTACTTGGATCAGTGGAGGGATGAAAATGCAAGAGTTTTCTAAGCTCCATTCTCTGCAACTTCTGAAAACACAGACATTAATTAAATACTGATTCCTCTGGTAAAGGTAGGATGCATTCAATTCAGTAGGAACTAATACAATTAATAAATGCAAGGGGAAGGCTGTTCCCCAGTGAACTCTGTCAGTGAGGTCAATCAGCTACAATTTCTCAGTCACAGGCTCAGACAACCAAAGCTGTTGGATGAACCCAGCAGCACAACCTTATCCATCCTGCCATGTGAAGACAAAGATTCAGCAAATCACAGCCAGTTGCTGGGATCAACACAAGAGAAGCATATCAGGGTACAGTTAATTTTAAACTGCTGCTTTACTTTGATATTACAGCATGCAGAAGCCAAACAAAGTTTCTCATTAGAGTTAAAAATTATTCCATTTTAAAAACACCAAAGTCTCATTTTAATAGATCACATCAAGTGATTGTCCCAGCTCTACTCCAGACTCCTGAACTAAGCAGGAAAATAAGGACCAGAAGAGCCTTTGTCAGGATAAGTACCCACTACCCACCATGCAGGGAGCCTGGGAAGTTCTGGTTACTTTTATAGCTGAACAGGTACAACCTCTGAGAAAAAATTCTGGAAATTTAAGAAACAGGTCGTTTAAAAACTCATTTTATTTGGAAAAAAACTTTTTTCCACTATTTCTCTTCATTGCTTATAACCCTACAGACCAATATTTTTTAGCAGCAGCATTTCCATGACATACACAAAAGTCTTCTGAAATGACTACAGGAGAAAGTGTGAGATCTCACATATGTAACAATGGCATCACAGATCCAGCTAATTCTAAAAATTCTTCCCAATTTTTCATTCTTCAGAACCCAGCTTAGAAGAAAGAGTTTTCCTCCTTCTCTCTCCAGACTACTCAAGCTACTGTCCTTCAGCCTGACTGAACTCTACAAGAAATTGCACTTTTTAACTTCCAAGATTGTTTTTTTTTTTTTAGTAACTTGTGCTCATGAAAAGCAGTGCACAAATTCCTCACCCATAAAATGGGAGCTAACAATAATTCCCAAGATCCAAAACTGCCAACAGCACCAGTGAGGCTGCAAAATACCTACAGCTCCTGACCAGGGGCAAGCAACAACACTTCTATTTGCAGCAAGTTAAGAAAACCACCTTCACTAACCACAAAATGGCTCTGGAATGAGAAGCCAAGAGCACCTGAAAGACTCCTGGCTACAAAAAGAGGCAGCACTAAATAAAGCAGAGTCAGGACGTGGCAGGAGAGGCACAAAGCGTGATGGCTTTCACCAGCCTGCTCTGTCCCAGCCCACATGTGTGAATTAAGCTCTATTTATAAGCCTTCTACTCCTTCTTGGGTTTTTTGTGTTGGTTTTTTTTTTTTTTTTAAATGACCTTAATATAGTGCAGTTGTTATTTTGTTTCTGTTGAACGTAGCAACAGGAAGCCCTGTCAGTCCTGCTGCAAAGTTTCCATTCCCCTGGCACTCCCATGACTGCCTTGGAAAAGACAGATTTCTGAAGAGGTGTTTGACAGGGTGGAAGGGAGAGGAAGAAGAGAAGAAAGCACACACACAAAACCTAAAATGCCTGTAAAACATGCAAAATGGAAGCCAAATTATTTTTTTTTTCTCTTGTCTATTGTTTGAAAGTAAAAGGCTGTGTCCTAATTTGCATTTTCTAAAGATTTCTTACTTCACTACCAGATTTGGAAGTATGGGTCAGGAAAACTATCTTTAATAAAGTGTTGCTTAAAAAAAAAATAAAATCAGTAGCATCTTTACACTCACACATTCCAGTAATGAAAGACTTCCATATCAGACAGCACAAATCTTAGCTTGGAAAATTATTTTCTCTAGTCCCTGGCTAACTCACCAACCAAACAGCTACAGAAATTAAGCCTTAACTTGTTAAAAACATAATAAACCTGATTTTATTACAAGCTTTGGCAAGACTGTTCTGCTGCTCAAAGAGCTTTACTGCGTGATGAGCAAAGATCGCTGGAGCTCCACCCTGCAGTGTAAACTCATCCCCACAGTATTTTCTCTTTTAACAGCTTCATAATGGTAGGGGAAGACACAAACACAGCTGCTCAAAGGAAACGTGCTCCAACACAAAGCTGCCATCAATTTACCATTTACAAAACACGTTTTCTGGAACATGAAACCACACATAAAATACAGGAGCAAATGCAAATCCAGCTAGGAAAGGTAAAACCAAAAAAACACAGGTACTGACAAAGCAGAATTTGTATTTTGCTTTAAATGAAAATTATGTTCATGCAAAGCTAAATATTAACTTTTTTTTTTTAATCACAGACAGTCCTTAAATATGGCAAAGCATAAGTAATAGAATACAATACCAATGGATTCCTGATTCATGGCATGATCTTTTTATATTGTTTCAGTGACATGAGGAATATGGACTTGCCCCCCACATTTGATCCCTACATGTCCTCCCATTGTTCATTTTTCTTCCAGCTAAGGCACAAACATCCCCAGCCTATGATTTCTTTAGACCTCAGAGTCTGTGCACACACCAACATAAACCACAGACCTTCTGCCAAAATCTCCCTGGAAACACAGAGCACGAGAGGAGATGCACAGACTCTCCAGGACCACCCTGGCAGCAGCAGTGCTGGGACCTCAAAGGTGCTGCTGGCTCCCACACAGCATCACCAACCTCGAGTGCATTCCAGGACATGGCTTCTGTCACATCCTACACAAATCTTGGTACAACCTTGCCCCATGAGGAACCTCTTGGCTCAAACTGTCCCCGGCTGAGAAAACATAAATGTGCCCTACCCCAGCAGTTGAAAATGCAAGGGTTAAAATAGCCCAGGCTATTTTTAAAAGGCTAAAGCAACACCACTGGATATCGCTCAGCTTTGCAGAGGCTACAGAAAGGAAACCAGCTGGTCACAGCAGCAGTGGAGTTTCTTTATAAAGCACAGCAAAGGACAAGGTGACAACACCTGCACTCACCACTTCTTCTGTGCCGTCCTTCTGAAAATCCACCTCGTCCTCAGTTTTCATCTCCAACCTCCCTGTGCAAACAAAAGGTCCACAAAGGTAATTTAAAAACAAATTTCTTTCAGTGCTACTGATTTTTTTTGTTTACTCAAACCAGTCCCACTCTCCACAAAAAAAAGAAAAGAAAATCCAACCCCCAAGGCCCTTCAACAAGTCCATTTGAACCCCTTCAAGTCCATTTGATTTCCAACTTCTGGTTTCATTGCTGACTTCACTGCTTCCTTGCTATTAATTTTAACAACTATCCTATCTGGGACCGAAGGAAACTATGAAACAGCAGCAAGCATGGGGTTAAACTCCTGACAACCTGTAGGTGAGGCCAAGCACATCTGCAGGTATTTGTCCTTGTATTTTCTTGGTTCCCATTCATCTCATAAAGAACCAAATTTTTTGCTATTTTCCTCCTTCCCATAACCCAAAGATAACACAAGAAGCCAGCCCTGTCCGCCCTCGATAGGTATTTTAAGCATTGCAAAAAAAATCCAAACAACAAAAAACCCAAACAAACAAAAAACCAAACCAAACCAAAAAAATAAAATCACAAGCTGCAAAAATTCAACCCACCTGCACTGCCTTAGGGATGAGAGAATTACCCCCCCAGACTAGGAAATCAAAACCTTTGCTGCTGCAGTTTACAAAGTCCCAGCTGACTTTCCCCTTCTCCACACCCTTGTGATGGTGTCACCACCACAGTTGTACAAATTTCATGTCCCAGCTGCTTCCTCTGCCTAGCCAAGTTTTCATTAGTCACCATTCCCCAGGGCTTCCCCCTGCTTACCTTTTTCTGGCATGAAGTCAACATCATCATTCTCCTTCAACCCTAAGCTAAGGACTCTGACACACAGGACACTTCTGGGGGAGTGATTTGATCAAAGCCACCCAGATAGAGAATGGCTGTGTCAGGGCTAAACCCCTCTCTAATCCCACTCCCACTCTCATTTTTTCTAAAAACATACTCTGGATGGATGGCAATGCCTTCTGAAGGGTGACATATGCTTGCAGTGGGTTTACCCGTACAGGGATTTAGCAAGAGGAGCCTCCCATCTTCATGGGGAAATTGTCCTAACAATCGTCACTAATGGTTTTCCACTGCCTTTAATGTCTACCCTTGTTTTTTGGGACCATCTTGTTTTGCAATGATTTTGCCTCAATTACATGAATTTGTGGGCAGACTCAAAAATCAAAGGTAATGCTACAAATTTCTGTGAATTCCATTTGCTGGGGGCTCTGCTCGGGGTCATGGCAATGCCACCATGGTTGAGATCCTGATCCAAAGACAGAACACTCAAGTAAGAAATATTTGGTGCACTGAGGATGGGAGAAGCAAGCTCACCCTGCTGGTGAAGAAATGGAGGATGAAGACATTTTGCCCTCAGGATGAAATTAATGACAATTTTTTCACTCTGTCACTACTTTCTAAATTTCTATTAAGAAATACCCCAAAGGAAAAGTACTACAAAGCTATCACTGAGGTCTCTGGGTACAGAGCTCCTTATTGCACATGTGGCACTGTTTGTGACACTTTTTACCTGCTCATCCTGCCCCTCTAACAGGGGAAGGAAACTGCACCAAGAGCTTTTCCATAGGGAAAATGCCACTGGTAAGAATGAGGTAAAGACTCATAGGGTGATATTCTTCTGTCAAGGAATATTTTCTCAAAATGCTGAGATCTACAGGAGATATTTCTCCCAGGAGAACAGCTAGGGAGCAGTATTTACAGTATTTGTTATTTAAGATGGCAGACCCAACCATTAAATCTAACCTTGCTTGGTTTGGTTTCTGCCAAGAAACTGCAACTAGTCTGAGGTGTTTTGTCAGCACAAACCTGTGGCATCTCTTCTGTTCTCTTCTCACCCAGCCTGGCTACTGTGGTATGATTTCATAACCTAACTCCTTTCTTTTTTAATGAGTATCATCTACCTGCCTGACCTGCAGATAATGTGCTTGTGGAACCCATTACTCAGCTCTAATGCAGCTCTGAGTCTAAAGCTAACCGTAGGAGGAGATGCCTCAGGAAAGCAGGATCTGCCTTCAGGGTTGTGACCAGTCACTAGATGCCTGTCTGGATAAGGAAATTAGCCTTTTGAAGTCCTTGTTTTGGGGGTAGGAGGACTTTAAGCAGAGGCAATGAGATGAACAGGTGTATATCTGGGAGCAGCTCCACAATATAAATAAAAAAATTAGAGACCTCAACGATCTGGAGTAATAGCAACAGCAATTATCAGCTGATTACATCGCTGATAAATTACCATGACAATAAATCCCTCTGACTACAAGAGTTTCTGAGAAATGGCCTTGTGACCGACACTTCCTTTGGGAAGGTTTTATTGTATTCCACCAAAAGACGTGATTCACTCTGAGAAATGACAAGTCCAGCACGGACGCAAAATTCTCTGTACAAACGCAGACTTCAGGGAAAACTCCCCAGAACTGGCACGGCAGAGAAAAACTGAAGGCTGCCACTGAACTCATACAAAAAATGTGCTACCCAAGGCTAGACACCAACATGAAAAATGTGCACAGCAATAATTATAAACAACAAATCAGTTCTGTTGAATTACTGCCATATCAGAGTTCTAGATGGTGCTCTATAGGAGATCAGTTTCAGACATATTCCAAACACTGAGCTTGGATTCACAGCAGTCACTTGCTTTTGCATAAAGCCAATTTTTTATTTGGGCTTCCCTAACATTTTGATTCAAAATAATCCTAAAGTACTTCAAGAGAAAATACTGCAATTAAAATTTTATTTCAATTATTCAATTATTTCTCATTGCACATAAACAACTTCTGCTTAAGGACAGGCCAGACCATTTTATTCCGAGACCTTTCAGCCCTAAATCCTTTATGTATTTTAAATCAGTAACAGGATCACCTCCTTTTTTTCTCTCCTTTCCATGTTCTACTACAGAATGATGACTTAACATTACTTTCCTACTTTAGCTACTATCTTACTGGACTGTCTGGTCCCTTTTCCTTTTCAAACCTCACCTAGACAACATCATGGCTCCAAGAATCCAGAGGTCTTTACCAAGCATTGACTTACAGCCACTCCCATCTATTGAACTGTGAAAGCAACACAACATTAAAACAGGCTCCTTCTGAAAACAGCTTTCTAATCCACCTTTAGATTTTCCTACTGATTTACTAATCATCTCTTGACTCATGTTTACTGGTTATCTCTTGACATACAAACATCCTAAAAATCCTGAACTCAACAAAAATGGATTTGCTGGACCCTCCACTGACAACCCCCTCCTCTCCAAGCCTTTCTCCTGCCCTCAATTATTCTGCTGTCACATATCAGAACAAACTCTCTACCATCACCCCACGCTGCACTTAGACTGTAGAAAAAGCTCTCAGCATTAGAGCAGTGAAACAGCTTTATAACTTTACAACTTCATGATTTATATCATGGCAGATTTTCTTTTAACTGTTTAAATGCTTTGTTTGTTTGTTTGTTCAGTGCTGGGAAAGCAAGAGGCATTGTATCATTTTCTCATAGCAAAGAAAATATGGCAACTGAAAAAAGTTCAGCTGCTTCCATTTAACAGCTGCCTGAACAGGTGGGATACACAGATCAGATTAGCTCCATGCTTCAGTACAAAATTCACCTACTGTTAAATCCCAGGCTGGAGCAACAAACCCATTTCTTTTCCATTCAATGTACCCCTTTATCTCCCTTCCTGGAGTTACCTGGTGAAGTTTTCCATTAGCTGCTGCTGCATGGACCTGAGGCTTCTATGCTGTCCCCACAGTCCCACCGCTCTCCCCCATCACCACTCATCCATGGGGAAAGACAGTCCCATTTCCCAGCCCACAGGAGCCAGTAGAACTCATCATCCGAGTTCCAGCACTGCTGAAATGCACTGCCAAACACCACTGCCTGCTCTGCCCGACAAAAAAAGCTCTGAAGACCAGAAAAGGCGGTGGGGGTAGGGTTCACTGGCCGTTTTAAATGACCTAATGCTGCCAATTAGGAAGCTTTGGGCAGTTCAGAGGGACACTGACAGCTGGCTCAAGTCGACAAGTGAAGAAAATCAGGAAGGCCTTGTACCCGCTGGCTCCACATTAGCAAAAATAAACGGGAAAAGAGAAGGAGTAGCACCAAGGAAATGAACCCTCATGCCCATATGAAAGCTTGTAACTTGAAGATAAAGTAATCCAAATAGCTCCCTCCCATTCATTTCTTCTCCAGAGAGGATTTACTTGCTAGAAATTCTTCTGTAGGAATTCATAGGAGATGATGTTCTGTTCTTACCTCCAATGCCAGACAAGCAACATGTATTTGAATTGGAAATTTCTATATGTAACTACAAATTCTTTGCTTCTCAGAAGAAAAACCTCAAACACTTCCTCTCCAACACAAGCCTTCAGCTCTTACTTCCTTTCCTTTGCTGATGACGTGACAGAGACACGCCTACAAAGAAAAAGCTAAAAAGTAGGAAACCAATTGATTTTTCCTACCTGTAAGAGGCTCAGCTCCTTGCATTGCCAGGCTGACATTCTTTTTCTTTGCTGAGGAACTTAAACCCATTTGTCCATTAAGGCTGGTTCCAGCATCCACTGCAGGCTGGGGCTCAAGGCCCACTTTTTCTGCGGCAGGTACTTCATGGGAACACGGTGTCTCTGCTGCAAAAACCACCGCATCAAAACTTGTTACCATTTTAGGAACTTTATCCAGAGAAGAGGCATCATTAGCCGATACCAAACTCTTCACTCCCACATTTTCCAGTGACTCAACAGCCTGTAAGCGGCAGGAACACGGTGAGAAGGGCACTGCAGGTACAGCTCGGCTTTGCTTTCCATGGGGCTCAGGCAAGCCCTCCCCCTGAGCCACTGTCAGGGCAGGAGCAGTGTCACTGTCACCAGCTGGACAGACGGTGTCGGTGCTGGAGTCACTGTCACACGTGGGCTCCTCTGCGATGGGCTGGAGCGCTGCCCGGGGCAGCAGCTCCGTGTCCTCCTGCTCCTCTGGATACGCTGCAACAGGGGCTACTGGCACCGGCCTTGGCCCCTCCTGATCCTCACAGCCATCGCTCGGGGCTCCCTCCTCTGAGACATCCTTTAATTTGGGGGTGCTGCTGTTGGGGGAGATTTGTTGTAAAGTTTGAGTGGGGTCTTGCTCTTGGTTCAGCCCAGCATTCGGACAAGGGTCACTTTCCGCACCCAGTGACTCATCTGCTGATGCAGGTCCATGCATGGTGCCTTCTGCTGCAACTGCTGCTCCAGCCTTGCAGTCCTCTTTGGGTTGGTCTGTCGCTTTCAGCCCAGCATCCACATTGCTGCTGCCCACCACAGGCCCTGCCAGACTGCAGGCAGAGGGTTTCACAACAGCAGCGAGAAGTTCCTCCGACAAAACCTGCTCATTGCCATTCACATGAGCCTCCTGCTCAGGCTCAGCTTTGCCTCCTTCAGCTTTCTGCGAGTGGCCCTGCTCCAGGGAGCCCTCATCCCCGGCATGGTCCCCAGGCCAGGTGGCAGCTACTCCACCGTGCTCCCCACCATGCTGCCAGGAGAGCTCTGCTGAGCCTGCCCTCGCCGCCACTGTTTCCTGGTTTTGTTTAGATTCCTCATTATGAGTTGCAGAGGGTGTGCCTATTAAATCATCCTCGGCACAGTCTGTGCCCTTGGCACATGGAGCTGATCCAGGGTCATTACCTTGCAGAGCTGCCTCCTGCCCGGGAGGTGCCACTGCAGCATCTCCCTCCTGACTCACAGCCAGCCCCTCTCCCCTGGCTAGGAGAGAGGGCAGTTCCACCTTGCTGCTCCTCCCCTCCTGCTCTGAAGCACTTTCTGCTTTCTCAGCTCCAGCCTGGGCAGGCTCTTTCTCCACCAGGGCTGTGCTCACATCCTCTGGAGGGAGCAATGCAGGCTCACGTTCCTCACGTTCGCTCTGCTGAGCAGTGTCTGGTTTGAAGCTGTTGCCCATTTCACCTTTAACACCAGCTTGAGCAGCAGAAGGGTGACGGGCAGCAACTTCCTGACCACTGCCTGCAGAATTTTTGCTTCCTCCCTCTCTGCAGCTGCTGGTATCAGTTCCTGCTGGCTCCTTTTCACTGCTCTCCATGGCTTCAGCCCCACAGTCAGAGATCTCACCACTCTCCTGGCAATGTGCAGGTCCTGCACCACTTTCATTAGATCCACCAACATCTCTGTTTTCAGGTTCAGCATCAGGGCCATCAGTTTCCACACTGCCTTCCAGTGAGGGCAAGCCGGATTTTCCATCTGTGCAGCCTGCTCCCACCTGCCCTTCTTGCTCCCCACTCTCACTGCTGCCATGGACTTCCAAACCAGGAGCAGGTTTTGATGCACATGCAGGAACCTTCACCCCATTCACTGCAGGCAATGCTTCCCCAGTGCTGGCAGTGACCTCCTGCCTCACTGTGACACTGGCATCAGCTTGGCTTTCTGTGAAGTCCCCGTTTACCTGAGCAGTGCACGAGTCCACATCAGTCTCTTTGTTCCTGCCAGTCTTGCAAAGGTCAGCAGGGACACTGCCAATGTCACCATGTGCATCTGCATCATCACAGGCCGGTACCACTCCCACATTTGCATCCTCCCCATCCGAACACCCAGTGCCATTGACACCACCGAGTAAGGGCTGAGCAGTGCTGGATGACTCTTCCTCAGCTGGGTATTTCTCTGCCAGGTTTGCAGTCCTTTCACCAGGCTCTGCCATCCCATCCTCTGCCCGCCGCTGGCCCTTAGCCTTCTCAGGAGCCCCAGCACAGTTCCTGCATTCAGTCTGGCCCATGGCCACATCCAGGCCCCTCAAGGAAGCTGGGGCTTCACCTGCAGCTGCAGCCACAGCAGCGGCACTGTCAGCAAATTCCTCAGCACTCTGCACTTCCTGATGGGCACTGCCTGTACTGCCCACGCCAGCCTGATCCAGAACAACTCCAGCCGATGTCATCCCAGCTTCCTCATTTGTATTTCCAGAGGATGGAAGATTTACAGCACCATTTAGACTTGCACACAGGCTCACAGTGCAGTCCTCATCTGATATAGTCCCAGAGCCCTCTGCAGATCTTGGCTCCGCCTCTCCTTCCTTTTTACACAATATCACTGTGGTTTTACTTTCACAGATGCTCACTTGACAGTTTGCATCCTCCAGGCTAACCATGTCTTTTGGTGCATCATTAAAAGCTCCCAGACTGCTGCTGTTGCAGTTCTCCTCCTGCTGGGTTTGGTTTGAGAGCTGCCCAATGTCCAGGTGAACCAAATCAGGTGGATTTTCCTGCCTTTCTTCTCTTGCCATTTCTTCTAGGCTCTGGAAAGTAGTGGTCAGGTAACCGTTTGGCTCTGCTCCTTCAGCACAGCTGTCTCCAGAATCTCCCAGTACAGGCTCTGTCTGCTGCCTTAAACTCTGTAACAAGACACAAAAGAAAAAAAAAACCAAACAAAAACCAAAACCAAATTATTCTGTCATGCAGTCACTCAAAACCTGTATCTACCTAATCCCATTCCACATTAATCCAATTCCTGGTGTCATCCAGGAAAGGGCAACAAATGTAGTGCAGTGGGTATTTTACATGTTGGTTTTATTAGGAGGAGGTAATATTGAAACTATTAGAATGAGAGAAACATTGGTTGAAAAGAGCATCTAAAGGTCATCTAGTCCAACCACCTGCCTGAAACTGGCCTACTGCCACTGCAGCATCAGGCCAACCATGACTTTATCTTGCCAAACTTCCAACTTAGTATCCACAACCTCTCTGGGCAATCTGTTCCCATGCCACACCAGCCTCCCATGAAGAATTTTCCCTAAAGCCAGCCTGAACACCCCAAAGTTGAAATTTGTCCCTCTTCCCCCCTGCTACACCATCTGCCACCACTGAAAAGAACTGTATTCTCGGTAATTGCCCTTTGAGAAGCTCTAGTCTCAGTTCTTCAGTGCACGTAGATTCAAGACCTGTAAAAAGCAGAATTCAGTCTACCAAATAAAGCAAATATATACCAGCCTAGTCCCAAAGGACTTCAAGCAAATGCTCCTTAGGAGCACCTTCAGATCCCTACCCAGCACTCCCCAGGTCCTGCCAGCATTCCTCAATTTTCTATGGATGGCAATGCTACTTCAGACATGGGCATTGGGCTGGCAATGTCCAAACACACCAACTGTCTCCTGCTCCCAGGACTGAACTAATAATCTAATCTATTCCTGAGAACTGCAGGCATAATTAAATATCTGAAATTTATTTCCTAATTGGAAATAAAAATTTCAAAATGATGACATATTATTAAAATTAATACAAGCATTATCATGGAACAGTAGAATCATAATCAATTCCTCTCTAATCTGCATTTTCCTTCCAGAGCACCTGCTTTGTCAATCTTTTATAGTTCGATACAGTCAAACCTTTTTTAAAAAGAACTGTCTGTTTCAGTATTTCCTTTCATATTCTCTTTTCTGTAGAAGAGAACATATCAATGCTGACATCTTAGAAATAGTGGCTTATTAAATTACTGAGCAACCCCATGTACACCCAACAGAGCTCTCACAGGTTTGCTTGGGGTTTTGCACCACAAGCTTTCCAAGGCCACACCAGTTTCTCACTAAGTACCTGAAACTCTCCAAATGAACTGTGTAAAATCTTTCATTTCATTTATTTGTAAAAGGATTCGAACAAATACATGCATACTAGAAGTCTAACCTGAACAGTTCCCTGCAAATTTTGTTTAAGTTTTCAGTTCTCAGAGAAATAGAACTTCACACCGAAACTGTCATCTTAACCACCCTGGTAATTGAAGCAGCTACAATGTTAATTGATGCATCAAGGGGAACTTCTGGGTACTGCATATACCAATAGTGGCTAAAATCATCACTGCTACCTTGAGGATATTGCATTTACTTGCCTTTCCACACTCTGAGGTTTGCAAACATTGAGCAGTGCCACAGACTCACTGAGTCACAAACCACTAAATGTATTTCTGGTGCTTGCCACCAATCATCTGCTATTCAAAATAGCCCTGCTGCCCAGCTCCCATATATGCTGTCAGCTATGCCTTGGAGGCATCCCAGGACAGGTCAGCACTGGGGGCAGCAGTGTGGCATCTCCATCCCTTGAGGAGCCCCAAGGATGGGACACAGGGCTCTGCGTGCAGTGGTACCCACAGGCTGCAGATATTCTTTGCAAGGGCAGTGTGTCAGGCCCTTGGTGGCTGTAACCCCACAGCAGAGCATGGAGACTGTGCTCCTGGATCCTAGCCAGGATGGACAGACACACAACAGTGACACTTGCTCAGGAACAAGCAGGGTTTTCAAAAGGAAGGGCCACAGCAGCCCCAGCATCCTCACGGTGAAGTCACTCTGCTGATAGCCGGAAAAATACAGCCATCACCAAAGGAAGCCAACAGGCGTTCAACTGACCAAAATAAACCTAAATGAAATAATTACAGGGCTGCTTTCCAAATTCAAATCAGATTAGATCTGAAGCAAAACAGTGGTGGAAAGTAAAGTCTATTTCTGATTTCACTGTCAGGCAAAATGTTCCCAATCTGGTATTTGCATGAGCAAACAAGCAGTGAGCTGGATATGCTTGCCATGGTTTAGGGTATTTTGATGGAAAGGGGAAGAGATTTCACAGTTAGCCTGTATTTGCCACCAGTTCCTGTTGAGATTGGCAGTAATTAACATCTCAGGTACTCAGAGAAGGTGGAAAATGGCTCAGCATGGCCCATTCCTCTGCTCATCACCCCAGCCCACTGGCCGTACACAACAGTTCTCCTCTCCCTTAGTTAAAGCAACAAAAATATCCTGTTATTTAGATCCTGCACCTTTGCAACCCCGGATATGTGATCTGATGAAGGAACACCCACAAGTGACACTAACTGTGACAGACATGTGGGTGTTTCTGAAAAATGGCAAAGTGTTCTGATGTTTTACCTTCCCAACTGAGACCTGGGGCATCAATTTGAAAGCAGCAGGAGAAAGCCCTTCCAAAGCCCTACAGCTCCTGTGGACCAAGCACCACAGAGTTTGAGAGGAGCACAGTGAAGGGGCCATTATGGACACAAACCTTGTGTGGCCAAGGCAGGCTTGTCTTCTGAGTCCTACACTGAATTGCTACTGAAACAGACATATTTTCCATCACCCATCCCAGAAATGTTCCTCTCAGTCTCCTCTCTGACTCTGAACTTTCCATCTCAACAGAGATGTCCCCACTGTGCTCATAACCCACACCCCCAGCCTCACTCCAGAGCCTTCCTTAAGCTGCCCAGTGTCTGCCAGACAGGCAGAGGGTCAGCATGTCTCCAGGGAGGTGTTCCTGCCCATCCAGGTGGGTCCAAAACTAACAGAGCACGCAGGAGCTGGGAGCAGAGAGAGGCAAAACAGAGCTGGTGTTGCACAGCCCTGAGCCTGCTTCTCTCCTGAATGAGAACATTTGCTGCCTAATACAGCTTAATCAGATCTCCCCATGCCCAGTAATAAAAAGCAAATGGACAGGTGTCCACCTGGATGATTGATAATGAATCCAGAGAAAACGCCTAGGGAAACGTGCCCTGAAGGATGCTGACAAGTGAGAGTCCTCCCCAGGTGCCAGGCTGCAACCAGCCAGACCTGCTTCTCTTCCATCCCCCCAGCCTTCTGCTCACCTGGTGCTGGTGGCTCTGCATGTGCATCTGGAGGTGCCGAATGTCCCTCTCCCAGCTGGCTGCTGTCCCCTCCCTGGCCTCAGCCGTCAGCAGGTACACGCCGAGCCCACGGTGGTGCTTCACGCTGTAGTGCCCCGAGTGCACCGTGTGCGACAGGGTGCTCCACGAGTCCGGCTCCCTGGCTCCCTCCCTGGAAAACAAGGCTGGGTTAGTGGGCAGGCGAGGAGGGATCCTGCATGGCAGGACACGCACGCTCTCCTCCGCTCTGGACAGCCACCGAATCATGGCAGCGGGCGGAGCACAGCACCGGCTCCAGGGCCAGACACACACACGCACACAAACCCCTCAGTCCTGAAAATAATGTGATTTAGCAGTAATGCCAGCCACAAGATTTATTGCACAAGGTCCTTCTTAGGTAGAGATCGGTGGTTTTACCCCAGACTATGACAGACTAGCAGCTAAGGGCACAACTGCGTTTTAAATCAAATTTATCACAGGTGAAGATCACCAAAGCAGCTGTCACAGAACAGCAGACACCTGAAAGGCAGAACAGCAAAGGGTAAGTTGCAAGGAATGAAAACTATCATGGTACAAGTTCTACACCAAAGCCAGCACACTGCTCACAAACACCCAACAGCCATCCAATTGCAGTATTTTTTTCACTCCTGAAATGAACAGAACTTGTTCTGTGAAACTTCCTCTGTGCAAGACGTTCTCAGTGTTGGGAGACAGCTGTTTTTCTGCAGCACTATCATGGGCTTTCTTTTTACCAATCCAAAGGAAAGAAAGGAAAAAAGATGCTGTAGATCAGAATGAAAAATAACTTAGTAGGTAAATGTAGTCAATGTGAACTTTTATTCAGTCCTCTCTTTTTGAACATCAAACCTTGATTTTGTACCACTCAAAGCAGTAATGTCTCAGGTCTCTCCAAGCTGCACAGCAGCTACACTGGCCCATTGAGGTGGTGAGCAAACACTGAGGTGTTCACCAACATGAGGTTCACAGATTTCATTTTGAATCAGAACTGATTCAGGAGGCCTGAAATCTATTTTGATCATTCCAGACAGAGCAGCTTGTGCACCACCCCACCAAGCCCTGCATCCCCCAGGAGAGACATGGAGCCAAACCCCAGGAATGTTACATGAACAGGGCAGGACACTGACCTGCTCAGGAGTGCAAGAAAAGGGAATTTCCCTGTCTTCCTTTTACCAGGGATGCACCTGCTGACACGCAGCCCCACCTATGAGCTGGGGTGGGCATTGGACTAGATGACCTCTAAAGGTCCCTTCCAAAGCAAATTACCCTGTGATTCTATGATGTCCCCTCTCTGTTGCAGAGACTAACCATTTTCAGATCTCCCTTTGCTGCCCAGCTACAAATTTCCTTGGAAGGGGAAGAGCTGTGATTGTTTTTAAACAATTAGGAATTCAAGAAGGTACTGAAACACAAGTGCATGCCATCAAACAGGTAAAACTACACATAGCTTTCAGAATCTTTGCTGAGAGGTCCTGCTTTAAAATTCTCAAACCTTTCTTATGGGCAAGGGCCCCCAGGAAGCCACAGGGCTATCTCTCTGGGAAGCCAAGTAATCTAGAAAGCAAAGTCATACCAAGCAAACACCATGATCAGCAACAGGAATGGGCAGAGCAGGCTGGGGAAACGGTCAAATGGTTCATCAGAGGCAGAGAAACCTGTGCAAGCAATGGTGGTGGCAATGGCTGCCTCTGCTCTGCCCTAGCACACCCACCCACCCCCTTCTGTGACTCATTTTGGGTTAAATCTGCAAGGAAATTCACACAAAGCAATACTATGGCTTCCACCATTCACTACCACTTATCTCAGTCATGACTTGACTCCAGCAGAACTACACTTGATTTAAGCAGAATCAATATTTCCACAGAGAAACAGAAGGAAGCATCCAGTTTCTGCTGGTGATTGGTATAAATCCACAGAGGCACTGAAGTCAACAGAGCCATTACAAGTAACTAAAGAAATGACCTTCCTTTATCAAGGAAACACAGACATTTCTGTCTGGAGTGTTTTTCTCTTCAGCTGTCATGTATGAGAAACCACTGTACTTGGGGCCACTCTCAGAGTACAATGAGGCAGTGAGCACAAAGCCCACACCACCCACTCACGGGGACAACAGCAGCGGATTAAAGAACTGCGCACGAAGAATCTGCTCCACTTTCTCATCAGCTTCAAGGACCCTCACAGGCATCTCCAAGCCAGCACCCACAAAGCTGCCTGCATTACTTGTTGAGGCTCAAAGGCCCTCAGCAACTTCAAAAGGATCAATCTGGAGCAAGATGACAGGCAGAGTCCCCTGCGACACCGTGAGTGTGTCCACCCCTCCAGCAACCCGCAACCTTCACACGGCCCAGATGGATCAAACAGTCAATTCTGCTTACAAAGAGAGCTGTTTCTTTTTTTTTATTCAAGATGCCAATCTGTGTTAAACTTTATGAAAAGCTTTAAACCTTTTGTGAAAGCAAGAAGTTTCTCACATCCAGACAAGTACAAACTCCAAGCTCTCATTTTTAGTAGCAGTCACCTTCATTACACAAAATCAAGCAGTGAGATAGCAAATGATTCAGTCTATTGCCTCCTTCAAACCATCCCTTTCATACTCTGCTCCATCCCAGCACTAATGGTCTGAAGCAGAGAGGACAAATGAGGATTCGTAAGCATTAACTCATTTTCCCACTGTTCCTGTTGTTCAGGCAATCACTTCCAAGGCCATTTGAGAAGACTCTCCTGCTCATTTGCCCTCATACACTGAGCTTCACTGTTCATGCCTTTCCTGCATGTCTCACTGCAAGTCCTGGGTTTTACTGAGAGATGATAAAAACACACTTTCTTCCAGGAAAAAAGCTTTGCTGTTACACATTTTGTGCTTCCTGGCTGTGAAAGATGCTTGTTTTGTCCAGACTTGGAATTTCTGGATAGGTTGTATAGGAGTGCATATCCAAGCTGCTCTACGAGGAGATAAAAACAGATATGCAAATACTTCCTGGAGATTTATTAGCAAAAATATGTATACAAACTCCAGCCTTAAAGAAGTTTGAAAATCTGCTTTTGTTCAGCATAAAAATCCAGCTTGCTGCATTCTGCCAGAAACAACGGAAATCTGTCTTCTTATGAGATTTAACCATCCTGGGTCAAATCTTTCTCATCTCCCCTTTTCAACAGTTTCCCATCAAAATACATAACAGATACCAGTGAACTGAACATTTTGTAAGAAACATTTCTGAGCTCAACTTTCACAGGAGAAAGTATCTTGGTTAAAAAAGCAAGGCCTGCCTGAGAAAGCTGGTAGTGTTCACTGGCTCTACACCACCTCTGCACAAGCATGCCACAGCCCACTGAAAAAGCCTGTAAGAAGTCCTCCAGCTCTGGTCAGTCTTCTGTCCCATGAAGGTAAACCCAGAAGGGAAATTTTTGGTTGAAATTATGAACAGACTTACCAGCCCACCCTTAATCTGCAGAGACGTGGCTTAAAGAAGGATGACAACTTCAAACAGAGAGAAAGAAAAAATACTTCAAAATACTCTCAAGCCATGTTCTGCTCCATCTGGGAACTGAATAGATTGCTAAAACTACAGGATCACCTCCTGCCCATCTGGCATGCAAGAGAAGTTACAAGATCATAGAATCACAGAATGGTTTGGGTTGGAAGGGACTTTAAAGATCATCCAGTTCCAACAGGGATAGGGACCCTGTCTGCTAGACCAAGTTACTCCGAGCCCCATCCAAGCTGGGATGGGACAGTAAGTAGAAAGTGGTTTTTATTTAAACCTCCCAGCACTGCCCAAGTAGACTGGACCCTTTTCAAGGCAGAGCTACACTGTACTCGTGTGCTGAATCTGTCCTTATCTGGAAGGGGAGAGTGAGTGGCGGAAAAAGGAAAGCCCACACCACACGGCTCCTGGCTTCCGGCAGATATGGGCGAGAGATTTTTAAGAGGGAAGATAAGAGAGAAAAGGAGAACAAAAAAAACCCCCAAAAACAACAAACCACCACCTGATCAAAAGCTCTGCTTGCCCTCAAAAGCTGCAAAAACTGCTCAGTAACAAGGGTCTGAAATTCGAGGTGCTGACGCTTGCAGCAGGCGTGTTCTCCAGTACCAAGAGACAAGGTTTGAGCTGGAGGGGAGAGGAGGAGGAGGGAGGAAGAGATCAGAAGATGAATGAAAAAGCCTCAGTGAGTTAAGCAAACTTTCATGTTAGGCAGATTTATCCCACACTTTCACAAAGGGGTGAGGAAGGCAGTGTGGGAACTCAAGGTGTTATTTCCTGGGGATATCCCCTCCAGACTTCTGAGCTGAAACAAAACAAGCTCAGTAGCATTGCCAGCTCTTAGGATCTTACTGCAAGCCTGACAACAGCTGTAGGTTTATTCTGAAAGCACCAGCCCCTAGATCCACATGGCAAAGAAAAAACAAAAAAAAAGGAAAAATCAATTAAAAAAAAAATAAATTAAACAAAGCCCCTCCCATTATGGCCGCATGAAAAGCTAGGAAAAGGCCAGAATTTAGATGCTCTTATCTGTAAGGTAAATAGAAACACAACTAAATTGAATTCTAATCTTAAATTCTTTTTATTACTATTATTATGGTATCACAGTGAAAATACCAGATCAGACAGAGTGTGACCTGGGATAAGCAAGGAATGGTGCCTACAGGGATAGGATTGGTGGTGATTGTGCAACATGCTCACAGCACAGGCAATTTAAATCAAGCCAACAATCCCTCCTGGGAAAACCCAGCACCCACACTCAATGCAGTCACCAGCATTTAAATCAATCTTAGAAATCTGACCAAACACAACTTCAATGTTATTTGCAGAAGTGTTGGGGTAATGGAGGCTTTGTATCTGCATTATCAACCTTGCACCCACAATCTTCAGTGATATACAGAACACTAATGCACACAAACACTTTCTAGCTCTTCCTTGTTTTTATAACCATCCATATGCACTGTATGTGAGAACCAGAAAACACATGCAACCAGCATGTGCTAGAATGGGTTAAAATAAATAAAGTGTTTTCAAATTTGAAAGAGATTTAATAAACATAGAATTCACACTTCAGGTGTTTCCAAGTGTTCCAAATGTCCCAGGAAAGTAGAAAAAAAAGTATGTTTCTCATATAAGAAAAACCTACATATTGCTCACTAATTTGAATAGTTTTGATGTTGAAAGAAAGAGTTAAAAGTTCATCTGATGTAGAAATAATGACTAAACCCTTACAGTGCCTCGCACAAACATGAACTGCAGTTGTGGATTCTGACACCAAACTGAATTCAGGATTGCATAACCTTCACTTCAGTATCAAATTAAATACTTAATAAGTGGATTCAAAATATGTAATGCTAACTTCTCACTGATTACCACACTATACAGCAGCAAATCAGAGAGAAAAGCTGGCTTGGTTCTTCAATAGTTGTTTGCAGATGCACATATGCTGAGGGAGCATGTCCAGTATTTCCAAATACAAAGGGTCTGTATTTCTAAACCCAAGCATTTCTTAGGCCCCAATGTTAATTATCCATTAAAATATATATATATAAAAATACAGCTACAAAATCTTATCAACTACATTTGCCAAAAAGTACAATCTGCATTCCATAAGAGTAACTGTTATTAAATGCATTTTCCATTTGTTTTATTTTCAGAGCTTTATGTATCAAGAAGGATGTGGATATCTGCTCAGGATGTGGAGCTGTAGGTCCAACCTAGAACCCAATGTCCACCTGGAGACTCATCAGTAAACAAGAGGAATTTAAGGTGAATCTATGAAATGCACTCAAGAGTGCAGACAGATTCCATTTGTTTCATTTTAAATTTAAAAAGCACCATCATGGAGAATACCTCAGCAAGCAGTGTTTACAGCTAAAAACAGGATCTCAGATCAGGACAAGTGATAATGAAAGAAGAGCTGTCCCTGCAGAACATCTCCACATGCTGCAAGCAAGCGTGGTCACTGGCTCTGCAACACAACCCTGAGAAGCAGCCGTGCCTTTGGCTGCCTCTGACACAGCAGTTTACAGAGACCTCTTCTACAGTCATCTGTTCAAACTCTATCCCCTACCATGAATGTCACTGCTTGGAGCAAATCTGCTCCAGAGATAAATATGAACATCCTAACTGGGTATCCAGCTAGCCCATGCCTGAGGCCAAAAACCCAGCAGTTCTGGGAAACCACTTATCTGCATTTTCTAAATTTATCCTGAAACAGAGCTGGTCTCTCATAATCACTTACCAACCACACAAGGCTGTCCAGCACTTATGGCTCCTATAATTTTTGGGAACACTTCCAGATCAGGAAAGAAAAATAATTTCTTCTTGTATCTTACCAAATATTCTCAAATCTCTTCTAAATCTCTTCTTTCTCATCCTCACAGGTCTGTTTCCATGATCTCCCAGGACTACAATTTCCCAGTGGGAATACAGAAATATTAAAAAGCTGTTTCTATCACATGGACTAAGCCTTCTCTCTCCTCTGTATTCAGAGGTGGTTACATACAAAACAAAGGAAAGGAGGGAGCCAAAGAATGAAAAGTTTTCATAGGGATGTGGAGACACACAAGGAAGTCAGTAAAAGCTGGAGCATGATGTGGGGTGAGGAGGTGGAAAACAGGAACACAAACTCTTCCTGCTCCATCACATTTACACCTGGTTGCCAGTGGAGCAGTGAAGTTTCTGTGCCAGAAGATACCCACAGCACCTCAGCATCTTTCTAATCATGATGTTAAAGCTATTAAATTATGATGTTTCAATTGAAAAACCCTACAGCCACAAAACTAGACCCTGTAGACCACTGACCCTCACACACTGCTCCAGACATATCACTGTCTGTATCTAAACAGCATCTCCTTAACAAGCACAGGGCTCTCTGAGTCCTCTTTCAGTGCCCTTCTAACATTTCTGAATCCCTCTTAACACATTAATCTTGTGTCATCACTTGTAGATACAAAGTCAACTGTTCTCCTGTCACACCACAGCAAGCCATACCTCAAATCCAGCTCCCCAAATAGCAATCAAATGGATTTGTTGCTTGGTTTGGAGTGGAAGAACAGATGGAGAAACATCAGTACTAATTCAATAAACCTTACAGCCTCTGATTCTCTTAGCCAGAAATAAAATGTATGTATATCATGTGACCAATTTTGAGATCATGCTTAAAAACTCTGCTGAACATAAACTGGGTATTTTTGAAATGAAGCATTTGCTTAAAGGGCCTGCTAAATTAGGGTGCAAAAAAAAAGAAAAAAGAAAAAAAGAAAAAAAAAGGGCATACAAGGCAAATCCTCTTGCAGCTCTGGCTCAGAAAAGCAGAAAAGTGTATTTAGCTATAAAAGTAAAGTCACTGAAAAAGCGTCCTTATTTGAGAGGCACCACAGAGATTACAGCCCAGACTTCACCAATTACTTATGTAAAATCAGAACAATAGCAAGTGATAATCATGGATTGAAAAACATTCACAAAACCCTTCTGCTACCAGTGAGTTATTCCTTATGTGTGTTAATTAAGTAATTTTAAATTTGGAAATACAGACTTGTACTGATTTACAGTTTCACAGACTGAGCCTCCTGATTGTTACCAAGAAATCTGAAGGGAAGAGCAATCCCAGATGTGCAGAAACACTTCAGAGCAAAAAGCAGAGAAACCAGCAAAAGTAAAGAAAGTTTACAGTAAAAGACTCAGAGACTGTTGCAACTCTTTGCAGGGATTAGAAAAATGCCATTTTAATTTTTTTTTAAATGGGCTTTATTTTTCTCTTGCTTCCCTTTTTCAGAGGACATAAGTCACTCTCAGCTGTGAAGGAACTACAAGTGTTTGGCTTTGCTGGGGAAAGAAATGTTACTAAACAGAAATAAAATCAGCAACCAGATCAGTGTTTGTACGTTTTACAAAGCAGCACTTCCAACCTCTCTGCAATCCCGCACGCTCCCGGTGTCTTGAAGCCATTTTCCCCACTGCAGCAAGAGCCCTGCAGAACATGGAGCTGGCAGGGGATTGTGTTACTGCCCTGAGTGCACTGGGAAACAGCAGCTCCTGCACTCTGCAGCTGTCCAGCTCCTCCCAGAGCTCCAGCAGCCTGTTCAACAACTGTGCTGCCCCTCCAGAGCCAGCATCCTGCAGTCAGCATCACCCCGCTCCAACAGTGGGGAGAAACAGGCTCCAACCACAGACCCTTTACTCTGGAAATAGCTGAAACTCAAAGAGGGCTTTGCAAACTGCACCATTTCCAAAGTTATCTTTACCTAAAAAAATGTATATATTTTTTTCCTCTATAAAACTACTGCCTTTCTGCACTATCGTATTCCATCTGCCCTGCAGGACACTCTTCACTGCACAGTTTTCATCCTGGAAATAAAACAAGTCCCCTCAGGAATGATACACAACTGATGAATGTTTATTGATAATGAATATTTATTTGCTTATATGAATATTTATTAATGTATGCTGCTGTTGACTCTCAATCCCATGTGCACGGGCTCTGTGACAGCTCCTTGTTCAGGTCTCAGAAGAACCAGCCCATGCACCTTTCTTGTTTGAGGATGAAAAGCCAGTGCACACCCAAGAACAGAATACTTCCAGGGATGGAAAACTTACATAGGAAGCATCTTTTATTTTTTCTACATGAAGTACTGCAAAAGCTGAGAAGGGAAAGTTCATCAGATAAACAGAAATTCAAAATGTCACCAGTGGAATTAGTTTTTGAGAAAAATATTTACACTGCAGTTGAATCAAGCTACTTTGCAGACAAACCAAGGCAAAACTACAACAATGGAGAAGGTTTTATGTCTGCTCTTTAATAATTGTATCCTAATTATGGCAAAATTTCACCCCTTCCCAATGCTGGCTGGGAGAATCATTGTAAAATGCATGGTCCTGCAAATTAGCAAGCAAGAGAACAATAAATTCCCCCCAAGGATAATGCATCACAAAACACACTGCATTCATTTATTTGGCATAGTGCAGTTTAATTACTTGTAAAAATAATGACTCCTTTGTAGGGGCCCTCACTAACATGCGTTGCTGCTCTGTGTTTTGCTGAGTGGGACGAGCTGTGTGCCAAATTTGTGTGCATGGATTATACAGCATGAGCATAGCAGAGTGCAGAAAGGAGGTTGTACAGTGTCCTTTGCGTTTTGACATAAATGACACTCGCTCTCTTCACAAAATTTTCTGTGTTTTGAAGCTCAGTATTTCTCCTCCCAACAGGGATTTTCAAGTCTCAATCCCATCTTATTGCAGAAAATGCTCAGCACAATAAAAAAAAAATCACTGCTGGGGAATCAGGATGTGCCCATTTTGTCACCATCACCGTCCTGTGGGGAAGGGCTGTGGCCATCCCCATATCACTGCTCCAGTCAATCCCAATGCTCCACCACCATTCCACCCACTGAGAAAGGGAACCAGGATTTCCAGCATCCATGGATTTCTGTTTGTAGGGCTTCACAGGAAGAGAAGAGTTTTCAGAGTCATGTGGCATGGCTGTCAGATGTTTATACATTTTATTTCTACCCAGCAGTCCAAGAGGAAAACAAATCACAACCAACAGTTTAAGGATATACCGAGAAGAACAGGAATTGGGACCTTGATGGTAACATTTCTGCAACTGCTTGTCTTATTTTCAAAGACAAACTGCAAAGGTCATCAGAGAAATTGCCATGGATTGGGCCAGCAGCATTCCTTAAAGCCAATGGCACAGGAATCCCAATTCCTCTTTTCATTCCACTAAGTGAGAACTGCCATTCCAAAACTGGAGCCAGTTGTGAAATATTTCACCAAATACATTAATAGCTGTTGTAATAGCTTTGTTTACTTCCCATTTTTATTTAAATTACCAGCTCTACTTGCATTTGGGTTGCTGTATTTGCTGTGAGCTCTGTAATCAAGTTTTGGCCCACTTAAGCTTCCTGACAGTATGTAAAGCCTGTTAATGTGGTTAGTCTCACCTTGGAGAACCTTGCTGCAGTTACAGGATGAATTTGCACATCCCATTTTTACAATATAGCCTGTGAGATAGTTGTGTTTTCACTGTTGACCTTGATGGAGAAAAATATAACACTGTTATCCTCTCTTAATGCAAGGGTGGAGGAGAATAGGTCCCGTCCCACCCTGTACCTTCTCCTTCACTCAATTTCCATGTAGCTGCCTGAATTTAAGGATAAAACTTAAATGCAATCACTCCAGCAATACAGATCATATTTTTTGCCCCTCAACACTGCATCCAACAACTACAGAAAGCAGAATAATTTACAGCTCATAACAGGGAATGTTGCATGATAACATGGACAACACAGCAGACTCCTAAACACGACATTGGGTCACTAAGCATAAACCCCAAGTATACGAGAAGATATTCAGAAACACAATTCAGAAACACAAAGTTTATAACAAAGCTTAAGAGAAGCAGGCATCAGAAAAACACACATGGAGACTAAATCTTTTCTCCTATACAAACAGTCCTCTCAAGATTATTTTAAGTTCTTTGTCTTTATTAACCTCAGCTATTAAAGCTGGATCTCCAAACATTTGATGTTAAAAACCAACTTGCCATCTTCCAAAGAATTCCTTGTAAAGCAGTGCAATAAATGCTCATGCCACTAGTTACTTGCTATGTGTTGTAAGACCTGGCTGTTTCTCAAGACCATTTACAAGAGACCTGTTTCTGTTATATATTGTTCTCCTTTAAATATTTGAATTAATTCTTACCTTATTTTTTTTAACCTACTCTTTACAAGATGCTGCCTTATTTCAGTATAATGATCACTATTTCATTTAACTAAAAAACTCCCTCTAAAAAGTAAGAACACAACAGTGCACCACCACCACAATGCCTGTTAGCTCCCCTCTTTTGGGCAGTTGTGCTTGCTTGAAGAAAAGCTTTTTCATTTGTGTTTGCATAAGATTTGTCTTAATTAGTCAATATTACACTTTGGACTTCACAAGACAACTGGAAGCAGAATACTGAGCAACAAGAAAACCCCCCCAAAAATATTACTGCATTTCTCCATAACCCTTAGGACTGCCCCCATTGCCACTAGCAAGAATAGTAAAAGCAAAATTATACCAAAATTGCCTTTAAGGATGGAGTATAGCACTCAGACACCATTGAGTGATAATGTACAGCAAAGCCAAGCATGGTAGAGAATGGAAAACCAGCAGAGGAACCACCAAATCATCCTTACTCTGTCAGAAGTTGGTGCAGCTTCTGGTAGCCCCTCTCCAAGGCCAAGCTCACAGGCGTTGCCCCTTCGTTGTTGTGGATGCTGAGAGCTCCTCTTCCCCCCGGCTGCTGGAGCAGAAACCACGTCAGCCGCAGCAGACCCAGCCTCACCGCAAAATGCATCAGAGTCTCCCGAGGGATGTTCTCTGGGAAGGGAGAAAAACAAAGAAATGGGAATCTGTAGGCTTGTGGGTTAGGGGAATGTTATACCCCACATCCCCACCACACAGCGGCAGGCAGGGAGCTGACAGCCCAAAGGAACCTGCAGCACCTGCAAAAACAGCCTGGTTGCCAATATCCAGGAGACACCAGTCTGAAAGTGAGGGACGTGCTTCGGTGGGACTGGAAGTGCTCAGGACCTCTCATGCTGAGATTGACCACAGCAGTCAATGTGAAAACCCCACCATTTCCTGAACAGCCACAGCCACCAGCAAGCCACAGCACACCCAAACAGAAGTGTGGTCAGGTGGGTTTTCCTGGATGTCCAAACCTCCTCCTTACAAAACCAGGACCAGGTTTTAGGGAGAGACAAATTTTATCTAACGGGATGCTGATTTACCCCAAGGCATGAAGAAGAAAAAAAAATAAAAATACATTTGATGCACATATCCAAAGCAGTTATAAAAGAGAACTGGTTAAGAACTCATACAGAAAAAACAAACAAACAAACAAACAAAAACCAAACAAAAAAACAAAACCCCAAAGGTTTTCTTTCCTGGTTTGATTATGCCTCAAGACCAGCTTTTCTCAGCTTAATACAGTAGCTCTGTCATTCTGAGAAGCAGCATTTATAAGCCACCAATCTCCATTGCTGCTTTTTGTATTTAATAACCGTGACCTTCTAATTTGGTAAAAGTCACTCTTGAGCCTGAGCTTTCATCTCAGAAAAATATCCCCCTACTCCAAAAGCTGCAGCCCTAGAATGATGCTCTGAAAAGCTTTAACCAGAAATGAGCTCCAGATGCACTGCTGAAATCCAGCATTTGCAGATCAAAGCTTGTTATTTCTGTATGAAAGGCAAAAGTATTTGGGTTAAAAAAACTGCAAGAAATAAAAATTTGTTCTTTTAATTAACAAAGGATTTCAGTATTGACTGACAGCAACAACAAAAACGCACCAACTGGGTCTCAGAAAGCCCTGCCAGTGAGCACACTTGGTACAAACCCTTTAGTATCACAGAAATGATTTATTGGGTTATTAATTTGGGTGGCAGCCAAACCTATACAACAGGTTTTAAAATGCATGCACATAATGGCTTTAGGATTTAATTTTTTTCTTTAAGAAATATGCCCCAAGAGAAATCACTTCTTCAAAGTGCTGCTGTTTTTCTTGCTTATTTACTTACTTTTGGGACATCATTAAGACCTTCGGTGAAAAACAAAACAAAGCAAATCCAGGCAGCTCTCCCCTGCCTCACACACAATTTTTCACAACTTTTTGGATCAAATTCTGAAGAACTAATCTGTATGCAAGAACCAAAGGCTTTCTGGCACCATTTCTCTTCTGAATGACTCCAAATTAGGTCTCTGGGCTACAAACCAAGTCTTCCCCCAATCTCCTCTTGATTACCATAAAGCAAAACCAAGCTGCCCTGAATACATGAGAGTGTCTGAATGGAGGTTCCAGCTGATCAGAGAAAAGGGAATGGATGAGCTCTCCCAGAGACAAATTCTCAGCCTTTGGTTAAGTAATGAGAAGGATTTGGATATTAAATGTTATAGAGCATAATGATTTAGAAATAGCACAACATGGAGGTTAATCAATGGCTGCAGCCCTGGATTTAAAGAAAAAAGAAACATAACACAGCATATAGACAGACACAACTGATGAGGCTGCAAAATGTGGATACAGGTAGGACTTTTCCAGAGTAAAAGCAAATGCCCAATGTTTTACTCAATATCTTACTCAAAGAACTCACATATGCACAAAACTCCCACACTATCTGTACACTGACTGGCAGAGCCAAAATAATGAATGTGGTTTAATTCTTCCTACAGAGATGCAGGAAGCACAAAAGCACTTCTGTTAAACAACTGCCATCTAAATAAAGAATGTGTTCCAGTGGTCTGGCCACATTCTGTTCTTGCATGGGATCTCCTGTTATGGCTGCTTTGCTGAAAGGGAAAATCATCTTCCTAACTAGAATGGACAGTCTTGCCCCAGAGCTGAGCAGTGTAGACCTGCAAAGCATAAGCACAGATCCCTGGACCAAAATGCTTCCTCCTCCTGCAGCTGAGAGCATTACCCATAGGGAGAGGCATCTTCTGCTCACCAGCTCATGGTTCACCACTAAACACACACTACCAAGTGCAAGTTCAGCAAGATGCAGGCAGATATTCCTCTTGTCCCTCAGCCAAATGGGTGCTTCTCTCTGTCTCGTATGTCCAAAGATGAAATGGCCCCTCCCAGTTGTCACAATGCCTCCCCAGTTGTCCCAATCTGGTGATATGACTGCACCTTCCTTCTGAGAACATCCTTCCTGTTCTATTGAAACAATCTTCTTTATCATGGAATCAGTGGACAGGGTAGCTCCAGAGTTTGGATGGAGGTGTCTGCAAATGCAACTGAAGTGAATGTGGCCTGCCCTGATGCCTTTGGGCAGTGACAGTGTGCACACAGGATCTGTACAAGAGGAGGTGGTGTGCTGCCACAGAGCATATTAAACACACAGGCTCACCATCCACTTTTGGAAGGCTCTGCCTGACACAGAACCTGGCATGAGGCCACCCTAACAGATGGGCACAGATGATGGCAGCAAAGAGACAAAGTACTGTACATCCAACAACTGCAGGGGCCCCAGGCAATGGCTTTGGAAGGTTCTGGAGTGTGCAAAACTTGCATGGTGACAGTTACAGAGGCATGTGCCATCTGTGGGCTGGATTAACTACTAATACATAATGAAAACACATCTGTTGGTGTGTGGTGGTGCTCAAAACTAGACAAGAGCTGGTGTGCATCACGTAGGGACGTTTTTCTGGATGGAGAGGGGAGGAAGACAGACTGATCAATTCAGACTTCCTACCTTTGAAGGGACGAAGCTTGTCATACAAAATGTTGGAAATCCAGTCAATGATTTTATGATCTTGTCATGCTGCAAAATGTCCCACACATGGAAGAATATCAAAAGCTTTAATATGCAAAAGCCAGAGCTCCTTCTCCTACCACATACCAAGCAAGAGCTTGTCTTAAAATGGCTGACATCTGAATGTCAACAAGAAGCTTCTGGTAACTAGGAAATTGTGGAAATACAAGACACACAATACTGAAAAGGCCAAGATTGTTTTGTTTCTTCCTCGTTTCCTAGTAATAGGCAAGAGTAGAAACACATGATTATTGCCCCATAATGGCAGGGTACTCTAGTCCAGCTGGCAAAACACAAGACTTTGGATATATTATTTTTCTGTAATTTTTTTCTGCTGTGATACACGAACAGACAGTTTATCTGCGCAACTGAGGAACAAATTTCCATAGAAGACTGCCATATGTACTTTGCTAATAGTAAAGGATTAAGCTTTAAGGTGCTATTAGCACAAAACAAGTAAGCACTGAAGGAAAAAAACCCCAAACTTTGGGTATGACACGCCCAAGAACTAAATGAAAACTTTTATTTTAAACCTGACTAAATAACAAAGAAAGAAAAAAAACACACTACTGATCCTTTTTTAAAATAACTTTCCAGATAGAGCAACCTATACCTAATGCTCAGTTTATCCTCCATGCCCTGAGACATCTCATGAGCCAGCCATGGAATGGGGTAGCATTCCTTCGTCTTCCTGTGCTCATGGACCTTTACTTGGTTCTCACCCAAACTCATGTACACCCAAGCAATTTGGAAATCTACCATCACATCTGGTCTCAAAATCTTGCTTTCTGCTGGAAATGCTCTCACTGCTCATATCAATCCTCGAGAAACAAGGGTAAAAAAACCCAGAACCAAGCTGCCACCTCACACTGAGGTCCTGAGGAAGGTTCCAGCAGACAACTGCACTGCAGAAAGGTCAAGGCAAAGTTGTTGTGTTTGGAGTTATGAGCTCAGTTAATAAAAAGATGTGTGGATAATTCCTTTCTTAATCTGATAAACAAGAAATTTTTCAAAGCACACCAAAAGATCTCCATGTCCCCATTCCCACTAATATCAAAGGGAAAAGGAGCACTCTCATGCCAACAATTTCTCGGCCACAGACTAAACGGTACATCTCAGTCTAGAGCAGCCCATTTCTGATGCTGTCTGAACAAGAACTGCTTTCTGCTTCCCATTTTCCACTGCAGAGGGCACTAAATATAGGTATGGAAAAGACTTTTTACATCTTATCAAGGACTGCTGCTGAACAGAGCACTTTGTGCTGTTGGCACTGAACACATCATGGTGATTTATGCCATACCATCCTTTATCAGAGAGCACAGAAGCTGAGCAGCAGACTGGAAAGGATATGAAACCCAACCAAAAGAACACCTGTAACTATTACATTGAAAGGGTTCCAAGAGAAACCATAACAAGAGTGTAGCAGATGAACAGATTAAAGCTCCCTGTCTGAAATACATCATCGGTACCATAACTTTAGCATCCTCCCATGGGAAAAAAGACTAGGTACTAATAACCAAATTCTGAAAGTTTTTTAAAGTTTTTTTTAGGATTTTTTGCTTAAAATAAGGTGCTTTTTTGGTGAGTTTCTCTCCAGACATTCTCCCTTCGTGCAAAAAAAAAAACCAAACAATTCATGATCTCTATTCCCAGTGATATTCATGTTGTTCTCTACATTGAAATCCTACTGGTTTTGTACATGAAACTATTAAACCCATAATCCTAATACATTCAGACTATTTCAAACCAGGGCAGAGTGTTTCCCTCTATACCCACCCCCCTACCCTGGAGAGGTCATGGAGTTCAATTTCCCAAACAGTACTTATCGAAGGATGTTTATCCCAGAGCATTTCTGGGAAGCTGTACATACTCAACACATCAGCAACAGCAATCAGTTAAGTGCTCCATCTAATCTGATGGTCTCCTGGTTATCTGCTTGAAAACCTGGCTCACTATCTCACAGAAGCCCTTACACTCCCCAGGGAATTGCTCCGTATCATGGTAATCACAGCAACCCTCTGCCAACATTAACCAGCTCCTGAAGCACCAACTCACAAAGCTCACACAACCAAAAATCAACCATAGCTCTGGGTTTCACCACTCACTTTTAAATAAGCAAAATGGAAAGACTGTTTCCTTAAAGGTTTCATCAGAATATTACTTCCAAGTTATTTTGAAATCGATCTGTTTACTAGTGATACAATTAAGCTCTCTAAACTTTTCATACCTGAACTTCAGATCCACCCTAATTTTTTTCACCCCACTGCAACATAAACAAGCCATAATCATTACTCATGCCTCAAAATATTCAGTTATGGTTTTCTAGTTAGCTTATTTTCTCTTCAGTAATTTAAAATAGAACATCATAGTCCTGTATTTACATTGCATACATCCTCAGGACACATATTAAATTTTGTTTTCTAGACATAAAGTGTAACAATCTGTTCCATTTAGATAGCTGCCTTTAAATGCCACTGAGAACAGTAAATAGCCCCACTTTTGACAGCAGTAACAACTACGTTCTTTAGAAAGTTACAGTGCAGTTGTAATTATTAAGACAGACATGATTATATGGCACCTGAAAGAAATGCTGTGTTTGGAATACCACAGTAACAAGACTAATCCTTAATTATGGATATTCTGAAACTGTGGATTCCACTGGAGTTCATACAGATAGACAGATAACTAAGAGCATGGCCCAGGAACTGCTTGCTGAGGAGGGACAGCGTATGCCTGGTGAAGAGCACAGCTGTGTCTCAGGGACCGTGCTCTTCCCCAGCCACACACTGTCCCGAGCTCTCTTCTGCCTCCCAGTTCATGCCTAGCTTGAGTATGGTTGAGTACTCAAATGGTTGAGTACCCTCTGCCTGTCCCAGCAAGAGAAGGGAGCCCGAGGATCTCTGATGTCAGGCGTTCCCATGGCCAGTTCTGCGGCTGTGTCTGTTTAGTGACACAGAACATGAGTTCAACAGCCTCAGGAGACTCAGGTGGGTGAAGCTTTCAGCAGCTCCTCTGCCCTGCGGGGTGACAGCAAGTGAACTCCCTGCCCCCTGCTCGAAGCCAGGGCTGGGTGCAGGCAAAAGCAAGGAGAACCCTCCACACAAAACCACCCCCTCCTCAAAATTCAGCCTGGACCTGTGCACAGTGGTAGATCTTGTACCCAGCTTCTGTCAGCAGAAAGCCATCACTTCCTAACTTTTGCAAAAGTTGGACTCCTACTTCAGACTTTTGAAAAATTGACCTTTAAACGTGTTTGACAACAGCATTCTCCTCTGAGCACCAGTTCCCCATCAGGCTGTGGCATTCCAGGAGCTGGCGGAGGCTCCCGGCTCGCTCCTGCCTTCAGAGGTTTTGCTGAACAGCAGCGTTTTGTTTCCAGCCCACAAGAGCCCATAGAGACGTGCCAGCTCAGAGGCAACGCTAAACATCTTTCAAGAAGGGATCTGACATTTTCTTTTGTTCTCATTTCTATAGTATTTTCTCCCTCGAGAAGGTTATTTGAAGTTATCTGGTGCTGACATTTAGGGAAATGTGAAGCATGAATTGCAATAGCTGTTCTTAGGTAGTGAAGCAGTGCAGGACAGGGTGTCCCACTGCAGGCACTGGCCAGCATGTGCCTAATTGTTCAAACATTCCTACAGTGCAATCCCTGCAGTGCTTTTCTCTCTCCCACACACAAATTAACACACAAGTACCAGTATAAGGGTGCTATATGTTAGTACAGAGATTTTTCTAATCTAGCACTCCATCATAAACCAGGGACATCTCTTCCATCCCACTCTAGCAAAACAGAGTTTTGTGACCAAAAGGATGCTTCTGCATGCAAATCCTTCCTGCCACAAACACAAAAATTCCCCCAAATTCCCTATGTGTAAATATCTCACTGCAAAAAAACTGGAACATATTTTATATCACTAATATTGTTCAATTAAATTTGCATTTAGTGACATTATAGTTATTCACTTCTATCTACACACACTTCACCACAAGATGCCAAAACACTCAAGAGTTACAGAATTTGACACTACAGAGCTTTCTCTTCTCACTGTGGATGCAAGTCCATTAACATACAGAGCCCTGCATAACCACAACTTCCTGGCACACAAGCACACGCTGAGGAAACCAACGTAAATCTTATGGCCTGATTTCCCTAAGTGCTGATTTTCCAAAGAATAATCAAAGTCAAAAAGAGAAACCAGATCTCAGACTTCCTGCAATATCAGCAACAATTCAGAGTTTCAAAGACTTTGTTAAGATCACTGTGATCATATTTGTATCACTTAAACCAGAAATGTCTGCATTATCACAACACTTTTCAAATGCAGAAAGAAACATCAGTGACTTCCACACAGAGGAAAAGAATACCAAGTGTTATACTCTAGTGTTTATCTCCTTGTAAACATATGACAGCTGCTGAATTCCTATCAAGGAGCCATTAAATATGATCAAATATTTTAATGTCTGCTAACATGGGAATTGTCTCCTTGTATTGAGCATTACAAAAGCAGACAGCAAGCTGGATAAAAATAAAGCAGGAAAATCTCCTGTGGAAAACCCTACTGCAGTGACCAGAACTGAACCTGCTGCACCCAGCCCTATTCACGTGTTTGTGCCATTGCATCTTATAGAAGATAACAGATGCCTCACGGTCACATTCTTGAAGTGAAACTGCTGAAATGCCCTGAAAATTTACAGCAAGGATTGGAACATACTGGAATTAGTCTCCTGGTCCCACCTGTCTTTCCTTTTACCTCCTTGTGACAAAAGAAGCAGAACTCCAAGGATACAGACACACCACAGCACCCTGAACATCTCAGCACTTCTGCTTCAGCAGCCACAAGAGACTTAGGGCCAGCCTTGGGGTTTATTCATAAGCTTTCAGTAGCCCTCACTGCTGTGGTTAAGGGTTAAGTTTTCCCATCCTTCCCTTCTTTTATTTGCAAAATTGTCCAGGCTTATTTTGGGAAACTGCAGTGTTAACCCATGCTGTGTGCAACCAGGGATGTGATATAAACCCTCAGGGCCAGATCCCTGAGTTCTCCAAGAACAATCACATGTATTTTTCATGTTACAGTCATTTTGCACCTGTGCTACAAAACCAGTATTTACTACAAGTGCCAAATTTCTGGCACAAGGATATTTCCAGGAGCATCAGATATTCTACACAGAGGCTTCTTTCAGAACAGAGCACTATACTGGTACACATGCCATTGTTACACACACAAAAAAACCCTGTCAGGCTATATGTGAAAACACTTACTGTCAGCTCGTGCTGTTTCATATGAGAAAACACAGAGAAATCATGACTTATGATTATATATTTTATACCTTATATATTTTAAGGAGGCTGAAGGGCAAGATACGGGGTGTGGATGGACATCACATCCCATCTCTGAGCACAGAGGCCACCACACCCTTTGGAAGGTACATGGCAGGTTCCCAAGGCAGGGAACCCTTTCTCCCAGGCTTTTTAGCTCTCCCCCAACCCTCAAATCTCACTGTGCCCCAGAAGTCCTCACCGGTCAGGGACTGGTCCGCTCCCAGCACGTTCCATTCTGCCGGCAGCTTCAGGTGTCGAAATGCCAAGGCCACCTTCTCATCCAAGAAGTCCACGTCTGCAGCAGGTGGCCGTGACCGGTCCAAGAAGCGTGTGAAATTCAGCGCCTGCTGGTTGCCAGCACAGGTGGCCAGAAACTGGGCGGCATCGTAGGCTTCGTCCTGGACAAACTGGAAACTCTCTTCTGCCACAACCAGAACGGGGTGACCTTCTCTAGAGGCACAAAGTGCCACCTTCACTGTCTCACAGCAGTCATGGCCTGCAAAACAAAATTCAGACAAATGGTAAGAAAAAAAAAAAAGAAAAATTGCATGGGCTGAGGAAACACAACTGAGCAATTCCTTTGACATACACACACACACACTCTTTGCATTAAATCAAATAAGACCAAGTTATTGAGGGTCACAACTCTAAAATAATGCTGTCTTTGGAATTTATATGTATCATAAGAGATAAGTATTTGTTATAGATTTTAAAAGGAAAATATGTATCACTCTTCTCTGTCCCAGTATAAACCAAGAACTATAAGCCACGCAGGAAATTTATATTCAGCAACAAGCACTCTCTAGAGTTTTAAGTAATTTAAGTAAAAGATTTTGTTAACGTACCAAAAGCCAGGTTCTACGGACAAACTTTTCTTTTGCAGCTCTGCAGGACTCCAGTAACTCATCAGAAACTGGAATCTGAGTGTTGCAAAGCTACATACTCCAAATGCTGTCACAACACTTGGCTTGCACTGAAAACATTGAAATTCCACCTAAAACAAAGATCTAATGGCTACGAGAGCACGACCTGCCTGGGCATGCCCTGTGTGTGCTCACTGCTGCACCTGCCCCTTGCATTTGGGTTCACATGACAAAACTAAAAACTAAGCTGCTTCTGCTAAATAAAAACATGGAAATGGCCACTTTCCATATTTACAAAACAGAAGGGTTGGAAGTTTGGTAATTTCATTATTTATTTAGGGGAGGGGAAACAGGACAAAGGAGGCCCTGGCATGGCAGCAATTTCATTGACTCAGAAACTTGAGGGGGAAAAAAAAAAAGCAAACACCAAACCAAACCAAACAGCTTTTTGGAATTTTAAAAGGAAAAATATACTATGTGTCCAACACAACCAGAACTTGTAGTTGTCAGACATGCCCCTTCAATAATAAGGTTTGTGGTTCAAGTTCACTGTGTAGCACAGTTTCTTGTTCCAGCCTCAGACTGACGTCATGGCTGTTTTTGCCAGAACAGCGTGGACCCTGCACTAATTACTGGAAAAGCTTCTTTTTTTGCCCATGACTTCAGCATACTACCACATTCGTGAAACCCTGCTTAATTAAATACAAAATGACGATTTATTTTTAAAGGCTTGAAAATTCAATTTAAGCTCCCATTTGCGGTCAGTGGGAAAGTTTCCTTCTTCTGTTGGGGCCTTTTGCTGTTGATTTGCCTGACAAAAGGGAAAATATGTCCCTAATCTTCATGGTCTTTCAGCCAACCTCACAAATCTGTTCTGAGGCTTTTGGCATCTGTACAGATTTTGTCTGCTGAAAGAGGCAATCCCGAAGTTAATTGAAAGGTCAAAACTGCTATTAGGACACTGTGGGTAACACCAAAATTGTCAGAGATGAGGCTGCGGCTTCCTAAGGAGAGCAAATGCAGCTGGAAAGGTATCAAAGGCAAGTGGAGGTGGGGAGGAAAACACACATGGATGTTGCTGCAACTGCTCGATACAACCAGGATGTTCTGGAGCTAAAAGGTGAGAAAACTTCTTTCCTTCCAGCACCAGATGGCAATTAGCAAGAGGATGATGTGAAAGCTGAAGGAATAGATTTAACTAATTTTGTTGTTTTGAACAGAGGTAGGAACAACTTCTTCTGCTGCTCTTGAAAATACTGAATGAAAATGTGCATTCTAATAATTACTGTATTAGTACTCAGCTGCTCAGATGAAATTCAGATTCCACACATCCTGAC
Organism: Pseudopodoces humilis; assembly: GCF_049639895.1. NCBI lineage: Eukaryota > Metazoa > Chordata > Aves > Passeriformes > Paridae > Pseudopodoces > Pseudopodoces humilis. The sequence goes on along the minus strand of NC_142215.1, from coordinate 6,521,757 downwards.
AGCAAAAGCCCCCAATGTTCAAGGGAGAAGTGGGGGGGGATTATACAACTTTGGAGGGATTTGCCTTTAAGGCCATTTAGAACTGTGCATGCCTCCCCCTGCACCTTCTTGCTTTGCTGATCTTCCTAAGGACATCAAATACAGAGCAGGGAAGACAGACATAATTTTGTTTCCAGTCTCCATGAAAGCAGTGATCTCTGTGCCACTGTAAGAGGGCTGTGCCAGCCTACAGGAGCCGACTCAAATCCTGCGAGCTGGGCTCTCCCTAATGCAGAGCAGCGAAGGTTGCTAGAATGCAGAGTTTAAAAAAAACAAACACAATAAAAGCCTTCCCTTAATAGCATGAGGACAGCTAAACCTTTGATTCAATTTTTAAAAAATATTTTCTGCCTATTCCCATAAGAATCCCATCTGCAGAATAACCTAGAATACAACTACTCTGCCAGCAAACTTTCAGAATTGAAGCAGCAGGCAAAAATGGCCCATGAGCAGCTACAGAGAAACTATTTGGGATAGTCACTTCCTCGTCACGATGCCAAACAACTCTGCTGTGGGACAGCAAAGGCTCCTCCATTGAGACAACAACTGCAGAAACCTCTGTCAAGATGTGTGGTCTCCTTAAAGCAGCACATCATGGATGAACACAAAGTTCCCTTGGATGGAGCGTGTGTTAACACCAGCTGCAAAATGCAACACAAGGGAAGGTGATAAAAAGACCATGTCCTGACCTGTGGCCAACAAGGATTCTACTGAAACTTCCCCAAATATTGAATGCAGCCTAGAAGAGAAAGTGACAGACCTGGCAACCCATTTTTATCTAACAGGGTCAAACAAGCATCAAGCATCATGCTAAATCCTAGCGAATGTTCTTCAGAAGGGCAACTGCTTTCAGTGCTTTGATGTTCTACTTATTCACATTTGAGAAGATGTCAGACATGGGGCTAAGAACATGGGACAGGTTCTGACTTCTGGCAAGCAGTTCAAATGAAAGGGGAGGCAGTATGTAACAAGAGCAGACAATACTAGAAAGATTGCTCAAGAGGTCTCTGCCCCCCTGCTTTGAAATGGCTACAGGAACAATGTGAGCAAACATGTCCCCAATACAGGAACCTTCTGAAGGAACCATCAGTGGGAGCAACACTTCTCACCACATCAAAGATCCAATGGCCTGGACTAATATCTATATTTACAGCCCTTGTCCCAGAGCATTACCAGAAGGGAGCTGAGCTCTCTGGCACTCTCAGGAGGTGTTATCACTGCCAAACCAAATCTGTTTTCACAAGGTTAAGTAACTCATCCACAATCACAGAGCTCCAGGCAGTGCCAGAACAGCCAGTATTGCTCCTGTGCCTCACCTTTCTGCTCTCTCTGACAGACAGCAGGGCTTTCTTTTAACATGGGTTAAGCACCAAGTTATGCACCTATCAAGCATCAGGGTGGTTCCATCACCTGTGTCCATCCACTATGGACTGCTGTAATCCCCTCATACACCTGCCTAGATGTGGAACAGAAAAATGTCTGACACTGAAAAGGGAGAAAGGAAAAACTCTGGGTGTGTCAGTGGGTTGGTTTTGATGTTCTGGTGGAACAGAGTTAATTTTCTTTGCAGTAGCTGGTGTGGGGCTGCTTTGGATTTGTGCTGGAAACAGTTTTGACAATCCAGGCATATTTTCCTTCTTGCTGAGCATTGCTTATGCAGACCCAAGGCCTCTTCTTTTTCTCACCCACCCCACCAGTGATCAGGACCAGGGCACATGGAGTTAGGAGGGACACAATAAGGACAGCTGACCCCAAGTGACCTGATGGATATCCCAGACCATTTGGAGTCATGGTCAGTGTATAGAGCTGAGGAAAGGAGGAGGAAATCTCCATTATATGTGATGAAGCCCCAAGGATGGCTGAACACCTGCATGCCCATGGAAAGTAGTGATCTAATCTCTTGTTTTGCTTTGTTTGCATGTGGCTTTTGCTTTATCTATTAACCTGGCTTTATCTCAACTCACATTTTCTCACTTTTGCTCTTCCAATTCTCTTCCCCATGGCACAAGAGGCAGCTGCCTGGGACTTAGTTGCTGACTGGGGTTAAAACACAAAAGTCAGGAAGAGGAATGAGCCTATTTGCAAAGGTTTGCATTTCCATAGGCTGAAAACACAGGTAACTGAATAAATCACACAGATGAGAGCACCTCAGAGAAGGGATGAGAAATCTCCATGCTTTACAACATCATCTCAGACTGCATGACTACACTTCCCTTCTTCATCCATTTTTTTTTGCCACAGATATCAAATGTGGTCATTTGTGTGCTGCCTTGACTATGATAAAAATCAAACAATACATCCCTTAATTCCAGCAACATTGCATTTTATCCCATTTCTCCATTTGCTCCCCAGTTACTTTAAATCTAGCTTGGAAACAACTCTTGACTTGGAGCTGTTTTGAGAAATACCAACAGATTGCAGGAAAATACAGAAATTGAAAAACTATTTCAGTCTATGCAGGGATGGGTACAGTGACTAATTCTGCTGCTATAAAGCAAATTCCTCATCTACACATCAAACCACGCTTTCAAAATTATTTTAAATGAGACAACAGCTCTTGAACTGAAGAATTCTTTACTGGGAATGAACGGGGACACTTAATGAAGCTTGTTCTGGGGAAAATACAAGAATGAAAAATGAAGACATGGTGCTCTGGTCTGTCTGTTCTTATCCCTGAAGAGATGAGATGTATCAGCATGATACCAGTGCTTCCTCTAAGTGGTACTGCTGCAGATCAGTGAGCATGAGAATGGGGAGATTTCTCAGCTGCCAGTCATTAGCAGGTAAGTTAATGTACAGCTTAGACCTGTCCATCAATTGCTACCTGTGCCTGTGACCTGGGGTGCAGTTAAAAGGGCATCAGCTGAACTCCTCAGACTTTTTCTTGTTTAACAAGGCCTACATGGAGACAAAACACCCCTAAATAGAGCTTTATAAAAGATGATTTCATTTCCTACTCCTCCAAAAGTGGAAATCCTGTCCAAACCTCCTATTTTCAGAATTCACATTGGAGCTATCAAACAATGGGCCCCCAGCCTGGGCAGCTATTTAAAGCCCTGCTGGAAGCACATGTTTGGGTTTGCTTGGTAGGTGATTAAAGACTAATTGCATCCTCCAAGTTACCATGGTGGAGCTGGGTTGAAAGAGGTCTCATAGAGAGATTTAAGGACAGGAAAACCAGACAACAAATGTTGTGAACCTCATGAAGGATCTCAGATTTGCATCCAAGAGATGTTGCGATCTGGTGGCTTGTGGAAAAGGAAGCCAAGGGCTCTCCTGTGACCATCCAAAAAGTGCTTCTTTTCTGCTTCAGAAATACTGAATTCTGGTTCTGAAAATCAGAGCCCATCTTTGAAGTGCATTTGTGAAATGTACACAGTTACTGTATTCACTCTTGCAACACAGGAAGCTTTATGAAACACACAGGCACTGCACCAGCAATGGACAGAAGCCTCTGCTTTTCCTTCCAAACCTTTCACTGGAAAGGTAAAAGAGAGACTGAAGAGTGCGTGAAGATGTTTTTTAAAGGCCTTTACACACTGCAGATGCCCTAAAAACCTAGAGAAGTGTAAGACCCCACACATTACATCTTAAATAATTTCAACACAGATTCAATCACTTTTTCCTGTGACTGATGTCATCTAGTATGGGCATAACTTCCTTTTAATTACACTGCCTCAAGCAATTAAATACACTGAAGAGGATGAATTACAAAAAGTCTTCTTGGCTGTGCTGTTTTAGTCTATTTTAAGGGGGTTTTTGTTTCACAATTAAGAGTATTTTCAAATCCATGACTGGTATTGCCAAGTGGCCATTTGTTATGCAACTTGTTTACCCTTCTGGTCTACCAGTACAAAGATTGTAATTCATGAAATACAGCTTTTTCTATGAAGAGTTGTTTCTTAGGGGAAAACACAGTCTGTGGTAGAAGTGAATAAAGCATGACCATATGTAAAGCATTTCACAGTAAAAGAAAAGTTTGAAATGTAGATATTTCCAAGCTAACGGAAATTAATTTTTTTTATTCTTTTAACTAGCCGAAAGAAAGTAAGGAGAAAAACCCAAAAAACAAGAACTCTGAGAGCTATGGAATTAAGAACAAGTTAAAGACCAAAATTTCTCTGCCTTAGCTTAAGGATGGAGAGAAGGCTCAGAGTGAGTCAATGAGAATGTGTCAGCCCTGTGGAAACTGTTGGCAGGCAGCTACCAGCAGACAGACAGTCTCTCAGACCCTTTTTCTACTTCCAGTTTTGAGTCTCCTCCCCTTTGAAACCCACACAAGAATCCTGCACCTTTTGAGTTCAAAAAACATGAGACAAGTGATTTTGGTATTACAGAGCTCAGAGTGATACAACACATTGCAACAGTACTCACCAAGGCAATTACATCTCACAAAATTTACTGCTTGTTTTGGTGACCTGGCTCACAGACAAGGTGTTTCTTACCCTTTACTTATTTGATCAGGAGCTGCTGCAGCTCTGGATTTCTGGATTGTCTCTCCCTGTTTGAAATTTCATTTCAAATTTCCCCCGTGTCTTCCACACTTTCCAGACCACCAGTCATCAAACGCAAAGCAAAATACAGCTGCTATGGTGATGGCATGCAAACTTTTGCAATAAATGCATCACACAAACACTGGAGCTCCCAGCACATCAGCTCCTGCTAGAAAATTTCCCCAGATCTCCCCAGGAGCTTCCTGATACTCAGAGGCCTCCACTGGCCACAGCAAGCTGTGGTTGGGACTTTTGACTTGTATGGACAGTGATGAGGTCATTCCTTCTTCTGCTGGTTTGTTTGCCAGATCATGATTTGAGAATTTTTATTATTGGGTTGGGTTTTTCCCCACTGGGGAATAAAGGTGCTCTGGCAGAGAGGCAGGAGATAAGGCTGCTGTCCTGCAATGAATGTTTCACTTCCCTGCTTTACAAGATTTCCTTCACTACCACATGCAATCTGCTTGGCCTCAGTTACCCTCCCAACTTTGCAGAGATGGTGGGAAGAAAAAAATGCATTAAGATTACAGCAGTCTCAGCTGCTGTAGGAATAAGGACTTGCTGAAAAGCTCAGTTAATGACCAACATCAGTAGGACCAGCATCTGCGACCTACGAGGACACATCCAGCCCCAACAGTACAAATTCAGCAAACAGTTTAACCACAGCAACAGAGATTATATCATTTCTCTGCTTCCTTCCCTGATCAGACTTTTGATGCTTTCTTAACACCCAAACTCCAGTGGGCAAGCTTTTGCACAGAGATCCCCACTGGAGCACTGCCAGTGCCATTACACCTCCACCTGCCACCTTAACGCTGTGTCTGATAAATCAGTGCTTGAAACTGCGCTCAGGAACTACACAATGCCTCTGATACTGCTTCCATTAGGGAGAATTTCAACCAGATTAATTAGAAACAGAAGAACTGCAACTGTGACAGTAAAGCCAACAGTTAAATAAGATTTTGGTAGCTTTTCACTGAGACAAACAAAAGCTTTGATGATGTATGATGTAACCTGGTGTGTCCTTAAGCTGGCAGAAGAGCTACTGAAAGCACACAAAACATCATTCCCTGGCTAATTCTTGAATCTCAGCAGCTAATTTTGACACTTCCAGTTATGACTGATTAGCTCAGATGAGACTCTGTTTCTTACAAAGGGAAAATAACACAGCCAACAGCAGGGCAGGCTAAATAATCCATCCCATTCTTCAGAGCTAGTGCATAAATACAAGTATTCTGTAGTTCAAAGAAGTGATGAAGCTGTTTTTATCCACATTTTCAGGTAAAATAAAGCTGCTCCCGTAAATTTACAATCAGAAGTCCTTTCTTTTGTTATGTAGAGAAATAAAAGCTCACATTTGAACAACAGGATGGACTATATATATTCAGTGTTTAAGGCTGATGATTAAAAAAGCATAGGAAAGAGGCACATTGCTCTAGAAATTCTATAAGATTCAGCAGTCATTTAAATCTGCAGCAATAAGCTTTTATTTAAATAAAGTCTTTCAGGATACAGAGAATTTTCACATACAATGAGAAATTATGACGTATTTTGACAGCTTGTATTTCCATTTTCTCTAATATTTCACCTAAACAATTTTATGTTGTTAAGATTTCTTTTTAAATATGATTTTCTTTGAAGGCCTTGCTAAAACATTCTGATTAATTTTGGCAGCAAATGTAATGAAATAATTTGTCTTTTACACCTCCATACATCAAAAAACCTACTGAAAAAGTCAAGAAACATAAATTACAAATCTAGGCTTGCTTTTACTTCAACTTTAATAGAATTACAGTCACCCCTGTCATCCCAGTGGCTAGTGGACTTCATTAGAAGTCTCCTGGGGACCACATGAAATTTTGAGGACTTGGGGCAAGAATGAGGAAAGAGCCTTTGAGTCAGAAGGGATGCAGAGGAGGATCAAAGAAGGCAGAGTCTCCTGAGGGAATCAGCCCTTCTGTAATCCCCTAGGGCTGTCCCCGAGGAGCTGCTGTGCTGGCAGGGATGTGCAACAGTCCTTGCATCACAGGAACAAATAAAAGATGCTCGGAGCTGGAAGTAAAGGGTGAAATTTTGGCTAGAAGTTGTTTGCAGGAGTTTTCTTGCAGAGCACTTGCTAAGTGCCCAGGGCTGGGTGTTTAAACAAGGGCTGGTCTCTCACACACTGCCTGTTGTTCATGGCTAATCCCTTCGAGGTCAAATAACACTCTGAGTAACCACAGCCATCGCCAAGGCAACTGTGGAATATACAGAGTAAACACATGATTACAGATTCACTGTGCGTCCAGGAAGGAGGAGGAGGAGGAGGAAGAAGAAGAGCTGCACTAAGTCACACTTCCACTGAAATCAGTGTAGTCAGTGCTGAAACAACGCTGGACAAATGCAAAGGTGTCAGCAGAGGGTATGAAAAAAATTAGGCTTTTCCTATTTCTTGCTTTGCCTTTACCCAACAACCTCTTCACCACTGAAGTGTTCTTTTCTTAGGTAGTCTCACCAAAATGCGGTATCAGCACAGATAAGGGTGTTATCCACATGGCTACTTTACATCTGAGATGTCACCTCTTCCTTACAGCCCTGGATAGTGCAGGAATGATACTACCTTTCTGAAAGGTCCCTTAAAACTCCGTCTGAAACAAGCTGTATTTTGGGACAGCACCCATCCCAGTCTAGCTTCACATGCCACAAGATCATGGTAAAAATAAAAATAAAAATCCATTATTGCGAAAGGAACAATTGAGAGAAATTCCCTCTTTTCCTTTTGAATCATGAACGGTGTCAGATTTCCCACTAACAGTAACAAAACCGAGCTGCAGGGAGCCCTCCCCAGTGACTCAGTTATGGCTGGGGCTGGCAGGACAGGCAGTGCCCAGAGCATCACTCTGGTACCACCTGGCAGCACCGGTGCTGCAAGGACAGCAGTGATGGGAAAGCATCGTTCCCAGTGCCCGGAAATCCCATCCAGCACTGCTTCCCACATGGGCTGAAGGGAACACTGAAGCTTTTCAGTTCCTTTCTTGGCGCAGCAGCCACGGCCTCGAGGGAGAGGTGAAGTCATTTCGAGCAGGGCTGGCAGAGCCCCACGCCCACCACACAAAAGCAGGGAAGGAGTCACCCCCTCTTGCTCCTCTGGGAGAAAATAAGCATTAATCTAATTGATTGCACGGGGCTCCAGTCATCAGTAGACATAAAAAAGACTTCTCTTCCCAAGCCAACTGAACAACACGAACAGCACAAAAAGAGGAGGAAATGAAAAAAAGAGTGGCCAACTTTTAGCCACTCATTCCCAAGAGAAAAAACTCCAAATTTTACTCCATGTGCATCTCTCACACAACAATACTTAGGAGGCAGGCAAAAAGACAAACCCAAGAAAAACACTTGATGGCCTGTGTTACACTGCGTGTAGCGAAAATGTCAGGCGTTTTTCTCACACTGGTAGCAATGTGCTGCATAGCAACAAGTCAGAATGAAAGGTTAATGGTGAGGACTGCAGCCTGGAACACGCTCATTCCCACGGTCCTGAAGTCACCAAAGGGAAATCCCGGTTCGTTTTGTTTTGTTGGTGGCACAAAGGATAAGAACAGTGGTGGGCTTTCATGTGGAAACCCACCTCATCTGAACCAGCCACAGAGAGATGGCACCAAGCAGCAATCACCTGTACTGCAGGAGCTCCAGAAATGCTGTGTGGGCTCTGAGCTGAACAGGATTTAGGAGAAAGGGCTGCATTTCACCAGGAAGACACAGTGAACCTCATCCAGTCAAGCAGATGGTAAGTGTACCTAAGACTTAGCGGGCTGTCCATCATTTGGGCAATAGCTTCTGTAACCTTACAAATGTACCTTCCACCATCTTTCCTGCATTTAAAAGCTTTTTACTATGTGTATGTGTGACTGTGAGTTTTCTACAACAGTATCTCATAGTTACATATTAAATAACTGTAATCTCAAAAAAAAAAAAATCGAGAAAGAGGTCTTTAAAAGGCAAAAGCAGTCTTCCAAACCACATGTTCTACTCCTTGTGAGCGTGTAAATGAGGAAAAAGACAACAAAGAAAACAGCATTACATTCCAGTCCACTTGTAGTAACCAAATTTCACAGACTGATACACTGATATGCAAAGAAAGGCAATTGTTTACCAGGAGAAATTGTCTCCAGACTCCCAGGATTAATCTTCCTCGTGCTTGTGCAGTGTTGGACAGTTGATCCAGTGAAGACCAAGTAAAAAACTACATCATCTTCAACTTTATCTTCCTCAGTCAGCTGCACTGTAATAACAGAGTCACCCTAGGGAGAAAAACAAGAAACAAGGTTACATTTACATGACCAAGAACTGCATCATCTAAAATAAAACTACTCTTCCTACAAGATTCACACTCTACATTCATTCACTCCTTTCAAAGGATTCAGATATGCAAGTCAACCGTATTAACAAAGCCAGCCAACATTTAGGAAATACGCTGAACATTTCTCTAGGAAGAGACATGTGGAAATCTCCAGAGTATATTCAAAATAACAATATAGTGAAATCACACCAAGTCTGACAAAGAGTTGTACATCCCACACAAAGGTTTTTGTACTCACACACACACACATACATATATATATATATATATAGATAAAGAGAGAGAGAGAGAGAGAGAGAGAGAAAGAGAGACATATCCCATCACATATAGATAGGTAAAACTCCAGAAATGAGACAGTGGCCTAACATTGTCTCTAGATTCAGAAATTTGAAAAAAACACCCTAATTCTTGCTTGAATGCTCACTTTTCCCCTGTCCAAGCTAGCACTGCAACCATAGATCCAACTTGATCACTGAACACACCTCTCATCCACAATCCATAAATGCACAAAGATACCTAAGTTTCATATCCACTGAGATTTTTTTTCCACTTCCCTTACAAAGAAACAGTAACTGTGGTGGTACAGATAGTGGTAGCTCTTCTCTCTCATCCATAAGCTCATGCCTTGGTGAAATGCTCTGTGTTTTAGCAAATACTGCAGTTCTTCAAGCCTCGAGGGGAAAAAAACCTCTCATGATGTTGGTTAAACTCTCCTGCTTAGTATTATGGAGGGTTTACTTCAGTACCTCAGCATATTTTATCATTTAGCTCATCTTTGCTCTCAGGAAAAATTATATTTATAAAAGGTGCACAGAGTTATCACAGTTAACCCAGCAAAGGGTACAGAAAATACACCTGAAATTCCCACATCTGCACAGGAAAGAATGGGGGCAATATGAACCAATTTCGGTATCCCATGGGGAAGGGAAAGCAGGGAAAGAGGATGGCTTATAGTTACTGCACAACTAAATGACCCATTTTCATCTGAAAAAATCCTAAGATTCATTTAGGCAGGAAAAGACCTCCAAGACCATCAGGTCCATCTGTTACCCCAGCACTAAGTCATCACTAAACCATGTCCCCAAGTGCCACATCTACACAGCTTTTAATGCCTCTGGGGTCTCCCCATACTTCGTTTATTAGCCTGAAAAATTTATATAAACTACAAGACACAGAGAACAACAGTCTGTGATGTGACCTTCTGTCCCATTTCTATCAAGATCAGAACCAGGTGGATGCCCCAGTTTTACATGGCAGCTGTGGCTGCCAGCTCTCTGCCACCACCCCACTGAGCATATGGTTACAGCTGCAAATCTGGAAAATATTTTTCTATTATTATTGTTATTGCAGATTATGTAATTCTGATTTGCATATTGAAGAGAATACACATGTCATTTCCTTTAAAACCTCCCCCTTAAGATCACTGAGTTCATCCCTTCTCTTTGTCAAGTACAACTATTGTAGAAAATTCCCAGACTTCCAGGCCCTCCTGTACATCCGTCCCGCGTTAGCATCGCTTCCCACGCTCTGCCTCCTCACATCTCCCTCTTCTCCTTTTACGTTTCCTCCTCCAAGTTTATGTCCAGTTCTCTCCTGATCCAACCCATCTGGCACCTCTTGCCAGGGGCAGGACTGCACCTTGTTTTATACCAACAAGATTTTGCAGGGCAAGTACATGGCCAGCCGTTGGTCTTGAAGTCAAATATGTGGGTCAGTGCTGTAACACAGGAAAGAAAACCATAAATTCAAAAAAAAACCACACAACCTAATGGAGCAGTGAGTGTATTTTGCATTTTCAGAGAATGCAGAGTTACAAATGTAAATTTTACGAAGGTCTCACGCAATAATATCAGACCAGACTTCCAGCTGGGGAGGAAGGAACCGTGTAGCAAAAGTCTATCTTGTATAGAGTCAGTGTTTAAATAAAAACAGGTGCAAAAAGAAATAAATCAAGCTTTAAATTCAAGCATGACCAGTTCACATGCTGAGTTGAAAACTAAATATTCCATTTCAAGCAAATGGATCCAGATTTGAGCTGATGTTCAAAAATAACAAAAGCTTGAGTTTTAACCTACAAACCCTTTGTGCTTTGTTTTTTATATCTGTCTTTGTTCAAACCGTTTCTCCCTTAAGGCATGAACATACAAAGTACTTAAACAGATTTAAAATGCAGGTGACACTTCAGAATACTCACCAACAACACTGAGTGTTTCATCTGTTAAGAGATTTTTCTTTTATTTAACTCCGAAATCAAGTACAGCAAGTCTAATTTTTGTGAAATCAAAGCAAATTGACATAGAGTTTTTGTGAGAAGACACCTGTCCTTCCATGCAAACTACTCACAATTCTAGGAAAAGCAATTTAATTTGCATCAATATTGCAAATGACAATTTGTGTATTTAGTTATTTACAGAAAAAAATAGTAAATACATGTAAGAAACCCCAACACCAGAGGTTCCTCATAACCTGAAATCTAAGCTGGAACTTAAACATAGAGCTGAACTTATTTAGATACCTGACCTAATTTTGAAGGTATAAGGTGGTCAGACCAGCAACCTCCAGCACATCTTTCCAGCCAACTTGTTCCTTAGATTTTCATTCAGTTCATTTATTGTTTAAGTCTAGGGAGAGTACAGATTATCATCAGCTGGTATCAAGAACCATTTAAAAGGTTCTTCAGCTGTGTCTAAGCAGTACTTCATGGTGGGAGGGTCTCCACCACCCTCCTCCCACCTCTTCTGGAGGATCCTTCAGCAAACACTGTGGAACACTGAGCATCTTATTTATTGGATCTTTAATTTTAAAATTATCTCCAAATATCTTTGCTAAGACTGGTAATATGCCACTTAATTGCTGTGCACTTCAGTTTACTTACAGGTGTCACCTGAGCTAACTCAGTCACTGTGCCTGGTCCAGGTCACTGTGCTGATGTGATCTCAGAAGCAAAACACCTTCCCTTCTTCAACACACCTCCCAGTTACTGACAATTTCATTGTTCACTGCAAATTTTAATTTGATTTTTAAGTTATTCAAACAATGTATTTATTTGGAAAGGAAATAACGCACAGCACAAAACCCTCTCTTTCCAAGATTTTTTGGAGTTAAAGAAAATCAGTTACAAATGCAGCTAAATTCCTGCAACCCACATAGAAGACTTTCCAACAGCCCTATTGCATTCAGCCTCCAAAAACATTTTAATTGAAGTATGTTTACCTTTATTCACTTAATATTGTCCAAAAAATGTCATCTGTTCAGTATCACTGCCACACAAGGTGGTTATTATAACCCTTCTTTCATCCCAAATGGCTAGAAATGGGAGGCCAGCCTGCCAATATCCCTTTGGTGAAAGTACAGACAGATCAAAGCCATTCTCTGGAATGCTCCAACAAATAAGAATAATTTAATTTCAAAACTAGTTTGGATCGACTAATATTTACTTGGCTTAAAGCCCATTGGAAATGAAAACATTCCATCTTGGTCCATTCATGGAAGAGGCCACCCCATCCCTTGTTTGGATCTGAAAAATCCCTGGTCTCAGATGTAACAGGATGTAAAGAAGGTGCATGGGGCTCTTTCCTCTACACATATTCCCTTTGCCAAACCAAAGGGAGAAAGCTGGTCTGTCTCACCATGGGACAGGTGCACTGCAAAAGCCAAGCCTCACCTTGAGCTTCAAACTGGAAAACACACAAAGGGATTTAAGAGTGGCCCATCTCTGAAGTTATGGCTTAGTTAAGGCAGCAGAAATACAATTATCTCTAAAAAGGCCCAAATGCCATCATTAGAACTAAACCCCAAAACTATCTAGACAAGGCACCTGTTTGTCAGCACAATTTGCTGGCATAAGCACAACTCCACCTTTTTGGGTAGCAGTTTTTTCAGCACTGCAGTTAAATGTGTGTGGATTGTGTATAGGCAAGGCACAAACAATTCCAAGTAAGCCTGTTAAAATGGACTGTTTACCATCAAAAGCTTTTTTGTTTTAATAGATGACCTTAGCAATATTTGGAAGTGGCAATAAAGTGAGCGAAATCTTTAAGCTTAAAAGAATTAGGATCACTTATGTTATCACCTCAAAAATACTAACCACCTTCCAAAAATAAATAATTGTTGTAAGCATATAAAGACATCTTTCTTTTTCACTTCAAGCTCTGGAAATCTGTCTGGTTTGGGGGAATTTGTCATCATTTGGGACCATGAAAACAGCCCTGGCAAATGCAAAATTCCAGGCTTCAAGATGAAAACCATGAGTTTAGCTGGCAGTAGGGAAGATTCCCTGAGGGATATCAGCTCTACCAGAAACAGGTACTCTTGTCAACAAGGGGACTGAAAAATGGAAAAAAAATATTCTTAACAGGCTGGCTAACGAATTTTAACATTTCTAAAAATAAACAAGAGAGGGGGGAAAAAAAAAGACAAAAAAAAAAAAGATGAGCTGTATTTTTGTAGCTGAAGCATTTGATTTCTAAGCTGGTTTTTCCCCCCATGGTTCATACTGGGAATTTTAAAGAATGTTGCTTAAGCCACTAACCACCTACTCTGACCTCCACACACAGAATCTAGAAATACTTATGAAAATTAAGTGTGCATTAGACAGCAATACTGCAGCACTCAAGTGTTACTCAACATTCTGGTGTTAATGAGAAAACACCAACAACCAGTAATCATTAATTTGTTCTACCCAGAAAAGCAAAATGCAAAAATTGCTGCTGGCCATTGACAGCAAACTGTGGCTGTTTTCTCATGCAGCAAAAACCTGCTGAATGACAAGTCCATGGGTTAGATGGGTTGGAGATTCACACAAAGGAAAGAAAGCTTTTCTCCCAAGGTGTTTCCTTCTAAGAGTTGTGGATTTTGGGGCTATGATGCTTTACTGAAGAGGCTGGATTAGATGAGTAACTGTACAACTGCCATTGTAACAAGTTTTGTTTTGTTTCCGCTACTCATGAGATGAATCAGGCCCTTGTTGAGTCACTGCTTTATTGCATTTTTGCTTCTTCCCCTCTGGGAAGCCCTAAACAGCTCCCAGGAGAGCTTCACTGTACCCAGCACAGCACCAAGTCACAGCTGTGGTTTCATCCTCCTTCACTTCAGGCTCCTTGGTACCTTTATTTATTAATTTTTAGATGGAGTTGGACTTGCTGTTACCCCTGCTAGTGCTTGACACAGAGTACACAGGCTTGGGCTGTAATTCCAGCACGAAGCAAGTCCTTTCACATCCCTGTGCTTTGAATTTCCCCATCAATGAAATGGGAATCGTGGTCTAAACACACTGAGTACTTTTCATCCAAATGGCTTTTAAAGGAACAGCTGGCTTTTCAATCACATGACGTTTTCTTTGGAAAGGGCGCAGCACTGACAATAATTAAGCTAGACAAAATCAAAGGGAAAGTTGAGACAATTCCATCTCAAACTGAGAACTGCAGAGGAGTCTGAAAGCAGATGGAGCACAGAAAAGGCAACTGCAAGGCACTTTTATAAAATGCAACAGAAATCATCAAATAAGAAAAAAGTACAATATAACTGCTCAGATGCTCGATGATCCACTATCATCTACCGCTGTCAGTACACGAGATCAGCAGCTAAACTTTTGCTCCCAGACAGTTCCCACATCTCAGCTGAATACCCTGGATGATCCCTCCCATCTAAGGTTACTTGGGCTGGTGCAAACTTGTGCTTAAACCCCTGGAGAATGACATCTGGAAAGGACACATGGACATCTCCATGCAGAACAAAACCATGCACAGCGACACAGGTTCCTGAAAAAGGAAATCGGGGTTTGAGCAACTATTTTTATAGCAAACATGACAGTGCTCTCATCTCCTGGAATAACCCTTTTGATTGAGAAAGGCTGAGATCCCAGTTTTTCCAGGTCTGAGTAAGTGTTCCAGCCAGTCAGCTGTGACACAGCACTATTACTGCTGGCTCCAAAAACCACAGGATGCTCTTCTTCCATGGCAAGAAAATAACCTACATCCAGCATACTCTTCCAGGCTGCTATTCCCAGGTTAACAGATGAACAGCTCACATTGGAGGGGCAGAATCTGGGGATGGGTCCTACCCCTAAAACTCCCAGCTGAGACCCCTTCCCCTCTGTCCTGGCATGGGGCAATTTGGCAGTGGATCTCAATGCCTCAGCCTGGAACATCCATCCCCTTTTCCAGATGTGGCCACTTAGCCTGCAAGCTCTCAGCACATGGATAGAAAATGAAGGGACCACGGGAGGAGGTCAGAGGTATCTGTTACAGCGAGATAACAGCAATCATTACAGACATCCTCAATTTCACCACTATAGATTGACTCAGAGGAGCACTTAGTGGAGGAAAAAAACCAACAAAAAAAACCCCCAAAAATCACATCAAACACAGTTCATTCTGCAGAACTCCAGGCCCCAGGAACAAAGGTAGGGCTGTGAAATCTGTCTGAACATGAGCAGCTCTAGAAATCCCTCCTCACCTGGAGATATCCCCCATGATAAAGGCAGTGACCTGGGTCAGGAATGGGGAGAAAGATGGATGTCGTTGGGGTGGAGTGTTGCAACCTCCTGCAGATAAAACCTTCAGGGAAAGACTCCAGAAATAAATAGAATGGCAAGCTGCCAAGTTTTGGGGCAGATTGGGTCCTTTTTCCTAGTCAATGACTTCAAACTCCTTGATCTTAAAGCATGAAGCAATTTTCCTAATATAAAAAAAAACAAACCAAAACACCCACACAAAAGAAGACAACAAAAATGACTGCTGTGGTTTAAATAAAATAAATAAATTTTAAAAATAAAAATCGATCTCCAGACCTAACACCTTCTTTCCTTTTAAAATTAACAGCAGTGCTATTTTTTCTACTAGTGAAAGGTTTCAGGTTAACAGCACAGAGACTGAGCACCTCTGTGATGAGAAAGCCAGATTTGGCAAAGCACACTCTCATTCTTTGGAAAATACAATCACAGACCATTCTGTCCTGCCCGCAAGCCACCAAAAGAGCAGAATGATGGTACATATTTTTCTGCCAGCCCACAGAGCAAATCAAGGTGATACCTTCCATATTTCATTAGCACTGCACTCAGCCAAGTGATCTCCTCTTCCAATACTAGCCACAAAGCCATGACTTCAAACACTGACATAGAGACAATAACTTTCTACCCTCCACCACTTTCTTTCCTGAAAAGTGAAAGAGAATTTGGTCCAAAAATAAGATTAGCTTAGCACATTGATGGATAAAATGTTGACACAAGTGTAGAGTAAAAAGACCATTTATTCAAGACTCTTTGGGTAAAAAAGAATTTGTGGGAAAACAAGGATATTTACAATAAACAACCCTGAGCTGTTGCCTCCAGGTCCAAGCTGGCTCTCATGGACCCATCCTGAGTGCAACCTGTGCTAAAAAACATGCCATGGACACTCTCAACTTGCCTGTCTGCAGAGCCAACACTGTTAGGGATGATTTATTAACACCTTCTCACAGCCACAACCACAGCCCAAGCCAGTCCAGGTGTCTAATCCTGCAGCAGGATTTGTTTGCAAAGAGATAAAAGGTTTGAGGAGTGCAAGGGGTGGATTTCCTACTCTGAACCAGTGCAAGCAGCACAACCTCCTGTGGAAATGGATATGCTTCAAAAAATCCATTATTAGTGGCCCACATCCTTTGACAGAGCATGTCTCTGTTAGCCTCCAAACCAATCACCTCCAAGATGAGTCTTTATTGAGTGTCAAGATGCTGTTATAACTATTACACACATATTAATCCATGCAGCTTAAAGGAGATCTCTACAGACTGCCAGCAGAAATCCATCCAAGTAGCAGGATCTTGTTAAGTGCTGAAAGAGACACATGATTTATCTTCATGCAGAGATCTTCCTGACATGCCACTCTGCTGCCCAGAGCCAGGCAGGCTATTAGCTTGGGCTGTTAATAGCTAATTTAGCTGTACCAGTGCCTTAGCACGGGGCTCCACGTGCTCTGCAGCACTCGCTCAGACCATGCATGGTGCATCAGCTCGGTGCCAGCCTGTGCTGTACACAGACAGTCCTTGCAAAAACAAACAGCCAAGGTCATTTCTAAACATCTTTAGCATACACAAAAAACATGGTAAAATTAACAGAAAAATTAGCAGCAAAGTCAAACTTAAGGAGAAAAACAGAAAGGATAAAAAGAGTGCCATTCACCCTTTTGTACTAAATGTAAACACCCAGGGAAAAACAGCAATGGGAGCTTTATTATTTTTTATTATTTATTATTTAGGTGAATTTGGCAGTAAATAAAACAACAATTTAATTTTCCTTTATTCAGGCAGTTCAGTGTTAGCCAGGCTATCCACTTAAAGAATTGTGCAGTTTCTGGCCTGAATAAGCAAGTAGTGACAGTAACCCCAAGCTCCTTCCACAAGTCCTGTACAGCTCTGGTACAGAGGAGGAGGAGGTGTGGAGGTACACAAAAGCAGTAACACATTGGGGTTAACCTTTAAATTATGCAAGTCTCCATGTAATGTCACAGTGAACACGAAGACAAGACAAAAGAAAGGGGGAATTTTCTTTTTTGCAGAACGTCCCCTCCAGTACCACTCAGTTTCTACAACAAGTACTGGTCTTACTTTTAGGCTTTTTTTTTTTCTGAAATTCTGGAAGCTACTTCAGTCAGTTCCTAGAAAAACACACCCAAATTGATGTGAACGTCTTGCTCTGGCCTCATCCTAAAGCCTCTTCTGTTCTTCATTACACTTACGAGAACCAAACCAGGTAATTTTATAACCAGCTGCTTGAGTGATTGATAGTATTTCCTACTAATTGCCCATCTAGCAATAACAACAAAATTGCAGTGCTTAGGAGCAATAGCAGGCAGTCTGAACGTGTGCAGTGACTAAGAGAAATCCAGCTACTCTCCTGGCACCAGAGATGGAGAGAGTCACAATTCCTGGAAGATAAAGTACATATGATGACATATTATTAGAAGCAATCTCCTACCACTGAAGTATTTTCACAAATAGCCTTGAGGTGTCTTAAAGAAACAAAACAAAAAAATCAGGTTTGAACACCAATATCCAGAAGCAGAAGAGAGCTGAAGGATGGCTTTTTCCTGGTACTTCAGCCTCCTCTACAGTACAGCAAAACCTTCAGAGAGACACAGCTCAGTGTGTTCCAGAGCACTCATTTTCCTGCCAGCTGCAAAATATCCCTGCCAGTCTTTAAATTTTTCACAGCTACAGTACTTGGAGCTACTGCAATGACTGAGGCACTTTTTGCAGTGACATTTTTGCCATTAGAGAACAGAAACCATTGTAATCATTACTTTACTGATGAAGTAAGCCCCACAACCACAACAGCAGACAGATGAAACTTCTGTAATGTTTAAAAGAAACACTTTGAAACATCAATACAAACACAGGCAGCCCTGAAAATGTGTCCTGCGACACAACTGCCACTTGATGGCACTGCACAGCATCGAGCTGCAGTGTTCACAATTCTTTTATTTTCCACTTGAGCACAATATGGAATTAATTTATTGAGCCATGTGGAGGAGGAGCACTTGCAGGGAGACCACATCCAACACAGCCTTTGGAAACAATGGGAAGTACTGCAGGCAGAGTGCAGGGCATTTGGGAGGCTGTGTGAAATTTTGGTTTCATGAAATCAACATCTTCATGAGCACTGCTCTGACATCAGCTTTGCTGTCAGAACTGCCTCTAGCTGAACAAAATGACTGTCAGCATTTTGTTACAGGAAATATAGCAGGGGCATGTGTCCTGAGGAATGACATGGGAAATGTGTTTCTTCATTCTAAAGGTAACATGAGAATACATCCCACAGTGGAAGAGTAGGTGAAGAGAATTTTTGTTCTCTTAAACTCAAATGCAGATTTCCACTGTTTATTCCTTGTGAGAGGAGAGGAGGCAACACTGTCAGTGATGCTGGGGATGGGACATCATCTCTTGTGTCTGTCCAGGTACTCCCAGCTCATCAGCTACCACAAGAAATAATGAATCCCAAACACAGAGCCCAAGACATGCACATTATTTCACACAATTTTAATATAACTCTGTGTGATAATATAAGGATTCCTTCTGCAGTTTCAGAAAACAGGAGGAAGCAATCTAACAGCTCCCCAAAAGCAGATCACTGTCTCTGCTTTCCCACCCCTACCAGCTGTACCAGCTCTGGCATCTTCTGCAAGTCATATTAAAGTTCACACATAATGCTGCAAAGTAGTGGTGAGTTAAGGGCAGAATTTCAGAGAAGTGCTCCAGACTTCAAGCCAGACTGTTGATTGTTTACCAGCACTTTCACACCCACAAAACAGGATCACAGAAGAAAAGTTCAAATAGATAATGAGGAGGGCTTTGAACCCATATCCAGCACTTTGAGTATCAGACAACATGGAAGAAGGGTTGAGAAAAGGCCTCTGAGCTGCAATTTAAGCAACAGCTTCTCCTGGATGAAGATGCTGCTGATGGTCTGGCAGTCTCACCTGACTTCTCCAGGCAAAGCTGCTTTCAGTCAATGCACAAAAGTGACCATTTCACCAGCAGCCATATGCAAACATCACACAGATCTCATGAGCTACAGAATGTCTCTCTCAAGAGGAGCAAGCCAAGCAATCAGCCTCAGAATAATCAGACTGAGCAAAAGTCTGCACTGAGGTACGACAGAAGCCAGAAGCAGCAGGGAGCTTGCCAGGGGATGGTGCTGAGCTCAGCTGGCAGCTGCCAGACACCCATTTCCACAGAAGGGATGGCTTCTTGCATGATGCAGATCAGAGTTTGGGAAGTGGAGGATGAAAAGAACCTAAATCAAAGATCTGACTGACAAAAAACTTAAAAGATGAGGTCAAGCACAGTTTAGTGAGGAAAGTATTTTGCCTGGAGAATTAAAGCAGAGCCAGACAAGCTGCAATATACTACTCTCTAAAAAAATCAGTTTGTTCAGGCGCCCCAGCTGACTTTCTTAAAACCAACCAAGCAGCAGGTTCTTCCACAAGCAATGCAAGCAAATATTTTATTTGAAAAAGGTGCTCAGAGGCCTCCACTCATTCATTACTCAAAGACATTTTGAAGGTGGGGCAGAAAACTAGTTTGTCATTAAGAGGAAATCAAGTACCCAACAAATAAAAGACAAGAGGTTTATCAGATCCTCTCACCACAGAGGTGAACTAAACATCAAGGCTGGCTGTCCTCTTGCCTTAGGACTTTGATAGAAACAAAGACAGAGAATTTCATGAGAAATTCCCACATCAAAAGTATGTGTGGCATGTTCTACTTTTTCTGCTGGACTGACCTCAGATATTCAGTCATCTCAGTGGCCTTTGTCACCATAGATGCCACTAAGCAAACAAATTCTGCTTTAGTAGAAATGTAACTTAACCACAGCTGCCAAGCTCATGACGGCATCTCACTGTAGAACTATAAAGGTATTTCATTTTGTCCTTTTGTCCCCTTGGTAGAGATTTCTGAAGATCATTAATTGGAGAGAGTTCTGAAGAACATCAATCATATAGCACACAACAGTGCACAAGTGACACCTGAGATGGTTTCAGCCATGCTAAGAAGCCAGATGTGAGGCACACACAGGTACAACACCTCACTGCACTCAGGGACATGGGGAGCCACAGCACTTGGGACAGACACTGCTGCCACAAGCCTCAAAACTCTGTATGGAAAACTTTTTTCTTCAGTTCTTCAATTCTTCAATTCTTTAATATTAATTCAGAAGGGGAGGGGTTTAAAACATGAACATCAGAGGGTATTAAAATTATTTTTCTCAGGAATACACAGAGCACTTCAGTAGGGCATCATTCTA
The DNA here is from genome assembly GCF_049639895.1 of Pseudopodoces humilis. Classification (NCBI taxonomy): domain Eukaryota; kingdom Metazoa; phylum Chordata; class Aves; order Passeriformes; family Paridae; genus Pseudopodoces; species Pseudopodoces humilis. Next base: position 6,501,104 of record NC_142215.1, on the reverse strand, counting down.
TATGAACACATAAGCGGGGTAGGGGAGGGAATATTACAAGCATTATCCCTTTCTTCAGTTTTAGATTAAAGCAGGACGAACTGGGAAATTTTCAGGAGTAGTTCATTCATTAACAAAGGAGGACCCACTGTACCCAAACCCCAGGTTATATTAAGAGAGGGTCAATGCATTCTTTCTGAGGCTTTTGAAGTTCATAATTCATTAAGCTGCATAACATTTTGCCTTGGGAGTGGGAGCTCTCATCTCTATCAAAAAGTCTCCTTGAGAAACTCTGCAGGTTACACAGCTCCTAAGTGGCAGTTTAGACAAGAGACTCCATCCACAGACCTGATTAAAGACCAAAGTCAATGGCAGCATTTTTATCAATTAAGTGTTTGCCCTCTCATGCAATCACCAGTTATGACACATTTGGGTTTGTCACTCCAAATAACATGGGCACACCTTAGACAAACCATGCAGAGGAGGAGTGCTGTGATTTAAAACAAGTTTGTTCCTTTTAATCTAAAAAGAAAAAGGAAAAAAAGTTTGCAGCAATACATCATGCTTCTCCAGCTGCTAATCTTTTCCATTTCACACCCACTGATCATTATCACCATGAAAAAACATTCCCGTCTTAAAGGCAGATCTAAGGTTGTAACCTTGGCTGCAATCAAGAGTAGATGAGCTTAATGTTTCCCAATGTATTCCCTGCATGTCACCCCAGTGCTTTTCCAAAACATCCATACCCAAACACTGCTCTCAGGTCACTTTTCTAAAATCAAAGCCCCAAACCAACATTGATTTCAGAGATGTAGGAGATACGACTGAGTTACAAAAATGATCAATAATTCTATAGAGACCTCACAGCCACCAGAGGCTGAAATCAGAAGCCACACACATCACTTGAAGGGAGATTTTCAGGACATCATGCAGCTGAAGACACAACCTTGATTATTCCTTCGTGTGTACTCCATATTTATTAAAGTTTGGGTAGAAATAAGGACATGGCTTGTGAGCCTTGATCTTTTTGTAATTAAATCTCCTGCTGAATAATCTGCTGGACTCCCAGTCAAAGATAGTGTTTCCAAAAAGATCAACACTTCACAAACAAAACACTCTGCCATAGATGCTAGCAACAGTGGAGTTTAAGTGACTAATGCAAACAATTTAATCTATAAACAGAATTAATGATTCACAACAATAAAAAGGTCATCTAATAATAAACTTCCATTGTTTAGAGCATTGTTAATTGTTTTTTTTCATACCCCTAGATGATCTGGATATTCCAGTACAACAGTGACAAGAGCCAGGAAGTACCTTACAATGCTGAAGCTGAAATTTTGACTTTTGGTGGTATGGAGATACAACTTTTATAAAAAGATGACAATCACTGAGGTCACTGCAAGCACTTAAAAAAACAAACAAAACTGAAGTTCATGACTTCTCACCTCCCATCCTCCTGTTCCACCCCAGCCCTGCCAGCAAACAGAACAGCTTGGTCCTTCAGCTTTGAGAGCCTGGGCTCCCTGAGCACCAAGTCCCAGGCAGATCACAAATAAGGTCTGAAACCCTCATCCACTACTCTGTGCCCAGTAAGAATCCCCATACCAACAGGACGGCACTGAAATACAAGAGGGATGTGAGTAAAGTCAGTTTTGGATTTAATCCAGTGTCAATCAATAAAGATGTTCCCAACTGCAGTCTGAGGCAGATAACCAAAGGACTGCCTGGCCACATGCACTTTTTTTTGCAGCTGAAGAAATCAATGCATCTTAAAGAAGAGGGTTTGAACATTTTTATTTCAAATTCACCCCACAATATTCAGCCACAGGCTCTTCTAAATCCCACTGCCCTTTCTAAACACAATTCCATGCTGGCAAGCTGTAGGGCTGGGGGATCTGCCTGCCCTCCAGCCCACGTGAGCACCGGCACGGCGCTATCGCACCCGAGCTAAACTGGGGAACACTTCCCTGCCCTATCTCTCCTGGCACCCGCTCCTCAGCCCCATGACTGCGCTGCTGGGAGCAGCTCCCAGCTGCAGGGCCAGGGAGCTCCTTAAACAGCTCGTCAGAGGAGGTGCCAGCAGCTCTGGGTGACACATCCAATGCTCCTGGGGGACAGGAGCCAGCTGTTTGCAGAGCAACGGCTGAGCAGCTGTCCCAGTCCAAACCTGCAGCAAGGCTCAGCTCCAGTTCCTGGCAACCTCATCAACAAGGAAACAATCAGGCAAGGCATAAATGAGACACTGAATCACAAAACCACGACACTCATTATTACAGGATGTGTTTTCCACCTTATTTCTTAATCTTCACACTTACAGAGGCCAGTAATCTCATTACAGGCCGTGACCTCTCAGTGGTCCCAAGCTCTGCAGAGGCAGGACAGATGATTTTTACAGAAGAGGTAAATAAAAGTTCAAGCAGCCAAAAGAAAGTAGCAAGAAGGATACAACAGGTGGTCTTCCTTCCTTTTATGCACACTGATTTGGGTAATACAAGAATCTCTATCCCTCTATTGGTGTGTATGTGGAAATACCATTTTTTCCATCACCCAGAAAACTTTGGCCCCAAGTACACTGGACATCTCAGCTTCTCAAACCCCTCTTTTTAATTATGAAGTATTAATCTGGTAATTATCAGATAAGATAAAATAAGCTCTAGCTCTCTAACCAGCTTCCAGAAACTGGAGACATAATTTTTTACTTTCTCCTCCTAAAAGGAGCTCAGTAATGCTGCTGATGAAAACAGCATGATGATCTAATGGATCTTTCAGGATGAAACTCATGTCAGATTTAGTAAAATGATAAACAAAATTGCATAATCCTTAATCTAAGGTATTAGCTTAAAAGAGAAAAGAATATAAAATATGCAAAGGTGTCAAAAACAAAAGGGTCAAGTGTGGGAGAAGCATGTTCTCCTGAAAGTAGACAAACATAGGGAAATCCTCTGACATGTCAGTATTACCTGTTATTTCCAGTCATTTACAGATATGAAATTCCTTATGTAGGAATTAACAGGATACTGTTCTCAGTAATTTGAAAACAAGATCTAGGAGCCTATATGTGAAAAATGGAGTTGCCATCACACTAAAGAAAGAATGTGGTGAGGTTTTTTATTCACCTCCCAGCGGCCAGGCCACAAGACTGCTATGTCTTTCTTTAGAAAAGCAGAAATACCAGGAAGATACCCTTTTTTTGTGTTCTGCTGGCGCCTAACAACTCTCAGATAACTGTCAATTAGCAACACATGGAAAACAAAACTGATCTTAAAATGTACAAAGCATTTATACTGAGAGCAAACAGAAAGACTAAATCTTGATCTTTCAAATTTCCTCAAGCTACCAACAAATTTGTTTGTTTTGAAAGGGAGCTGATTTGTGTATACACCTGGCCAGGGGAGGAGGAGAGAAAAGGAAGTCACTGATGTATTAATAATGTAATTTATTTGCTCTGCAAAGAAATGCTATACCAAGTGCCATATAATCATTATTTTACACCAGGCCACATTTGACCTCAGCCCAGTTCTCTATCACGTGGGGATGAGGACTTCTAAGTGTACCACTTCAGTATTACATATTCAATAAAACCCCATACAAAACAGTGGGAAAATAAACTAATTCGGTTGATAAGCCTGAGAAAACAAAGCCTCAGATTAGCAAAGTCATACACTGTTCAAATGACATGAGAATAATTTTGTTCTGCAGTACACCATTCATGTGATTCTACTGCAGCAATTTCATCATATATTTGCACAGAAGTTCCATTCCCTCAATGTGCCCTAAGTTTAAATGAAGTTTCTTCAAAGTCAAGGTATATTCAGCAGACCTGAGATTTAACAAAATTCAGGCAACATTTAGTTTCAAAATTCAGGATATGGTGTACTCCTGGAAAGCCACTCTCACAAAATCAGGTCACACTATGTAGTATTTTAATCTTGCTTCAAGCACAGACTTCGGACAGTGGGTAGAGAATAAATTCCAATGCAAACTTCTAGCTGGTAATTAAAGGTAGGCAAAATTTAAAGCCTCCATGGCATTAATGGTCAATATGATCCATTATTCACAACATTCAACACCCTCCAAGATACAGGTCTATCACCAGTCCTGATTGTCTCTCCTTCCTTCCCCTAAAAAGCCGTATTTGCAAGCAATATTCCCTTCAAATTTTCCATCCTCCCATCCAGCTCTGCCCTGGCTGGCGAGGTCTGTGGGCAGGACCATGAGCTCCAGCAGCTCAGCCTGCTCCCAGCACGGCAAGGCAATGCAGGAAGCAAACAGTTACAGACCTGGCTGGCAGCTTTGGCACAGATTTACCACACGCTCACACACCCCCGCACATCCAGGTCTAATTTGACAGTGCCCATGTTCTCCAACAAAGCTGCTATTCAAGAGCCAGGGGAAGCTTGTTCCTTATTAATGGAGCCATGGAGGTTACGAGCTCTGAGAGGCTGACGTAAGCCATACCCTGCTGCAGCCCAGCCCTTTGCTGTCTCCAGCTCCCTGCCACGTTTTAAACTCCAAACAGAAAAATATTATCACAGTGAGCAAGCCCTGCACACTTGGCATGCCCTGTTTTCCACACAAGCAATTTCTTCTCACCACATCCAGTCACGAGCACAGCCATGCACCCCAGCACACTTTGGGGAGGAAAAACAAAAGTGGGGGGTACCTGCACAGAGACAGCATTACGTGCCTCAAAACCTACTTAAAAACCTACTTAAAACAGTGCTGGAAACCACAGGAGCTCTGTGACTTACCTGAGAGTGTTACCACTGAGCATTTGCAACTGAATTAATACAAATAAACTCCTTAGGGACCAAAGAGAAAAGAAGCAGCATCTCCAAAAAGCTGATGGGAAGTGTTTTTTGTGAATAGTAGGAGAGGAAAAGAAGTGTTTTAATTGGTACTCACATACAATGGAGCTTGCTGTGGATTAAGTTTCATGACCTCAGAACACTGAAACAAAAAAGAAAAAGCAAGTTTAAGCTATTTTTCATAAAATTGTAGGTACTTCTAAACCAGTTGCTTTAGCACTCACATATTCCTTTTTCCAATGAGCACTTTTTCTCTTCCCCTTCATGACCATCTCTGTTCATCTTTCCTCCTAGCAATCCTCTCTTCATATCTGCCTTTTATGACAATTATCATTCCTAAATTGAAACCCTTCCACCAATTCCTTCGTTCCCCCATGAAAAATAATTTATAAGTATTTGTAGTTCTCTCTGCTGCTCAAGAAATCTAACTACTACCTTGTCCAAGGTAATCTGGTGTAATTTTTTACGCCTTTCACTGGATTATTTGTTGAAAAAACATTTCAAAACTACATAGAAAATAAACTATCAAAAATGCTCTGAAGGAAAAACTTACAGAATATATGATGCTCACAGTTCTGCATTAGCATTTTTCATAATCAAATTCTACCATTACCCATTCTGCAAAAGCTATTTTAGTCAAGAATCTTTCCTCTTCCCAGTTTGTCCCTGAAATTTCTCTATAACCTGGTGAAAGTTTCTTATATTGAGCTTTGAATCAGCTGAACCAGAATTTCTCTTGCATTAGTTCCTCCACTCCAGCAGAAAATATTCACTCTAAACAAAAGCTCTAAGTTTTCATTTAATGTGTGTATTAAGAGATCCAGGATCCTAAGATGAAGGAATGCAAAACAATTAAAAATGGAATTTCTGCTGTTACTCATGTCTGCAGAACTGGTAATGCTCTGCAAATACTTCAAGCCCTTTGTAAAATAGATGAAATACCACTCTGCTTTTCACACAAAAAATGTGGGATCTTGTTCATACTTTGCTCCTTTCCAAATCCCACAGTTTGCCTTTAGTGAGACAGAAATTAAACCACAGTCTAAATTCTCTTAGCTGATTCCAGCTAGCCTTGCTCCCTCACATGCTCTTTTTATTTTACATGTTTTTGTGCCAGTTGCTTTAAAATACCAGAGCAACCTGCCAAGCTTGTGCATCAAAACAGCCCCTCTGCAAAAGGTCCTCTGAGGCAGCCAGTGGATGGACAAGTATTCTGTAAAAGTTTTAAATCCAGTCCAATTCATACCTATTTTCAACCTTGAGATTCCCTTTCACACAGCAAGAACACCCCAAAATGTTTATGCCTGATAGTTTTCACTGTATTTTCAGCTCTTAAAAAACTTACTGAGGAAAAGAAGGGATTAGTAGCACTAGCTGCCATTTGGGCAGGTGAGCTCCAACAACAGCTCTGCAAACAATATTCACTTGTGTCCTATACCATGCCTCTGGTAGTTCCAGTCCTCCTGAGGGCTCAAAATGAAAAAGACACAAAACCAAAAAATGCACAAACCCTGCTAATCTACCTCATGACCAACCTGAGCCTTTATCTCCTGTTCTGAACCTGGGTGTCCTGAACAGGAGCATAAAAACATGACCTAGACAAGAGCACTTATTGTATCTTATAGAAATCAAACCATGCTCAGAAAAAAAACCCAAGCTTTCAAGTTTACCTCACATATGGATTTTTGGAATTTCTCATTGCTATAGACTAATTCCTAGTGAATTCAAATTCATGACAGTTTTTGCTGGGTTCTTTTCTGGCAAGACAAGTGCACAGTAGCAGCAGTGAAATAAAGTGACACTGCTGAACACTGGGTCTTGTCAAAAAATTGTGGGAATACTTCCTGCAGGAAGATTTCCCCCCTGTTATCTTACTAGTTGGCCCTTACATCAGTCACTTAAAGTGACTCCTTGGTTCATAATGCACATGTCATTCCAATTTTTCTAAGGATGCAAACTTAATTTGCAAGGAGCCAGGCAGGTTTGGAAGATATTTTATCTTGTTAGGAAGTTCTTTGGCAAAAACACAGGAGAAAAACTGAGTGACAGATTAGCCTGAATGACTACTCTGCATCAACAAGGGACTAAATTTAGGTTTCTAGACAAGTGAATTTCTCCAACCAAAGGAAAGGCAGGGAGCAGCCTCTGAAAAACTTTAAAGACCTTTAATCCAGTAAGAGGAGAAAAAAACAAAAGGCAGATCATACTGGTCATAACCAAGCCAAGATACATAGGGATCCTAATACAGTCAACAAATCGGACTACTTCAAGCATAAAAATGAGGAGGGAAAAAAAAAAAAACAACAAGAAGCTAAACTTTGTTTTCTCCTGTTATTTAGAGGAGCACATCCTTCCAGCCAATGCCTGCTCGGAGCCCCAGAAAGCCATTTCTATCTTTTTTGGCCAGGAAGAACTTGCTGTACCAGATGCAGAAGAATGCAGTGAGAGTAACTGGCCCTACTGTGAGATCAGGATCTGGACTGCACATGAACTGCCTTGGAAGCCAAACTAACAAGAACAGGTAAATATAAATCCCACCTCCCTTGCCCAGCTCCCACCCAGCACCCCCATGGCAGCCCACAGATTCTGTACCAGTGGCAGCTGCCTGGACTTAAAACATTTATGGTATTTCTCACAAATATCTAAATCTTTTCAATTTCAGTGGCTGGGAGGTTTATCACAAGCTCCATATACATCCAGACAATTACACTGCAAGGTTTCTAGAATTATATTAGGTTTTCTACCTCAGGATAACACACTGAAATCCCTTGCATTTGCAAATTGGAAAGTAGGACATCAAATGAAAATCCAGGTTCAAACTCTTCAAGACAGCAGTAGTTTTAGACATTATAATGATCTGCAGATGCCAGTAAAATAAAAAGCTAATGGAGCCTCCTCAAAATGGGACAGATACCTTTCTGCTCTGTTAAGCACTGAAGAATTAATACAGTAAGTTTTATTAATGTCTCTTCTAGAGAACTTCTGTGTTATTTCACACAAAATTTCATGGATGAGGATAAATAACTGCTCTTCATTTCTCTGGCTATGGTAACATATGTCAGGGAAAGAAAGGAAGAACAATCATTTATTTGCTTTACTGTGGTTCCAAACCTCATCCAGAATTAGGGCCCCACTGGTTAGATGCTGTAAAAATGTCAGTGCAAACGAAGTTTCTGCCCTGAAGAGTTTACAAATAAGCACAGGCAGCAGGAAGGGATACAAACCCCATGTGCCAAAGCAATAAACCCTCTTCATCCACTACTCCCAGCTACCACTTAATTTGGCTACAATTAGGTGGTTTATTCTTCTAGGCATCATAGGCAAAGTGTGTATCGTGTGGACAAATCTGACAGGAAGGTCAACGTTCCTCCAGGCCAACCCATCCCACACACAATCTGTCAGGCTGAAGAACTTTGAATACCATGTAGACAGGAATGCCAAAATGCCTTTTCCATTTTCCCATCATATCCCCTTCAGGATTGCTCTTTTTGGCAATGGGCTTACATCAAATGCAGGTTTCACTGCCCAGCTTCTGTGAGCTCCCCAGCATCCACTCCTGGCTGCCTGGCTCCATATGAAGTGTATGTAAGAAAGGAAACACACTGACACTCTCAAGAGATGTCCATTAATGAATTTATATTGATTTTTATTTTTTTTATCAGAAAGAAGATCTACAGAATGGGCAGAAACAAAAACGATCACTCTTGCCTCCAACAACTGAGCAGAACTGCAACAACCAGGAGGATGAGGGGTATTTAATCCATGTGGCACAGCTGGGAAGGCCTACCTACCCCTTTCCCTTTCCTTCATGCACTAAATAAATTTCAATTGTAAATTCTTGAGTTTTTTCAAGCTTTTTGAGTTCAGTTTTTAGGTATTTTAAGTAAACTTCAGTTAGGCACATACTTCAAGTTTAAGCTTTGCTGAAATTTATCTGAATCTCAGCACCTGACCTTTTCATTTATCATTTTAACATTTGATTTTTAGAAACATTGATCCTTATTTGCAAAGCTTTACCCATGCACTCTCAGCTGTACCAAAGAGAAAAAACCAAACCCCGAAGAAAACCTAACCCAATCTTAACCATAAAGAGCTTGTGGTTGCAAGCAAGAAAGAACAGCCAAAAAACACATGAAGAATCTGATGGTTACAGATGGCATGGAAAGCATTGCAGTAGATAAACAGAAATGCACAGAAAGCAGGATGGCTTTCCAGCTGTGTGTGTCACAGCATCACTGGGATCAAAGCCAAAGGAGGATTCACTTTTTTTTTTTTAATGCAACAGAATTTACTTTTTACAGAATTGACATTCCATAACATTGGTCTGAAGAGACTAAACTTTGATTTCAAGGTTCTGGAGCAACACTTCACCAGGTAGCCAAACTACATATAGTCTATAGAATTTAGGAAAGCACTGTTGATGCTGGTTATCTGTAAGAGAGCAAGAGAAATAGAATTTATTTTATATATTTCTTTTAACAGGGGCACCAAAAACCCACACTGGGGCAACCTGCCTTATAGGCAACCCCAACCCTTTCGGCAAATAGCCCAGAAGTTGTAAAAGTGTTTAAAGAAATCCCAGGATTTCCTGGGAGCACACATTCACCTCCCTTGCTGAGCTGCATCGCTTCCTTCTATACGGCTACACTACAAAAAATAAAACCAAGATTCCAAAACCACATCACTTCTCATTCAACAAAGTACAGTGTCCTCAAGGGCACTCCTCCACACTCTGGTTGTACAAAATGTTAATTTATGAAGTACTTGGAAATATCAAGAAGATTGGGTTTCAGGCCCTACAGAGCTGCTGCTCTAAACTACACAAGATAAATAAAGATGGGGAAGTGGTAAGGGGAGCAGAGAGGAGACCAACTGCCCATATACAGAGGAATTCCTGCTGGAACCATGATTTCATGCAAGGAGAACTAAAATAGCAATGTCTTTCATAAGTTTATTGTTCTCCCCTAGTGTCAGGGGAATTGCTAAACTGGAATATTCCCCTTTTCTTCTGAGTGGTATATGACCTTTATTGTGTTGTATTACCCATCATCAGTCTCCTCATTTTTTTGTTATAACACAATTATTTGAAAAATTGCTGGTTTGTTTTTTTTTTTTCACCTGTGGCAAAAACTCTCAAAATGGAAAGACACAATGACTTGATATTGGTTTTATTACTTATATTTTCTTGTGTGGTCTTTTTCCTGGGTATATTCCTGCAAAGTTGAAACCTGCAGTAAGTTACTCTCACCTTGTGGTATCAGGCAAGACATGGGTTTGTTCACACACTCTGTTCCACAAGTTTCATTCAACACTGAATGAACACCAGAACTCACCATTCATAAAATGAATGGGCTTTCTAATCAGTGTACTACTGCCCCGTCCTTAGAACCCATGTGAAAGGAGACTGAAAAAAACCAGGACAAAACCTACAAACAGCTTTGACAGGAAAAATAAACCCACAGCTCAGCTCTTCAAGAATATGCATGGAGAAATTTGTATAAATAGACTAGCTGCAATTGCAGTGACTAAAATAAACCCTAAGACAAGTACCATAACACCAAATGCAGAACAACTGTCTCTGTAGCTCTAATAATGCATGATTTTGTATATCTGGTCAGAGATGGGAGGCTGAAAGCATTAGGAGAAGTAACCCATCCCAAATTTATTTAGCAGACACCCAGGGAAGTGATACCACCAGCAAAAGTCACTGACCCTGGAAAGGAGAGGAGGTGAGGAAACAAGAAACCACATCTCAAACACACAGCAGCAAACAAGTTGCCAGCATATTGCAGCACTGTGTTTAGTATCACAGCTGAGCCTAGAACTACAAAACTTCCAAATACTTGTGTACAATCATCTGAATTTATGTAACTCACTGAACATGATGTTTTCTCACTAAATGGATTGCTTAGGAATAAAAATACATCCTTCATACAGCATTTCCACAGGTGATGCTGCTTCCTAGCTGTGTCCTGTCTACAAACAAAAACATATGCTGCCATTCAACTACAGATGAAACAGGAGTTTCCTTCAGGTACAAGGGACGAGAAGGAGGTTTAAAAGATGTTTTGTGTTGGTCTGGCTCTACCATCACTGTCCTCCAAAAGCACAGAGCAAGCCAGCCTCAGGAAAACCAGACAAGACAGAGATTCTGTTACAGAAAGAGAAGAAACTTCACAAAAGTTTAGAAAAAAAGAATTTAAATAATATATATATAATTGCAAAATCTGCCTAAAATCTGTTGTATTTTTTCTTTACTGAGTTGGGAACCATAGTCCTGTGGCCTGAATACACAAGAGCCCACCAAGCAGCAGTGGGGGAGTTGTAGAGCTGAGCTATTGCAGAGGGGCTGGAGCCTCACTGCAACACAAGCTAACAGAGCGTCACTGATTTAATTGACTGATGATTTAATAAAATGCCCTGGATATAGATTAACTTGCTTTGCTTAATGTAGCTCAGCTTCCTGGCAGCAGGAACTGGCACAGCACTGTTCCTGGGCTGGGAGCTGGACTGCCCAGGGGCACCCACCCCCTGCTCACACCACTTGCTTCACCCAAACCTTTCCCATTACCTTTCCCAAAATAAAGAAGTGTAACACAAAGCTAAGATACAGGCAAGCAGATACACACACACATAAAAAAATAAGCTTAAGCCTTATCCATACTGTAGTAAGTCCCTAACTCAGCTCTGCCAGCCCTGTCTTACTCCAGAGAGTAATACCTAGCCAAATACCCTTAGTCTCAACATTAAGTTTCTTCTTTTGGACCATTTAAATCTCGTAATTGTCAAAAAAAATCATCAGCTGGATTACTTAATTCCTGCCCAAATCTTGGGAAGATATGAAGCAGTGGAGGGTTAACAAAAGCAGCACTTTCCCCATGAAGTGGAAGGCAGAGATCCCTCTCAAGTGTTTCCCTGCTCCATCCCTTCGCCTATTAGTAGGTACAAAAAACTAACCTATAAAACTCAAACCACAGCAGCTATCTCTTTACAGTTCATATGCCCAATTTCAAATTAAGAAAGATACTGTAAAAGCTGCAAAAACAGAGAGTAAAAAAGGATTATTAGCCAGCTCTAATTATACAAACTGATCTCATCTTCTTGTCATAAGCCTCTTTCCTGTTTCCGGAATCTATTTGTGCTACAGAAAGACCAGCCTTTTGTAAATGTCCATGGGTCATCAACACAGGGTGATTAATTTCCCATTTTACAGTACACACATACTGTCAAGCAATTCACTTGTAATCCAATATAACCCTGCCCTCACTTGTAAATTTTTTCCTCTAACATATTACAAAAGACAAACAGTACTTAAGATACCGATTTGTAAAATCCAAACATTTCAAAAGGAGGCATCATGCTTCTATAATAAAATAAAAATCACAGACCACATCTTCAGTTCAAGTAGCTACATCCTAATAAAGTTAAGACCTAACAGTCGACTTGAATTAAAGAGCAGCATGTACGCAAAAGCACACATATGTTTATACTCAAATTAAGTCCTCCAACAGGTTCTGGAGCAGCTGTTTCACGTATGCATGAGACTTTTATCTCAGGCTCAAAATTTAACTTCCAGAAATCCTTAGCAGACATTCTAGCTGCCTCCTCAAGTGAGCAAAATCCAGTTTATACCTTCCTACACACTTTGTTGTTTCAATACACGTTTTGGCAGTAAACTGTGGGGAAGCTCTCAGTGACAACCAGCTCATGTTTGTATGGATGATTCTTGACTTTGGGGGTTTAACCAGGACCTTCATGGAAATCCCCAGGCATCAAACTGAAGCATCATGAAAGTTACTGGGTATCTCTGAAAACAGAGATGCATTATATGGGACGAGGTAAAGAATGGAAGGAGGCAAGAACAGGCTTTGGGGAGCATTTCACCCCAGTGCATAAAAGGATAAACACAGTGGAGAGCCATCAACAGAAAAGAGATGCCTACAGCCTTACATATGCAGTGGGAGAGAGCAAAGCCTCTAACTATTGATTCCTACATTTCTTGACTACCTCCTAAAACCTTCTCCACTTTACTATTCTCTGACTCTCAAGGCTGTGCTGTTTTAGGAACTATGCTGAGCAATGATGGTTTCAGGAATATAAACAACATCCCCAAGCCCTAGAGCTGAGCAGTAAGGCCCTGCTCCTCACTGTGCTTCCCAAACCACAGCATTGTACTGCATTCCCAAAAACACAGCCTTGCAGCAGAAAACAATCCATGATGCCCAAAACACCACACACACTTTAATGATGACAAATATTAAATATTTCCTAGTATTTACAAACCAGGTGGTTACACAATGAGTATTTTAATAAAGGCATGCGCCAACCTTAACTCTCCACAGCAGAGAGTTCTAGCCACAGGTCGAGTTGGAAAAAAATAGCATCAAGTCCAAGATGCAAGACATGTTTCCACACTTGCATTTTGGTCTAAGAAGCTTCAGTGCCCAACATTTTAATGTGCTTTTCTTCTCTGACGAATACATCAGACTCATTTCTCCCTTTAGGCTCCATTTTGCAAATGCTGCCATTGTGGCCCCAGGCACCACAGACTTACTCAGGAAAAGGCTGGCTGACACTTTACTGCAGAAGAGGAAAATTTCATCAGAAACTTCAGGTTTCCTACAGGAGTACCTGTGCTAACCTCACTCCCTGTGGCACAGCATGACCACATCTGACACTGCAGAATTACAAATTGTTTCTTCATAATTGCTCCTCTCCTTTCAACTCACACAACTATGGGAAAATGTTCTTCTCTAAACATATACTTTAGGCAGTGAGAGAACATGCTCATTTTGCTGAAACATCCTTTCTGAGGCACAACAGGCCCAAAAAATGCACATCATTCACTCAGCAACTGCAAGGATGGAGTCACTTGGTGTGGCATTCCCTGCAAGGAAAATGAGAGCTCTGTTCCCAGGACACTTTATTGCACTGGGAATATCCCACAGAAAGTAAAACCCCAAGCAACAGAAAATATTACAACCCTAGCCCAGAAAAGAGAGAACGCTCACTCAAGCCCCATTTTTAAATAAATTAAAGCATCAAATAATGAAAATCCAAGCAAGCACAGTTTGTATCCAGTTCCACTAACCCACCTCCTGCACCTGAGCCTTTCTGCAGCACATTTATATGCAAAACCCCACATTTTGCAGACACCTAAAACTGTTTCTTTCCACTGCCTTTACAAAGTGACCTTTCAGGCTGGTCTCTGAGGAAATGAACGGGTTAAGTGCCCAAAGGTCCCAGCCTCCCCAGTAAATCATTTATTACCCAAGCTTGGGGACAAGGAGCTCTGCAGAAGCAAGAGCCCACGCTGTGCAGCTGTTCCCAGCCAGGCAACTCTCCACAATTATGTTATAACACAGGATTAAGCTCAGGGAGTGGAAATCCGTCCCTTCACTGCTGAAGGCTTTTTTCTTTTTTTCAAGTTATGCAGCTATTTTAAATGTTACAGAGCTCATTAACATGAAGTTCATTAAGCAGTAACCACTTTATGAATGAAATGAAAAGATTGTCATTATAAGCACAATTATGGAAATACTAGACCAGCAGGTAGAAAAAGGAAAGGGTATGAGAATGCTGCTCCTGAACTCCAAATTAGCCTTTCTTTTTTTCCCAGGTCCTTCAGAAGAGGCACACCCAGAAATCAGACATGAGGCACAGGCTGGTTCCCAGGCAGGACTTCAGGTGAGCAACTTGCTGCCTGTGCTGGGCCTCCACAGAGATTTCACTGCTGCGGCTGAGTACAAAAAGTCATCCCCCTTGGTCATGCCCAGAAAGGCTCTGGAATCTTCCTCAACAGTGAGCACTGCTTGCTGCAACTCACCACACTCCCCAAATTAGCAGAAAGCTAAGAAATACTATGACAAATCAAGCCACAAATTGCTTCTCTGCAGCTGGTGTCGTGCATTCCTCCTTTAAACATGATGAACTCGGAGGATAGCTCTCAGCAAGCCTCTTATTCGTTCCTGATAAAGCAGGTTCCATTCACAATCATGCCAAGGACTTCATTTCTTAAGGTCTGAAAATAGGTATAATTCCACTGCTCAACCCCACCGAAAAAAGGAAAACCCAAATAATTAAAATACATACTTGTCTCTCTACAAGTAACAATGGTTTATGATTAATCCACCCAGCTGTTGCCACAGCTCAGTAACACCAAACGATTTGGACTCAGTCTCGTTGAAGTGCTGGTCTTGTAGGCAAGACCATGGAAAATATGAGGCACTGCAGAAGGTAAACAGGTTAGGGACAGCAGGAGGAGAAAAGAGGCAGCTTGCCGAGGTTTTCCTCCCTCCCTCTCTCCCTTGACAGAGCTCACACATGGCAAGCGCCCATTTCCAGGCAAGACTCTGGCAGTTTCTTTGCTTCGGGCTAACAGTTTTTACCCATTCAAGTCTTTTTGGAGAGAAAGGGTGTAACTCCATGAGTCAAAACAGCTCCTGTCAGTATTGCAATAACCATATACTCGCTTTTTGGTCAGATCCATCCTGTGATCTGGTTCACCACACCAAGAAGCTGGTGTTAGCTGAACAACAAACCCAGAAGGCTCAAGAACACGACTGCTCGGGGGCAGACAGACCGACAGCCGCTGTGCCGACCAGGAGGCACCTCGGCTCTGATCCCGGCCGGCTCCCGTGGAAATCCTGGGGCTGTAACCATATGCCTGCCCCAGGGACATGAAAGCCGTATCTTAAAATATTAGGGGAAAACAGCTGATGTTTAAAGTGTTAAGTGCTATTTTATACCATTTAGTCTGCTTGATACAGGAGGTAACACCACATATCCCTTTTCTACTTCCACCACAAAGAGATTGTATTTTATGGCAAAATAACTTGTTGAATTGGTTTATATCATTTTAACTGCTTTGATATCAGCATCCCCTCCTCCTGTCAAGGCTGTTTTACAAAAGGCTTGACATGGACAAACCCATTCTCCCAAACTCCTCTTCTCAATCCTGGAGTATACCTGAAAGAGCTGCCAAAACATTTAACCTTACTTTAACTGCATGAAGCAGTACAGGTGGCTTCAAGATGTTCTTCAGGTCGTTCCCACACCGAGCAGGGAGAAGTAGGGCAGGTCACAACACTCAGCTCCTGGAAAGGGGAAGAAGAAGAAGGAGTCAACAGGTGCAAAGGCCAGCATGGCTGAGAGCAGTTCCAACACCCAAACTGGCACTGCAACAGCTCCACCAAGGGGGAAACCATCCTCTCCCTTGCTAGCCATGTGGGAGGCATGTGTTGCTTCCTGCAGCAGTCTCATGTGGTTCCATGAACACACACAGGACAATGGTCACATTATGGATAGGGCTATTTATAGACACACATGGGCATCTGCCACCACCTAAGAATAACTTCACTGCTGCGCTGTATTTGCTGCTGTCCTGCTATTTGGTTTATCCCCAAAGCTGCTGATCTGCTGTCCATTGCTGTATCCCAAACAACTAAGCTGGCCTTAAGTCCTTTGCATCCATCAACACAGCCTCTCTCAGACAGACTTCATCAAACTCTTTATGGACTCCTTTATACCAAGGTGTTTTAACAAGAACAAAGGTAGATGATGGCACATGGTGAC
This sequence comes from Pseudopodoces humilis, assembly GCF_049639895.1. Taxonomy (NCBI): domain Eukaryota; kingdom Metazoa; phylum Chordata; class Aves; order Passeriformes; family Paridae; genus Pseudopodoces; species Pseudopodoces humilis. The sequence continues at coordinate 6,484,740 of NC_142215.1, read as the reverse complement.
CAGCAGATGAAGCCCAAATCTACCAAGACGTCTCTGCCAAACCCTTCTGGGTTGCCTGCACTTTTCCACAGGTTGCTTTCCTGCTCTGGGGCAAAATCTACACAGTAGATTCATCCACAGAGATGCTCTCCAAAGCATACCTAGAAAGAGCAGTTAAAGGGAATCAAATGTCAAAAGGTGAAAAAGCCAAGATTGGGCTACAGTTTATTAAATGCTGTGTGGTAGATTTTATTAACTAAACTAAAGTTATCAGGGTATCTCAGACCATCATTTGGATACCACACCTCGAAAGGTTGTGGCTACACACACACACCACTGAACACAAGCACAACACACCAACTGCCTCCTCCTGTTCTGTCAGAGACAGACCCTGCCCCTGCACTCTCCCTGTTGGGAAAACATCCATAATCTGGGAATCTCACAGCCTGAGCCAACCTGCCAACCTCAAAGTGCAATTACAAGCACAGAAGTAACAATGGCAAAACTAGTTCGCAGCTGGGAAATCAATTGTACTGTGTAAATTAACTGGGTACAGGACTGGAAGGTGAGGCACCGCACAACACATCTCACTCCTTCATCTACACAAGAACTGCATCACCTGAATACCTCAGTGCTGGTTTTACACAATGTTTTTTCTTAAGAGTAACAGCTAAAAGTCTCTTTTATCCATTTTGCTGAGAAAGGAGAGAGTATTTTGCAAAGCACTACAGGATACTGTGTTTTACTACAAATACATTTATTGTGATATAGGCCAAAGAGGAAAAACAGGGGAAAAGTCATCCTTTTAAAGTATGAGGATTGTGCATTAATTCCTTCATTGCCATGTCACACATTTCTGAATTACAGTCTTATGCCAAACTACTGGAGCTGAAAGTGGAATTACCTGAACTCTTAAATGCCAGTTAAGAGCGAGCAAACACTCTTTGGATTCATTAATCAGTAAAAACCACCCTCACAGTCATAAACAAGCAGACTGGAACTTTCCTCTGGCATTTTTGTAGTGTTGTTTTCTGAACCTCAGTTTTGAAGACAGTTACTGTTTGATAAAGCAATGATTAACTATTTGCCATCCTGTGTTGATCTCCAAGGAACAGCTCTTTCCAAGGCAGACAGAACAACAACACACTGGTTTCACTCGTTTATGAGACACTGATTACTTGGCTTTCATTACTCTGTTTATGTATTCTGGCAGAGAAAGCAAGGTTTGCTGCTGTCCCTTTGAACCAACAAGGACTGTGGGTATGGTTAACGTTGCCAGGGTTGATAGTGAGCATGCTGTGAATCACTGCAGGTTTTTCCTCATCTCCACTAAGGAATGAGGGTGTGGAAAGCTCACTTGGATGCTCAGGACCTGGAAAGTATTAGCAACTGGAGAAAATAAACTGGCCTAGCAATGAAAAATTAACATAGATCATAAAATTCTTCCTCACAGTTTTTTGTCTGGTTTTATTCTGTGGGAGGTGGGAGCTTTTAGATTGCTACAAGAAGAAGCAAACAACATTAAAAAGTCTTATATATTTTAGTTCTGTAAGTAAAGAGCCTGCAGAATCAGTAAGATTGTCCACATTTAAGTATCAATTCCCCAAAGAACTGATTCCTGTTTCCCTTGAAAGCATTATGGGACAACTCCTGCACGCCTAAGCACACCCATTTTAGAAGGATTTCCCCATGGGGATTTCTTCTCTTCCTCCTCCTTTACTGGGAAATCATTACCAAGTGTTGATGAATACTGATATAGCTCCTGTTTTCTGAATCTTAAAAAGATGGGTTTAAAAATTATGTTCCATGGGTGAGCTCATACTGCTTTACAAATGAAACCCAGTATTATCACAAGAAAATCATGACATACAGTAGCTTTATAAAATGCAATCTGGTTTCTACCCAGCTCTGCCAATATTCCAAACAACATGTAACTCCGGATAATTACTGCCTAAAAAGCCCTATTGTCATGATATCCCACAGTGCTCACTAAAGTAAATGGGAATGTAAAGGAGGGTCCTTTTGACACCTGCCTTTAAACAACCTATTTTGCTTGAGATTAATAAAAATAGGGGGGAAACCCCATCTCTTTTGTTGGGACACTATTTGATAGCAGACTGTTTATGGTCTTGCTCCTTCCATAGTGAGACAACTAAAGCAGAAATTGCCCAGGCCACTGATGAATGTCTCTCTCTTTATGAAGAGAGAAGAAAAGAAAATTTAAGGACAGTGTTACAGGTATTTACAATTTTAAGAAGACATTAAGTGGTCCTGTGGATTATATATGCAGTTGCTATAAGAGAGGAATCATTTTAGCAAAAAAAACACAATAGCTTAGAGCTGACGTGCATCTGATACATCCTTAAGAAGCAGAGGAGTAAAGCAACAAAAGATGCTCTTGTTACATTTCTAAATTAACTGAAAGGCAATGAACACAGACAGAAATTCTGCACTGATAATCTGTTTGAGAGGAATCAGTTGGGAGTCTTAAACATGCCTGATAGAGTCACAACACATGGACCACAGGGTTTCCAGTTACTTTGCTGATTCTTCTCCAACAAACTCCCACCCTTCCCAAACACTCCCCCAGGGCCCTGCACCGAGGAAAACACTCCTCAAGTTTGCTCTTTTTTCCCTGAACCCAAACCTATTTTATTTTTCTGAGAAGTGTTCCATGTTTTGTTGCGCTGCCACCTAAGCATTTTGACGTGTCAAATGAGTTCTCACCATCTGGTTGTAATTGCCATTGCAAAGCTTTCAACAAATTCAAAAAGCAGCACCAAGATGAGGGCACTAATGGTCTAGGGGATGGATGGCTGATTATTTGGGATTATTTGATACAGCTGAAACCTTTTCACAGACAAGGCACCCAGGCAAAATCGGTCCTCAGCACCCAAACAAACCTCTGGGGTTTTTCTGAGTTTTGGCTGTTGTCAGCTATAAAACCTCCTCACAATTTCATATCAAATGCTGTCAAGGAAAACACTCCTTCTCCTCCTCATCTCCCAAATTTTTGGGTGTACAACTGCTGCTGTGATCTCCTGCTCTCAATACACAGCCTATACTTGCATATCACGATACTCTCGTTACAGGACATCCTTTTCCTGTTTCTACTGCATCTCCCAGGGAGACAGGCTCACAAGACCTTTCCAGAAGTTTGGCTGATGGTCAGAACTGTATTTCCTAATTCCTTAGGGAAGGGAATCTGGACACACTCCTTGGACAACCAGAGGATCACACCCAGCCAGCATGGGTTTAGGAAAGGCAGGTCCTGCTTGACTAACCTGATCTCCTCCTATGACAAGGTGACCCGTTCAGTAGATGAAGGAAAGGGTGCAGATGTTGTCTGCCTAGACTTTAGGAAAGCCTTTGACACCTTGTTTCACAAGCCTTCAGACACTTCTAAAACCATGTTTTTTAAAAAATTCTCCAATAGGTTCTTCTCCCTCCTCTACCATGATATTCAGGTGACAGTCTCAATGAGTTGTGCCTCTTGCTAGAATGAGGCAAAGCCCAAAACAAATCCCCTTCATAAGACCAGGAAACAGGAGAATCACAAATAGTGAAGGCAAGAACTACTTCAGCATGGCCATCATCAACAGCTACCAACACAATATGCCTCAAAGGCATAGGAAAATGCCACTTGACCACAGCTCCCTACTTAACAAAATGGGCCTATTTTCTTTGAAGTACTGGGTGCAGGTTGTGACAGGACACGCCAGACATTTCCTGGAAAGATGACATGTCACTCCTAGAGTAGGATATGGACCCTGAGAGAAGGCAGGGCTGTTGGAAACAACATTCACGTGAAAATCTCTGTTGGAAGGCTTGTCTGGTCCATCACCCTGCTCAAAGCAAGGCCATGACATCAAGGTTATGAAATTATCCCCATGCTTTCATTGTTCTAAATAGTCCCAGTCAATGTGGCCTGTTTTTCAGTTCCTGTATATAAAATTGAGCTAAATAAGGTAACTGAGCTTCCTCACCACAGAAGGAAATCAGACTTACTATCAGTACAAGGCACTCCTGCTCCAGCTGTGAAGCCTACACAATTCACTTGTTTAATATGACTTTCCTCATGTACAAAACTGATTTTCTTCATTTCCACACAGCTTACAAATATACTCAATAAAATAAAGAAATAAATCTTTACTTGATTTGTGACCAGAATGTACACGCTGAAACCAAACACCAGCATATACCATGCACTGACACAGCAATACAAGGCTTTCTCCTACATGTTAAGGAGGTATCTTGGTATAAAATATAAAGAACAAATCTATATTCTTTTCTCCCACTGCAGCTCCTGCCAAGCCCAAGGTCTCACTGTGATGAGCCCAATGGATGTAGCAAGAATCCCTCTGCCATGACGTTACACCGAGAAATGCTGAGAAGGGACACGAAGGGACAGAAAATGACACAACTGGCCCAAGGCTTTAGAGATGGCTGCCAGCACAGTTTATAATCTGGATGGTATCATCTCTCCACCCTCGCAGCAGTGACGGTTCCCTCTTTCTTCAAAAGCTGTCTCCATCCCCGCCCGCTGCTGCCCGGCTCTGCCAAGCACCCGCCACGCAACCGTGACATTAAGTCACTTCAGTGCTCGAATCAACATGTCACTGGAGCTGCCCAGCACTTAATTATATGAATTAGGAGATCTGTATAATGGTGCTAAACCAGTAATGAAAGAGAAGGTTTAATGATGCAACAAAAACCTGCAACGCAGCACTCAGATTACGGGTGGGTTACACAACAGCTCAAACAATTCAGCGTTTAGGCTGCAAACTTGCATAGTGCACATCACATTTTCCCAGAGCCATCATCTGACTCCAAGCATGTGAGATCCACTCAAACACACCCTTCATGCCTCCCTTGCACCAGAAGCTCAAGGATGAAGGCGAGGCTCAGTTTTTGAGCAGCAGTCATCCACATCCAGGAGAAGACATGCCCAAAGCAAAGTCAGCTCTTTTCCCAAACTCACACTCAAACTCAAAAAGATTTATCTGAAGCCTGTCCTAGCAACCACTTCTATCTCACAAGTAGTGCCTGCTCCTCCCAGCATTAACACTCTATTGCACAGAGATGACATAACTCCAGTGAAACCTGTTCAGTTGACAGCTGGAGTTACTTTTGCATTGTGCCATGTGAGTTAACTCCCAGCTGCAGCCTCGTTTAAGAAAGTATTATAAGCACACCTTTAAAAGAGACATCACCCATGAACTGACAGCAAATAAGGTAATTTAGGTGTTTGATGAGCACTAAAAATGAACTGTTCATATGGAAGAGAATGCTCCTACCCCAAGATTTCTGAACGGACTTGATTACTAAATAAGCTCAAATACTTCCAGATATTATTGATTTCTATTCATAGTACTTATATAGCTTAAGGGAGAAATCATTTGGTTTGAAATATTCTTTTAGAATCTATTGACCTTTCATGTCAGTAAACACAATACCAAATTGCAGCTTAGCAGGCTTATTTCACCTTTTTTCTTTTGTAAAGTGCTCGGATGAAAAGCACTATACCAGCATCAGGGTTGAGAAGTATTATTTAGATTTCAAAAGCAGTTAAGTGCCATGGCAAATCCATATGTTCAATATTAAAGGGCTCATAAGAAAATTGACAGGATCAAAACTGCAATGGGGAAGAAAGAGTGATAGCATCAGTTGGGAAGCTGCTTACCAATATTTGCACGTGCTTTTTCAAACAAAAGCCTCAAGAAGAGATGCTGTGCCTTATCTAGAAACCCTTTAAAATGCCACTAGTATGTCACTGTTCTTAATAGAAAAATGTCATACTCATATTCCTCTGTCACCTGTAAAATACACTATTAATTCTATTAATATCCACAGTGGTAACTGCTTATCTCCATGTGTTACCATTCCTGCTCACTTTTGCCAAGGCAGAAGGTAGCAAAGGGTTGCTGCTACAAGCCATTTGCAGCTGCAACAGATCTGCATTTTCTACATTGAGGCAGATGGCTGGAAACAACCAGCATGCAACCACAGAGCATCTTTTACCCTGAAAACCCTTCAGCAGGTTTCCAGATTTGCTTTCATATAGCTCAACTTCTCTTTCCCCTCCCTCTAAACAAAAAGAATGTTTTCATTTAGCTGCCGGTTTTTTCCTCCTTTAAAATGCAGACACCTGCAACAAATTCCTCTTTAGAGCGGCAGATCATAGCAAGGCAGTGTATTATGAGCAGAAAAGCAAGGAACATTATCAAATAGCATTAGCACATGGCACAGATTTTTCCCAGTGCCCAAAGAGTCCTGGGCATGCGACTCCAAGTGCATGCCAGGGGAGGAAGCAAGCTTTTGTCACTAGAAAAAAGATTCCTGAAGCAGCTCAGCAAATGCTCATATAACCTCTGTCTCAAAGTCTGACATCAAATACAACTTGAGAGTAACTGAGCCTGCTACTGGCTCTGCATTCATACAGCAAAGTAAAATCCTGGAGGAGCCACATCCTCGCACGTGTTTCACACATGGGCTGGAGGTGGCCACAGTAAGACCTGCTCATTATTTTCTCTACAAAGCACACTCCTCCCCGTTAATCAGGAGTTACAACCAGTCATCCAACTAGCACTGTGATGACTTCACTGCCAGCTGCTAGGCATCCTCAGAAAAACAAAAACAAATTACATGAGAGCTACCATCACTTACCAAATCCTACTACAGGTACACCAGGCTATTGGGCAACTTTGCTGACGTACCTGCCAGGACATCAGGGACTTATTCCACAACCATCCCCTGAAGCAAAGGATCTTTAGTTACAGCAATGACAACAGTTTTCACCCAACAGAACACCCTCCCCCTCCTCACCTACCCCAAGAACGTACAGCTTTTTGCTCAGTGAAGGAAAAATAACAAGTTAAAGCCAACTGATTGTTGGGACACACCCTTCTCCCAGTGCACCTGCAAATGACCACTTGTGCAACAGCACCTGAGTGTCAACAGGACTGTGGGCACTACCCAGGCACGCACACAGCAATCAAGCAAAGGCACTAGCCACAATTTCCACGTGCACACAGGGCTTTCAAGTGCCTATCTACCTATCTACACCTATGCAAGTGGTGATTCACCTCTTGCAAGCCCAGCCTCAAACTGCTGCTATCTCTTCTTTCCCGTATTCCTGCAATTGTGGCTAATCTTCCAGTCAGACATTGCCCGCCTTCTTCAGGACTTGCCATTCAGAAGAGCACTAAACAGGGTTAGCTGGTAACAAAACAAAAGTTTTTGCTCCCTGCTTTGACTGAGCTGATCACAGCCGGCTTGTGGTAACACATTTTGGTTGCCATCTGACCCAGAAAAGAATCTCAGAAAGTATCACCTCTATGCACAAAGTGCATCTTGCAGAGGGCACCAGAGGAGTTTTTCCAGCCACACACAGATGCTCACTAGTTTACCCCTACACAAAAGCTTTAACACCACAGATTTAATAACCTGCCTGCTAGTCCAAGGGAACAAATAAATCCCCTACTTGAAAACAGAGAGGAATAACCCTAAAAGTAAAAGCAGTGCTCTGTAAACTATCATTTGATGAAACAGGGACCTGTTCCTACCTGTGCCCAGACAGACTGGCCCTCGGTCAGTGTTGAAACCACAGATCCAGTTGTCTGGTCTTGAGGCACAAGTTTGCTCAACACTTCTGTTACTGTCTTCTGAAGAAGAACATTTTAAGACAGGGATCATACCATAGTATTTCATATTATTCTTACCTTGGGTCAAATGCTTTTTTTCTCTGTACTTTTCATTTGCTGATTCTTGAGCTATCTTTTTCAAGATAACTTCACTTTTGGGGTTTTTTTCCCCCTCAAGGTGCTCTGCCCTTAACAACAGCAGACTTAAGTTTACACATTATTCCAAACATGACACCTGTTCTAAACAATGTTTTTCTATCTATATTTACAAAATGCTCCAACATACACTTCATTAATAACAACAGAGGGCACATGCACTTTTTCCACAGCATTTTTAGGATTAGAAAGAGTTAAGCCATGGGAAATAGTGACACACTGATGCAAATTTAACTTTTGTGTGTTCTATGCACAAACAGTAAGAAATTATATGCTTTAGATAATTGAATAAGTTCTGGCATTTCCACAAACAGAAAATAAAGACAGCAGAATTTAATGTCCACTCAGAAATCTAAACAAAGAAGAGGTTTAGATGAAGAAAAGTATTCTGAAAAATTCACCACACATTCCCTGATCCATTCAATTTTCTTCCTAGCAGTTTCAAATAATCATTCTTACCCCCACCAAAACAAAAATGCAAGGGGTGCAAGCCTACAGCACAAGCATTTAGCACTAGAGGTTGCTAGAGATCACAGACAACTCATGACATCCCAAGAAGTGATCGGTGCCACAGGTGAAAAAAACCTTCACTGAGAGTCCCAGTCTCAAAGAAAATCTCAAACAGCCTTCTGAAAAGGGAACAGATCTCACAGCTCTTGGATCATCCAGGGAAACCTGACACTGACCAGTGCTGGAAAGACACAGCTCAACTTTAGAAGTGTTCTTCTACAGATCGCTACCAAGCCTTCCCCAGCAAGGGATTTCATCTCTAGTAAGGTTTCAATAACTGCTTTATGCCTGCCCCAAGCAGTTGCCACCATGAGGTTTTGTTCACTCCTGAGCCACACATCTGCTGCTTGCTGGACCAAGGCTCAGCCAGGTTGACACCCACGTTCCTTCTGACACATCAGTTTTGTGCTGGAGCAGGTTCCCCCATGTGGGAGAAGGGGCCTGAGCGCTGGGACATCCCAAGGAAAGCCCCACACCTGCCTTCCTCAGGCATCCCTGTGTGCTTGGAGGGGAGCCAGCTCAGAAACCTGGGGTTTCCCCAGGGAAGAGCTCTGAGTTCTAAATTCCTCAGGGTGAGGCTCTTTCTGACATCTAAATTCTTTGGGGTGATGCAAAAGGAAGAGATCACCTGAGCACTTCAGGTGGAGGAAGGATAGCCAGCAGAAGCCGATTAATTCCTAAGCAACAGAGATCTCCCCATGCAAACCTCCAGAAAAGGCTAGGGGGTATGCATGTGATTAAGAAGGGATGGCAAAGGTGGGGTTGGTCACAGCAACAGAGAAAAACGAAGTTTTTCAAGTGTTTCCAGAGGAGATAAACATCTACCTACTGAATTTTATTTATTTGAGGGTGAGAGGTTGTTCCTTTCCTTTTCTGAGATGACATTAGGGTCAAAAGCAAGCATTAGGATCATTCAAGTCCTATTGCTTCTGTTAAAGGCTGAAGAATTTCACCTCCACATTCCTCTCAAGCCTGTGACTTCAGGATTAGGCCCATTTCTAAACACTTACAGGAGAAATTCAAAGTTGGAAACCAAGCCAAATAACCCCAAGGGATTTGCCTTCAGTAGCTTTTCCACAGCTTTAACTACAGCTGTTTTCCTTTACAAATTCCATCTCCCAACTGCCAGGGCACCAGGAGAGGAAAACAGTGAAGTGCTATGGTTGGAAACAAAAGCTCAACATGGAGATGCAACAAAAGCTCAAATCCAGTTCTGCTGCAAGCAAGACTCTGACCACTAACACACTGATTTAGTTCCTGCTGTGCAAGAACACTTGAGGTTGGACTTTCTTTTTTCATCCTCAAGGGTACAGAATGAAATTGTGAGCCAACCAGGACTAAAAGGTTTCTCTGCACTGCTGGAACAAGCAAATAATTTCTCTGACCTATTTTAAAATAAAACATGAGTCTCCACTGGAAGTAAAAACCAAATTCTTTATTCAAATCTTGCATACCCCACCTGACTGTGGTTTTGAAGCATATCTGCCAGCCTCAACCATTCCTTAAGCAACTGAGGAAATGAAATACAAAACATTAAACAATGTGGAGGGTCAGATTTAAACCAACAAAGACAAGGAAATTGCAAGTTAAGCTTCTTGCTCTGCCCTTGATTCACCTTGTTTTGTTCAGCTACTGCTCTTTTCCCAGACCCTTCCTTCCTCACAATGCCAAGAGCAACAGGACACAGAAAACAGCGTGCTCTAAACATAGGTGGCATTCCCTCCTAGCTGTGTCTTGTTTATCACCCAATATCCCATACAAGCACATCTGGTTTCTCACTTCAGGAGCCCTACTGGAAATAACTGCTGCAGCACTGCTTGGCTGGAGGTCCAGATGTGCCCCTTTCCTTGTTGTGGTGGGGACATTCCCTGGCCAACATCTCCAGCACAAGGGGTTGCAGCAGCAGGACAAACCTCATATTCCACTATCATGCAGAAAAAACAATAAAATGTGAATGATATTTATATTCCCAAGAAGAAAGATCACAAGCTGCAGAGGGGAAAAGAAGAAATGCTGAAACTCTGGCAAACCAATGTCCTTCTAAAGTAGGACAAAATACAATCATTAAAATAAAGGCCTCCAAAATGGCCATTTTTCTTCACCACGAGCACGTACAGTTTACAGTCATAGTCGTGTCTGCAGAACTTCAGTAATGGATTAAAGAAGTTTCATAAACTTGTAGAGAAAAGTACTTCAAAATTTGTGCATTAAGAAAGCATGTATGTTACATAAAAGACAAAACATGGGCTAAATATCAAGTGCTGTTATAAATTTGGGGAAGACTACAAGCATCTTTTCCATACTCTATGGGAAGGATCCAAGATAGGACACAACTGCTTCATTGGGAAAAAATGCTGATGGCTCAAAGCCTACAGACTGTCTTCTGATCAGATGCAAATGATGAGTAGCTACAGAGGGTTTTAAAGAAGGGCCACACTACCAAGCCACCACTGTATTTTAAAGGGATTCATGATATTACTCCATTTCTTCTTTACCTTGTTCTTTCAACAGGACAAATCTTTCTCGTGGCATAGTGTGAAACTAAACCTTTAGATGAAAGACAAGAGCACCAGTTTGGGGACTGAAGATGTGCAAAATAAGGTGGTGACCTCCTTGGGAAGCATAACATAGGGAATAAAGTCCACTTCAAGGATCCATCAGGTCTCTGTTTGGCTTTTCTTTTCTCAGTTGAATATATTTGCCAAAACGATTTCTCAACACTTTCCAGCTGTAATTCAAACCCTCTCCCCTACTACTGGGTCTTATTCTTCCAGGAATATCTCACAGTTCAGTCACAGGTCTTCCATCACAAACCATGGAGAAGTCCTTTATTAGCAGTGCTATTTCCACAAGCATCCAGGGTGTTAACAAGCACCACATGCATAGGGATGAGGAGATGGAGGAAGTTCATAAAAAGGTTTTCCCACAATGAAAATCATCTTCAACTTCCCACGAGTGTGGTTCCACAAACACTTGCAGTAAGGCAGGTTGTATTATTCTCTTCTCTCTTGCCCAATAGTTGCTATTACTGGATCTGGCAGGGCACCATGTGACAGAAAAATGCAGCTGCATTTTTGGCTCAGAAGCCTCTACAAGAGCCTGTGAGTCATGAACTAAAAGGCCCACAAAAAAGCTAAAGAGAAGAATGCAGATTCAGTTTTCTTTTTATTGCAAGCATGTGTCTCTACTGCATAGTTCTGATGCACGTAAATGACAAAAACAGAAATAATTTTGAAATCCCTTTAGTCAGGTAAGCTGGGCACCCACTGCTCGAGGCCACTTGACAGAGACAGAATGGAAAGATTGCCACTGACCACAGAGTGTCTGAGCCACACAGCACAGCAGATGTGCCTCTGAGCTATGCTTTTCTACAAGTCTAGAGTAATGGAGGAGGTTTTGGTGGTCTTGGTTCTTTTTGTAGAATTTCTCCCAAGAAGTTCAGCCTCATTCCCAACACATAAGGCTGAGCTCTTCCACAGTAAAAAATCCCTCATCTGCCTGTTGCACTGCAAATTAAGTTTGGAATGCAACAGTTTGTCTAAAATGTGTCAAATTGCTCTGATTACCAATATGATACTCTACCACGTTCATTACTGGCACCTCTCATGCCTGATCAAATGTTTCAACCTTTTTTCCTTTTTTCAAATGAAAGCAATCCAAAAGCACCCTCTTTCCCAGACTGCTTGGAGTGGGTATCATAAACATAAGGCAGAAGGGAGCGTGAGAGCAATCTGGACTGTGGACTGCAGAAGAATGTCTCAGGACTTCTCTTTGTCACCAGCTCATGGATTCTGTCAGCAAGAAGCTGTTCCCACACTACTTCATGTCTTCTGCCTGCAAGCAGCAGCCCAGCTCTGAGCCAGCTCAACAAAAGGAAGCTGGAGAAAAGCAATGGAAGGGGAAAACAAAGCACCAAGAATAACCCTTTAGTTGGGATAAACAGCACAAACTGAACAAACTGAAGTTTGCATCCTCTGAAGAGTTTTTGTATTGGGTGGATGGAACATGACAGGAATGAACACTAAAGGTGAACAGAGGCAAAATTGAACAGTGCTTCCCATGCACCTACCAAAAATGTTGGTTCTCCTCTGTCCAGATGCTGCATTAATATATAACCACCTTAGAAAAATGATCCTTTATGTCTTATACTCCTCCAAACCTCCAAAAAAGGTTGATAAGCCATCAGCTTGTGTTTCTTCCCATTTAAACTGGGTCCCATCAGCACCCTAGCTCTCACACCCAGCATCACTCCTGTTAAAAAATAGCTTTCATCATTGCTGTTGGCTTTACAAATTTACTACACATCAGCACCCACAATGATTACTCAGCAAAAGAAGCTCATGTCTTGCCTCTCAGGTACACTGTGCTCCTAGGGAAACACTTGTTACAAGATAATGCAAGGCAGAGGTGAGGACTGGAAGGAAAGTTCCCTATGGCAGACAAAAAATCCTTAAGTGATTTTTACAGAGAATTTTCCAGCCATTTCTGAACTGGAGTGACAGGAGGAAAAAAAACACTAAGAATCATCCTGCACCTTCAGAGGACAAGGAGTGGAACATGAGCAGCAAGAGGAAAAGTTTCTCAAACAAAGGTCACCAAATGCATCACAGCTAAAATGGAAATGATGAGCATCCAGGCTGCTGGTGTTCAGTCATTTGCTGTAGGACTGAGCAAGGTGTTCAACTCATGAAAAGAATTCAAAGAGTTTGCTCAAACACAGCAAAGGTATAACTCAACACAGACACAACCACAAGAGCTTAAGGAATGTACCTCAAAAAGGCATAGCTGTCATTAAGTTTGTTTTGTAACTTTTGCTCAGCTGAGGACCCAACTCTGTCTGGTCTCCAGTAAGGGCCACTCACTTTGGCTTTACATGAAGAGATTCCCCTCTCCAACTCATCACTCTCCTGAAAGTACTGCTAGAGAAAGGTATGAAGGCTGATGTTGCATCTTAAGGTCTGATAGGTCCAATATGAGGTCTCTTTTGGGAGCAGAAACTCCCCATTCCCCCATGGAAAAGCAACTCCCAGCAAATTAATTCCAACTCTACCACCCTCCTGTACGGCATTACAGGGCTTTGCTACTCCTGTGCATTCCAGGTCATGGACAAAGTCAGGAACTCCACCAATGTTCAACCAGCTGTGCTTAGGTTGGTTAGATATTATAACACCAAAGGACCTAACACTGCCCTCTCAGGCAGTCTGTGCCAGGCAGCCTACAAACACCACTCAAAAACACTGCTGTGTCTTGAAAGACATTATAATCTTTGCCAATGTTCTCTACTACTCCTCAGGAAATGACAGGCTCATTTTTCAGAGTAGTAAATTCCAATAAATTCTTCTTAAACTGGATGGAAATCTGAAAGTTTAACAGACCTAATAAATTGTCTATTATCTGTATTGCCAAGCCAGCCTTACACAAACAAATACATCTAATTTAGACTTCAATCTGCAAATCTTCCTCCATGTGAATAGGAGCTCTGACTTGAGTAGGGCTACTCCATCAAGGAAAGAGGGGTCTTCTCTTTTTACGTAATGTAAACCATGGGAAGTAAATTCCTCCCACACAAAGCTCTCACATAATCCCTGCTGCATCTTGCTCCTGGCTCATAGGTTGAATATTCATCTCCACACAGCTTCAAAAGGTACACTCTTCAGCATCTGTCAGGCACTTTTTTCTTTTGTAAAATGAGGAATGTACTGTGAATTGAAAGAAGTTTGGGTAAGTTTTTTGCATTCCCTTGTAACAACAAGATTTATGTCCCCTGCAATTAAAAAAATTATAGTCCAAAAGCATTGCTAAAACCTTTAAAGGACTATATTTAGAGACCGACCTGGAAGATGACTCCTTACCACGATCTCCAACAGTAATAATTCTTTCCAGCCTAGGGCTGTAGGTAATCATTGTGCATCAAGGTCATATTCTTGCCTGGACAAGTTTATTTGCTGTATGTTTTTAGACCACACATCTTAGAAAGTCACAGCAGCACAGAAGCATAAAGGCTGACAGCAGTCAGGAAAGGACACCAACTTCTCCAGTATTACCCATAAAATCTGTAAACATCATCCTGCATCATATTAGTACCTGAAAAACCTACATCTATATAGGATCCAGACCTATAGAGGACTTCTCATGTGGCATCACTATCGCACAAAAAAAGGGACAATGCGCACAAGGGTCACATTTGCACACATCTTCCTTATCTACTCTATAGGACCTGACCTTGCAAGTTGCTCAAATGGCTCCAACCCTGTACATTAAAAAACAGAAAAGTCACCAAATGACACCAGAGACCTCCCAACACACTCTCCAACCTTGAGATGACAAACATCTTGTTGATCTCTTTTACCAGGGCTTGGAAAGAAGATGGGAGAGACAGCAAGCAGCAGCAGATGCAGAGCCCACACCCTTGTGATTTCACTGGAGAGGGGACAGGTTACATCATAAATCAATTTTGTCTTAGGAGGCCACATTGAAAAACGTCACTCCAGAGCCTCCACGTGAGTGACACTTCAACTATTCCATGGTGCAATCTGAATGTAAGGTTTGAAAAACTACAAATGCAATCAATTCACAGGAACACCAATAAGTGAGGTCTATGGTTCTTGTGTTCATCCCTTTTTCTTTCACCTTTACATATTTAATTTAAAATACTAATCTACACACAAGCTTTTCAACCTGTGCAGTATAGAGACCAATGGTCAGGCTTCCTAGATGCTTTGATTAATTGCCAGTCACTTATGCTTTCAAGTATCTGATGTTTAATTAAAAAACAAGGATTAAGCCAAATTAGTTTGTTAGTCAGCCCAAGGACAGCTGATGTAAAGGGACTACAATCTTAACAGATTTTCCTTATTGCATTGCAAGGCTTGAGTACTTAGTTTCATTATGCAAATGTGCAGCGGTCTCACAGAGCCAGCACTCAAATAAAAATTGTTCCAAGTCACTAAAAGTATCCCTTGTATCTTGTAATTCCTCACGCAAATAAAGAGCAGCAAATGTTTATCCCTCTGTTTTCCCCAGCATTACTGGTTTACGTTCCTGTAGCTGAGGCAACCACACTACGCCAAGCAGCTTTCAGCCTTTCAGAAAGATTAACTTCTTAAACAGGCACAACAGCCAAGCTCAGCTCCAGCCAGCCAAGGTGAATGGCAGACACACAGCTCATGGACCAGAGCACAGCACAGGACACTGTGTGATGACCTCCTCCTTGAGATCATCCCCCCATCTAAAACTACACTCATGGCAGGGTCAGCTCTCAAGTTTTTAGATTACCCCAGGTTTGATTTGTTTGCAGAATGTCATTCCTTGCTAAACAAAATTCTGGAAAAAATGAAGTAAGTAAGAAAGAGAGAAGGTGGTAATGACTGCCTGGAAAGAAGATGGAAAGAAGCAAAGCAACAAGTGCAAAAAGCATGGAGGTTTTTTTGCTGGCAACATTCATGACACCTCACAGCAATGCCAGGTCCGAGGAATACATCAAATTTTCAAAAAATACCAACTTTCCAGGCCCTGGTGCACAGCGAACACCACAAAGACGACAACAATTCAAGTCCAGATCTTTCAATAGATTGCAACTCCAGAACCCTCAGGAATGTTGGGCACAACTGAGCATAAATAAAAGCAATTCTTAGCTTTGTAACACATACATCAGTTGAACACATGCTAACCAAGTCTAACTAAAACTGTACAACCAACTTCCTCATTCCCTTTCTTCCTCTCCCATCCCTGGGAAAAGATGTGAAATACAAGTTATTGCTGCAGTAGGCAAACATTAATAGTGACTGAAACCACTTAACCATCTATTCTTCCTTTTCCCTTCCCCTGATTTTTATTTTAAGAAAACCCACAGAAGCCCCTACCTCCCCCAAAAGGGTTCCAGCATAACCAAATTTTTCATTCTTTGCTAGATTGAGTATAAACCTAATTTAGGATTAAGTGCAACTCAACACACACTTTATTTCAAGCCATAAATATCCAAGATTAAGAGATGGCTGACAGGACAAGACAGAAAGAAAAACTAAATTCTTCCACACCATCCATGCCACAAGCTCATTGCACAGAGGTAATGGCAAGGAGCTGAACCTGAGTACATGGCAATTGACGGGAACTACTCAGGGATCTGCCAAACACTTCAGATTTCACAAGAAAAACCCTGTGTCCCCCAACTCAGCTCTACTCCTTTTCACTTAGCTCGAAGTGTGACCGGTGGTAGGAGCCTGATCAAATTCCTTGCTTTATCCACGCCTGAATTAAAGCCTTGGCTCAGCAGACTAAGTTACATGAGCTTTCCCTTTTTCAGAGGATGCCAGCCATTAGTGCTGGTGCCAGCACTGCAGGTAACACCAGCAAGTCCCAGGGAGCTTTGGTTTGGTTACAAAGAGATTTCATCTCTTGGTGAAGCAGTTGGTATTTCTGCATCTCCTGCTAGACACTCCAGTGCTCTGTTTTCATCAGCCGATAACATACTAAGCCTCTTGAAAAATCCAGCCTACTCTGATCTGAGAAGTGGGAGTTGCTTCAAATAACTAATCAAATCATGCTTACATGGGTGGGTTTCAGCTCTAGTACTGGTGAATATCAAAGAAAATTTTCAAAATGCTTACGGGTCAGATAGAGGCAATGCAAGTGCCTCACAAAGACAGGAGCTGCCATTACAGCACAATTCTGCGGAAGGAGCACTGCCCCTGGCCACAACAGCTCCAAATGAACCTTCCCCCAGCTCTCCTGGAAAAGCACCTTCTCACTGTGCAAGCCCAGTCCAAGTCCAGCTGCTACCCTTGAACTCTTCTTCAGTTCCAGGGATCCCCAGGACCACTGCGGGGAGAACAGCAGCTAAGGCTCACCCAACTCCTCCCTGGGAAGCAAATCCAGGTGGTTTCCCTAAAGAGCACCTGGCAGACCTCTGTGTAGGGCCTGGGAGAGAGACAAGGAAGGAAACAGAGGAAGATTTTGTTTGCAGCAAGGAACCAGAGTCCTGCCTCATGGGTGTGGGGAAGAGCATTCCTGGAACAGGCCATGGGGTGATATCAACCTTCAAAGGGGCTTCTATGGAAGAGATCATAGAATGGTTTGGGTTGGAAGGGACCTTTAAAGACCACCTAGTTCAACTTCCCAGCCATGGGCAGGAACATCTGTCACCAGATCTGGTTGCCCCAAGCCCCCTCCACCCTGACTTTGAACACACGCAGAGCAGAACTGCTTGCTTCTCAAGGGACAGACTCACAAATCTGTGACAGGAAGGTGAACAAGTAAAAAAGGCTTAGGTCAAATGGGAGGAGTGAGCAAACAAGGAGAGAACTGGGTCAGGAAGAGCCTGTGCAACTCAGCCAAGCGCTCACGCAGCAGGAGCGTGGAAACGTGGAAAATCTCCACGTTTAAGAGTGTGCACACGCAAATGCAATATTTTACAATCCTACAGCGCTTTTAAAGTGCTCCAAGTGCTTCATAATTGTTAATTAAGCAACAGTACTCACAATTTAGAAGCATAAGACTGAGATACAGCTATGTCAATTTTTAACAGTATGATAGCTATCACGGTTTAACCCCAGGCAGCAACTCAGACCCACACAGCCACTCACTCACCCTGCACCAATGAGATGGGGGAGAATTAGAAGGGTAAAAGTGAGACAACTCATGCACTGAATTTAAGAACAGGTTCACAGGTAAAGCACAAGCTGCACACAATCAAAGCAACACAAGGAATTCATTCCCCAGTTCCCAAGGGCAGACAGGTGTTCAGTCACCTCCAGGTAAGCAGGGTTCCATCACATGACGATGATGATGTGGGAAGACAAACACCATCTCTCTGAACATCTCCCTCCTGCTCTACACACTGACCATGCCTCCATATGGTCTGGAATGTCCCTTGGACCATCTAAGGTCAGCTGTCCTGGCTGTGTCCCCTTCCATCTCCTTGTGCCCCAGTCCTGCTCACAGGTGGGATGGGTGAGAAGCAGAAAAGGCCTTGGCTGTGTGTAAACTCTGCTCAGCAGTACCCAAAACATCCCTGAGTTATCAACAGTTTCCAGAGCAAATCAAAAACACAGCCCCATATTAGCTACTATACAAAAAACTAACTCTACTCCAGCCAAAACCTGCGCAGTAACTTAGGGAATAAAAGCTACTTTTAAGCAGTCACATACCCCAACTCCTCCTGCCTCGCAGAGCCCGGGCTGTGTCCCACAGCCAGGCAGCACAGAGCTCTCTGAAAGAGGCTGGTGTTGAGGATTTGAATCCAGACTCCTGTTTCAGGAGGATTTGAAGCCAGACTCTTGTTTCAGAGCGTGCCCCGATGCCTCGCACACTGCCAGCGATCCGATCCCACTCCAGCCGGCTCCCTAAGCCATTCCTTGATCGCCAGCCAAGCCCCACGCAGAGGTAATCTTACCAAAGTAACACCGGTATGTGGCTGTAAATTGTGATTTTGTGCTTGACTTGTGTTATCTACCTCCTCTTGCACTTTGGCTGCACAAATTATCTTCAGCAATTTCATCTTAAAGCTCATGTTTTACAGTACTGATTTCCCTTAAAAGTATATTTTTTTTAAATTTGCTTTTATTAGTTCAACCACATTTGCCAAGTTTCAACAGACGACTTCTTTCTCAGCTGCCTAATTTCAAATTCACCTTTACGCACAGCTTAAAAGGGGGCAAAAAGTCATCACAAGTAAGTGGGATGTGATGCTTAACATCAAGGTTTATGCAAATACACTTTCACAGTATCAGTTGAGGGTCAAGAATCATGAATTTACTCTACAACACAGGAGAATTAAGAAAGAAAAAGCATGAAACCTAGCCAAAACTTGGAAATATGTACACTCTTGATTAATACAAGGCTACTAGGAAAAAGCAGATGTGAAGTCACACCTTGTTTTATTCAAGGGAAAAGCTGAAGTGTACAAGAGCCAAAAAGAACTTATTCTGTGCAGTGGCAGACTCCGAAATACAGCAAATATTACTCCTTCAACATTAATAAAACATGTTGTATACAGAGCTTTTTTCTCTTCAGTCCTTGAAATCCTGCCAAGTCAAAAGCTTTTTATGGGAACATTGAAATGAATGTTGATCAGAGCCATACCCATAAGAGTTTTAAATTTTACCACCACTTAGAGGCAAGGGCTTCCCCCCAGTCCCTCATGCATCTGCAAATCTGGACATTTTTAAAAAGCCCGACAAACTAAAAAAGCTCATACACCCTCCATATATGAAGATACTGAATTCCCTCTTGGATTACCAGCTGAACTCAGGCCTTGAAAGGATTGTGAACTCCTCCACCCTCTAAAATGAAGTTCTTCAAAGGCAAAATTTTACATTCTATATACAAAAAAGAATAGCTACTTGGTAAATGAAATTAGAGCACTAGAGGTCACCTCATTACCAAGAACTATATTCTTTTCCCCATTCCTTCCCATATTCATCAGCATCTGTTTTTTCCAAGGCCTAAGCTTTATTTTTCAAAAAGTTAACACTGGCTCATAAAAACACAATTAATTTGGAAGTACAAGGCTCCTGGCATCCAGACAAGTAGTTGATCATTTAGTTGTCACATCTAATGTGATAGAGCTTCAACCGAGTTGGAAAACTTGGAGAAATAAGGGGCTTCTTCCTATCTAATTAACACAGCAATGAAATTTAACAGCCTGGCACGGAAATTTCTTTCCAGCATTATGTTTTTGAAATAACTCGTCTACTCCCACAGTCTACAAGACCTTTTACAACACATTAAACAGTAATTTACCCTTTCCAGCTTAAAGGCTTCAATTTGGAGTCCTCTGTATCAAACCAATCAGGGTGGCAAAGATGCTGCACCAAAAGACTGCACAAACATCTTCTCACCCTGCATGCTTTTATATCTGTTCTGTAATTGTAGCACTAAAATCTGTGTCTATTGCAATAGTTATCCATTTTATCACTGATATAAGTTTAAAAATTAATTAGGTGCATAATGTTTTAAATTTAATAGAGAAATGGATAAAAAGCACACAGGCTATATCCAAGTTGGTCTGTCTTTCAGGTCCCTGGTCTGGGAACTTGTGTTGTTTGTATACTATCTTGATTTATGTTTATTTAAATAATGCCAAATATTAGTTTTAAATTTACAGTGATTGTTTTATAAGATATCTCCAATCCTATCAGGATGAAGAGCTTATGCTAAACAAAACAGTTTGTTTATACTAGTAATACATCTCATAGGAAATACTTAGAATCCCACATGTTCAAAGCAGGACTTTCTTTCTTAGGAAAGCCTATTTTTCCACAGAGGGTTGCTATCTCCTGCTATCAAGAGGCCAGAGTTCCAATCAGCAGAAGCTGGTCTGCAGAGCCTCACTAAACCTGAAAGTCAGTTTTAATGCTACCTTAAAATAACCATTCACACATGCAAACCAATTAGTGGTGCAGGTACTTAAGTGTGAAAGCAAAGGCAGAGCAACACCTTGTCCTTCTCTGAAGTACAATAAGTATTTAGACGTTCCTATAAAGATGCCCCTGCATATCCAAGTCCTGTATTTTGTACTCTGGAGCTGTGCTTGTACAACAACTAGCAGAGCAAAGCCCTCCTCTACAGCTGATGCTCTTCTGTGCTCGGATCACAAATTGAAAGTGGATGGGACAAATACTTAAAATCACAGACCCTTAGTAAAATCTCCCCAGCACACTTTACAACCTCTCATGTACAGTGACTGCACAAATTTTCTCCTCTGTCTATAGACTGAAAAAAATAATCCTCCAGTTTGTACACAAACAACAGCAAGTCCATTTTGAAGGGGAAAGAAGGAAAAAGGCAGCACTCAAAACTTTAAGGATTATTTACGAACAAGCTGAAGCCCTATAAACTTGGCTACTGAAGAAAGACAATCCTCTCTAGCTTATGCCAAGTGGGTCAGACAGAGGAAGAACCTCAGCAGTCTTCAAAGTCAAAGCAGATGGGGAAGTGAGTAAGAGCCCATGTGAGCAAAAAGGAAACAAGATTCTCCTCATTTTAGCTTGTTTCAGAGTTTCAGTTTTCTAGATGCCATTGACTGACACAAGCAGAGGAGCTCACTTCTGTAACAAGTATTAGAACTGCACAGTAATTACTTAAGACTGCTACAGATGCAAAAAAATCAAGTCCCAGTGTGCGTAGATTGAGGAAGTTGCTTAGCTCAGTAGGAGAGAAGCAGGTGAAGTCTAAGAAAGGCGCTAAGAGAATGGGAGAAATGTTCCTTGCTTTGTAGCTATGAAAAAACTTCTTAAGATTCTTTATCATTAGTGCTTCGGTATCAGAGATAAAAATATTTATGTAGCTGTAAAGTAGGTTTTACTTTAGAGCTAATTGTAGCTCAAATTAGATTGTTTAAAAAAAACCACATAAGCTTGCAATAATGTTTTTATCCTTTTTTAAATAAAAAAAGCAGCAGTGCACACATGCCATAGAATGACCATACATCACATTCCTTAAAAAGCTGAAGCTGACCTCTTGGTCCTTTCTCAGGCTTTACATCTCCAGACAAGATCTGGGCCAAGACCATTTCCATACCCAGGGATGCATCTCTGTCTCAGGGTAACCTCATCATCCAAGTGGTGAAACCTAAAACCAGCTAATCTCCCCCAGGGTCATGCTTGTGGAGCTGGGAATCCCTCCATCTGCCTCAGCAATATAAAAACATCACTGGCTGCAAAATAAACAGCACATGAACCACAGAACAATTGCCCCTCCAGCCAATGCTGCTCATGCCACCCACCACGGGCTAGTAATTTTTTAAGAGCTCACTCGCCCTAAAATAAACTTCATTCTTTGAAGAAAGACCTTATGCAAGTTGACAACATATAACTTCTTTTCAATTCATCCAAAGAGAGGATTCCCCCTCCAA